>NC_059226.1:10740665-11083927 GCF_020615455.1 Coregonus clupeaformis | reverse complement strand
CCTAAGACAGGGAATTTGTACTAATACAATTCTAATAAATCCATTGAATACACACCATCACAATAAATCCATGATCCATTTATTTTAGGCCGGTCTAAAGAAACATCACATGAAGAAAATGTATTTCAGAAGAACAGAAAATTAGTCGGTCTACTGTATGTTATCTGGTTATGCACCAGGCTGTAGGCTTGTATATTTGGCAGACAAGACGTGCTTATAAGTCCCCTGCCATTCTTTTATATTACACTCTTAGTTCTGGATAGAACCAAAAAGGGTTATATGCTTGCTTCATATATGGCACCCCTAAATGTTCTATATAGAACCGAAATTGGTTCAATATAGAATCTTATATGGAACCGATTTTGGTAGAGTGAAAAATAACCTCTCGGGTTCTGATCAAAGAACCCTACAAAAGGGTTCTATATAGAACCTTTAGGGGTGCCATATGTGAAGCAAGCAATATAACCCTTTTTGGTTTTATTCAGAACCTTTTTTTCTAAGAGTATGATTTTATAGTAAGAAGAATATTATTGAACTTAGCTGAATAAAATAGAAAGGATATTTTTCCCATTCCGGAGAGAGTGCGCATATGAAGTGGTTATGTTGAGCGTAAAAGTGATCATTTGAAACAGGTCATATACACTAAATGTTGAGTTACTTTAGTTGTGAATGATACAAACCTTAGAATGTCAATGGACACCGGGTGGGAGGTGTACTTGTTTAACTGGCACAATCCTTCCATTTGCCAAAACACCATAGTTTTTATTTGAAGTTTAATGTTTTCCTTCATGCCCTCTTTCATTTTTAATTCATTTGTTTCTTTGATACACCATGGGGTTGAAGGTTTTGTGTTCAGATTTTCAAAAAGAAAGGTTTCCTCACTTCCTCCATTATCAGTGGTGTTTTCCAGGCATCGGCTCATATGTATGTGTAAGCTTTTATATGCCTATGGGTGTTTTGAATTAATCATCACCTTAGAAAGCTCTGTCCAATTCGTTGTGTTTTGCTTTGAAACAATATCCACAACGACCATGTTTTCCCCTCAGTTTCTTCAAAATGATCGATCACAGTGAGGTGAGTTTTAAAAGCATGATACTGTTTTGATAAGTGTTTGATGTGATTTTCGATTTCATTTGCATTGATGTTGGAGTGGTTAGAGATACAATAGAGCGCTGAGTACCAGGCCATTAGTGACCTGACAGTATTTGCGAGTTGGGCACTACCAACGCATGTCCAGAGTGCATTAGAGGAGATTACCGTGACTCAAGTGGAATTTGACTGCGGTCATGACTGCCGGTGTGGCGGTAATACGGTCACCGCAACAGACCTAACATGTCTGATCTGTGTGTGTGTGCAAATATTTGAGAGAGCCACGGTACAGGGAAACACTGACAGAGTAATTGACTTGGTGGGGATGTTTGCCACAGCGCTCAATGACAACGCTCTGACAACAATCTGACAACACTTCTCAACCATGTACAGCCCCATCGATCTGTGCTGCTGCGCTAGTATGAAGACACACTACATGAGCCATCAAGAGAGACTGCACACAAGACTCACCCATAGGACTCAATAACACAAGTCAAAGGTGGGAGTACTCTTAAATGTCTGAGAGAGCGAGAGGTAGAGAGAAGAGGTAAGAAGAAAAGGGAAGAGACAGAAGCCAGATTTGTGTGAACACTTGAATAACCTGTGCAGATCTCAAGTTCAGGCCTAAGTAAATCAGTATTATCTTCCACATTACCCTCTATTCTGGCTACTTCTCTCACCCCTGCCCCTGCCCCTGCCCCCTGATGTTAGAGGACACCAGTAGAGCTAAACAGGGAGACATGGCCCCAATATAGCCAGACAGTATATAGGCTCTGGCCCCAAAAAGGGCTGCATCCTTCCCTCAAGTAATTTTATAGTACAATTCATATACTGAGTAAGTAGCTTGGGGTTTGTACATTGTATTCATTCATGCATTTGATAGTAATGACAGGTTTTCTTTGTAGTACAGAAGCACAAAGACATGTTACAGTTGAAACAGCTTTTTTAATTGTTGTGACATCTCAGAAAAAAAGGTTCCTTAGGGGTTCTATATAGCACCTTTTCTTCTCAGATTGTAGGAAAACAGCTTTTTTAATCAAGCCATCTTATCTATTGTTGTCTTGAGCAGGAGGTTCATTTGCTTGTCTGAGGGTGTACTGCACCATGCTGTCCTTTCATGTGAACACACACTGATGCTAATTGGATAAAGGCCTAATCAAAACCCCTTATGCATAGTTTGGCTGCATTTTCTCAAATTCTCAAATTCTTGTTTTCTCTCTCGTTCGTGCGTGCACACGCACACACACACACATCCTCACTAAGTGGCAAAGGACCAGCACTTATTTTGGCGAGGCAGGACAAGCCAGAATAAACAATGTTGTGTCAATTCACTCTCACTGACTCCCAGCAGCGCCATGACCAACTAAAACAAATGAACTGAGATCAAATGAACTGAGAGAAATGCCTACAGCCGACAAAACCACTGCCCATCCTCTTCATGCTTTGTGACTTTCTCTCTCTCTCAGAGCTCTCTCTCTCTCTCTCAGAGCTCTCTCTCTCTCTCTCAGAGCTCTCTCCCAGAGCACCTGAGGAATGGGGGCAGCATTGTCAGAATGCTGTCCATGGACTCTCTAACAGGCAGTGAGGAGACCCAGGTGTGTCAGAGCAGTGATCCGCTAAGTGCCCACTAGTGTGTTAGCTAGCGCTGATATTTTCCTCCTACACAATATCTGTCTGACACACACACAAACAAATAAACACACATACAAACACAGTCTAATCCTCCAAAGTCTTGCAAAAATGTCTCTGTGAGGAAGATCCAAAAAACAGCTAATTGTTATTCACATGTTAGGCTTAAGAGTTTCTACACATACCCAGGGTCTATATAATTGTATTTTCAGATTTGACTATATTTTCCAACCTCCACTATAGGCCAATAAATTAATGTGCTGAGCAACATCAGAGAAAGGTTGAAAATTGATGCGCCGTGCTTGTTCACTCTTAGAAAAACAGGAGCTATCTAGAATGTAAAAGGGTTATTCTGCTGTCTCCATAGGAGAACCCTTTGGAGAACCCTTTTTGGTTCCAGATAGAACCCTTTTGGGTTCCATGTAGGACCCTTTCCACTTCTACATGGAACTGAAAAGGGTTCTCCCTGGAACCAAAAAGGGTTCTCCTATGGGGATAGTCGAAGAACCTTTTTTGGAATCCTTGTTCTATTGGCATCTTATACACTCTTAGAAAAAATCTCGGGTTCAGGTAACACGGGGGAAGTTGAGGGAAAGCAGCATTACATTCAATAAGGAGGTTAATTGCATAATGTTAAGAGTCCTTTTGGCAGCCATCCCTTGGGCACGTGGTTTCTTATTTTTATGCCATTGTTTTTGAACAACCTGAGTTTAACAAGTACACCCTGGGCAGATGGAGAATGGACAAGCTCCCCCAGAGGGCACTTTTTTCTTCTTTTTTTTTTTTAAGAACCAACTGACAATGAAAAATGTTAAAAGGGAAGAGAGGTCCCCTGCGTTGGATCAGAATGTGTGGAGAAAAAGACATGTGTGTGCATGTGCGCGCCAGTTAGTAATGGGGAGCATCTGAATGCATCATGGCACCAGATGTTTTTGCTCAGCTCACCCCCTGCCTGTTTGTTCCCATCCATAAACAATCCATGTTTTCTTCCTCCTCTCTTCTTTGTTGGCTCAATGGACACCGGGTGGGAGGTGAACTTGCTTGTTTAACTGGCACAGTCATTCCATTTGCCAAAACGCCATAGTTTTTATTTGAAGTTTAATGTTTTCCTTCATGCCCTCGTTTTGTGTTCAGATTTTCAAAAAGAAAGGTTTCCTCACTTCCTCCATTATCAGTGGTGTAAAGAAATCAAGTAAAAATACTTTAAAGTACTATTTATATTTGTGACAACTTTTACTTCACTACATTCCTAAAGAAAATCGTGTACTTTTTACTCCATACATTTTCCCTGACACCCAAAAGTACTAGTTACATTTTGAATGCTAAGCAGGACAGGAAAATGGTTCAACTCACATATTTATCAAGAGAACACCCCTGATCATCCATACTGCCGCTGATCTTGCAGACTCACTAAACACACATGCTTTGTTTGTAAATGATGTCTGACTGTTGGAGTGTGCCCCTGGCTATCTGTAAAAATAAACTAAATAAAACAATATGGTGCTGTCTGGTTTGCCTAATAGAAGGAATTTTAAATGATTCATACTTTTACTATTCATATTTTATCAATTACATTGACTTTTGATACTTAAGTATATTCAAAACCAAATACTTTTAGACTTTTACTCAAGTAGTATTTTACTGATTGACTTTCACTTGAGTCATTTTCTATTAAGGTATCTTTACTTTTACTCAAGTATGGCAATTGGGTACTTTGTCCACCACTGTCCATTATCATATGAATCGAATAATTTGTATTAACATGGCTAGAAACTGGGTCCATGTTTTGGAATGCATGCACAACACTTTCCCAAAGTTTGACTTTCTACTGGGGATTCCCTTTCAAGCACACTCGCATGCCCTAAAATAACAACACTTCAGTTGAACAAATCCTTGTCAGAAAAAAACAAACTACATTGCCTTTGGAAACCACTTAGATAGATACTCAAATGGAGGAGCAAGGTGAGCTGCTTATGCACTTTGAGAGTGGCGCAGTGGTCTAAGGCACTGAATCGCAGTGCTAGCTGTGCTACTAGAGATCCTGGTTCGAATCCAGGCTCTGTCGTAGCCGGCCACGACCGGGAGACCCATGGGGCGGCGCACATATGGCCCAGCTTCGTCCAGGGTAGGGGAGGGAATGGCCGGCAGGGATCTAGCTCAGTTGGTAGAGTATGGCGTTTGCAACGCCAGGGTTGTGAGTTCGATTCCCATGGGGGGCCAGTATGAAAAATAAAAAAAGAATGTATGCACTCACTAACTGTAAGGCGCTCTGGATAAGAGCGTCTGCTAAATGACTAAAATGTAAATAACGACGGAAGTGCTGATACAGCATACCACTAATCCTAAACCTATATCACTCAACATGAACAACTGGCTTTAAACCAGCCTATAAGGACACCTTCAGTCTACACCACTATAGCTTTCTGACGGTGTTTGGTTCCAGCAGTTAGTCCAGTCCTGTCCGGTTGCCAAGATTAAAAGATGTGAGGGAAAGATCTTGGCCTTAGCCATTCATCAGGAAATCACTGGTCCTGCCCTCTACTCCATCTCTCCTGTCCAAAAGTAAAGGGTTCACAATTCACACACGCATGCGTACATACACAGACACACACTGCAGGTTGAAGTATTGTGAAAGGGACAGAGCTGAACATATTAGAAGCAACATTAGAATGCAAAAAAACCTGCAACCTATTATTTTATTTTTTACCAGTCTGATGAAAGCAGACTAAAATCCTCTCAATGAGATGGACTTCTGTGTTATGTAATCTGAATCTTGCGAGACTAGTCTGACATAAGTCTACGGACAACTTGTAGTTTCTTGTTTACTAACAGCGCACACAGATTAATCTATTGTCTACTTTCCTCTCCATGAATAGGGATGTGTTTATCCCTAGGTCGTTGCTGGTTTGTTTTGGGAGCAGCCTCCTCACTGTCTTAAGACTAATTCAGCCCGCAGCACTGGCACATTACAGTCTTGTTGAGGTACCCCTTTAATCCACATGTCAGAATCTTTTAACTAGGGTGGAATCTCAGCAAGCCTGGAAACAAACACGGAATAGCTCTACTCTCCCTGGGGGCAGAGCGGGAATAGGAATAGTGCTTGGAATCACTCCCATTAATGCCACATTGCCTGAAGATCTCTATCCAAAGGCCCTGCAAAAATACCACTGGCCCCTTGTTCAATTATCCTTTCATGACATGCCAATGGTTGCCTCCTTCAAGGTCTTCTTGGCGTGTCGTTCTGGTGGTGAGGACACGGTTGTTGTCTTCGACCCTGCCCTCAGCCCACAGGCTTTAACACAAGACACGTTCCAAATACTCTACCCCTTTAAAACCTCTGTTCTTCAAAGACAAAGGATGGCCCTTTTAGACGAGTTGATTAGAATCCAGACCATCCTTCTCACATAGTAGCAAACTCATACAGAAAACAATACTATCAACCAAACAGCAGGTGCAGGATTTAATTTGATAAACCTTTTGTTGCTGAGAATTTTCCTGCATGCAGCAAATGCAGATGAGCTTCGTGATTTACATTAATTCACTGAAAACCTGCACCAAAATAGGGTTATATTAACAGTATTGCACTTTTCATGTAGCCTACTTTTGTCCAGCTAATAGCCTAACCACTGATCAAGCAACATTATGGACTAAACATTCAAATCCGGTTGCTGCAGGATTATTTTGCTACGACAATACATTCCAAATGTAAGATCCTATATCTGTACTATATTGCTAGACCCATTTTATGATGCTCCAATAATACCCTGTCCCAACCTCACCCCTTGCCCACTAGGAAAAGCCAATGTATAAATCATTAACGGTGGGCCTAAGATTCGAGCCCATGCCACAAAGATACCCTCTTGAGGATCAGCAAACTGCCTCCATTGCACCCACCATCACAAAGGGTTACACATATTAGCTATTTTTAGAATACATTTTAAAATAAACAGCATTAGTGTTTGAGGATGTTACACAGGTCATGGGGCTGTGGGATTGGCAAGTGAAAAAACATCCTGCTTTTCTTTTTTTTTCTTTTTTTTCACCCGAAAGAGAGATTGAGAGCCGCCTTGGTACTGAGGTGAAAATGGAGGGATCTCCATTTGCGCACCTGGGAGCGATCCCTGCATTACGAAGCACCCCTTGTAGTCCGCATGGCCTTGGTTATGAGGTACTGCGATTTGTTAAAGAAAAGGGAGCTGGGTGTCGGGGCCATTGAGTGACAATTTAAATCAAAACCCATTTTGCAAATACTGTGCTAAGGTGTGCTATCTATAATCTAAAAAAGTTATCCGGATGTCCCAATAGGAGAACCATTTTAAGAACAATTTTTGGTTCCATGTAGAACCCTTTCCACCTTTTCCCTTTCCACACCCTTTCCTTTTCCCTTTCTACATGGAACCCAAAAGGGTTCAACCTGGAGCCAAAAAGGGTTTTCCTATGGGACAGGCAAAGAACCCTTTTGGAACCCTTTTTTCTAAGAGTGTAGATTGGAAGCCATTAAAATAGGTAATATGAGGTCAATCTCATTAACTTGCAGTATCTCATTTGATTGGCGTATAATGTATAGTAATAAACAAGTAGAAGAGATGGATGCTAGTCTATTGTGACAACAGGCCAGGTTCAAAAGGTAAAAGACTGGATGTTTAAAACCAGGTTAATGGGGCTGGTATTTAAAGGTCTTAAATTGGAGCGATTCGCAAAGACAAAGATGGGGCACCATTTTTCTGTGTTGTATCCTTATGCTGTGTTATGACAACTTTCATATTCAGTTACAGTTACATCTCTTGATGTACCCATTCCTTGCCATCCATAATAAATGGTAAAAGACTAGCACTAGTAGAAGAACATACTAGAAACTCTCAAAAAGGTCATGACTATATTTCATCAGAGCATGGAACAACTATTCAAAACTTTTCTCTGTCAAAGGTTCATTGTTAGCTGCCAGAAATGTAGTCAGACACAGCAGGTGGAAAATTGCTGTTAAAATACCAAAGGAAGAATACAAAATGGAATAGAAATGCCAAAACGCATGAGCAGCCTGATGTCCTGAATTTGGTCAAAATAGGCCCTCCAAAAAAACAGGAACCGTCTTCCAAATCTGAAAGAAAAACACGCGTTACTAGTTGGGGGAGGGAAAGAGCCGAAAGCACTAAAAAGCACTGTTATTCTGGCAGTTTCTTTATTAATTCTTTTTTATCTGAAAATGATAGCGATAGAAAACAGTTGAATGGTTACAATTTCTTCATTTTGCTTTAAAAGGATGCATAAGAAATGTTTTTTTATTTTTTATAGTTGTTGGATAGAGACCAGAAGAAACTTGACTTTACAGACAGAAAATAAAAGGGAAGTCAAATCGGGCCAGTACAAGTAGGTTGTGTCCCAGACTTGAAATGCTTCTTGAATAAGTCATGTCCTTCGTCTATTGGGGTTAGCAAAGGTCCTCCTATTCTTTAAATTCCTGTCACTCTGAGGGGGTCAAATGCGGGCACTGTCCTCCTCAGTGAATTTCATAAAAATGAAAATAGTGAAACATAAAAAAAGTTATCCTTTTTAGATAAAACTATACTAAATATATTCACGTCACCAAATAATTGATTTAAACACACTGTTTTGCAATTAAGGTCTACAGTAGCCTCAACAGCACTCTGTAGGGTAGCACCATGGTGTAGCCGGAGGACAGCTAGTTTCCGTCCTCCTCCGGGTACATTGACTTCAATACAAAACCTAGGAGGCTCGTGGTTCTCACCCCCTTCCATAGACTTACACAGTAATTATGACAACTTCCAGAGGACGTCCTCCAACCTATCAGAGCTCTTGCAGCATGAACTGACATGTTGTCCACCCAATCAAAGGATCAGAGAATGAATCTAGTACTGAAAGCATAAGCTACAGCTAGCTAGCGCTGCAGTGCATAAAATGTGGTGAGTAGTTGACTCAAAGAGAGAGAAAGACAATAGTTTAACAATTTTTAACAAATGTATTTAAAAATGTAGAAGCGAGAGAGAGAGAGAGAGAGAGAGCTATAGCTATATTTAATTGTGTTTTTTTCCACTTTCACTTAGCTAGCGAATGCAGCTAAGGGATGCTATGTTAGCTAGCTGGTTATGGCTATCCAACACTGGAACTCTGTCAAGTAAAGGTAAGCTTTTGGTTTTATTAATTTATTGCCACCGCGGCCCGCCGGTGTAAATGCGAAACTGCTAGCTGACTGTACACTGTACTGCATGATTCTAGCGGGTTTACTAACGCGAAACTGCTAGCTAACTGTACCCTGTACTGCACGATAGTAGCGGGTTTAGTAACACATTAGTTATAGTAGCTATGTTGACTAGCTATGATGTTAGCTAATATAATGATGTAGGCTGTGTGTAGCACTGAAGTCCACAAGCGAAGGGAAAAGGTGAGAGGAGGAGAGTGCGTAGATGCGGGAAGGAATTCTACAACAAGCAAAATGACCATGCTGTTTGTATGTGGCTGCTATGAAAGTCAACTGTGTTTGCATGTGATCAGGGGTGTATTCACCCCTGATCAAATGGAACAAAACAAGGATAAACAAGGATAAACATACCTGAATTTGTCCAATAGAAACTCTTGTTTGCAACTGTTGGACTAACGATTACACCATAGATCAGCTAGATGCAGGCAAAATTGTGGAAGGCGGTATTGAATGTGTTACTGTCTGTCACCTTTATTACTCACATTTTTCTCGACCTTTTCACCTACGTTGTAAACTTTCATTCATAGGCTAGGTTGTTGCAACCTCATGATAGGTATAGGGACAATTTGAGTATCATGTAGTAGCCTAAACCTATCGATGTTACATTGAACTGGGTGAATGGAATATGAATGACAGTCATCCAATATGCTGTAATAGAAATAAGGCCATGCTCATTTTTTAAAAATGTCAACGACCGTCACTGGCGGGCACAAAGGGCCCCGTAACCTCTCATTGTTACCAAAGAGGTTGAGTGTATTTGTATATTTCTAACAGTCATAATTGAATTGATCCGTGAATCTCCACCCATTCTGTGTCATCACTGACACGTCTACTTTCATTGAGGAAATGAATGGTTGATGACACAAGAACTTTCAATATCCCACAGGTTGTTCAGAGGAAGCAGCAAATGCCCTAGCAAAACTGAAATCCATGTGTTCTGTGTTTGAGTGTTGACAGACATCAGCAGTTCCTTTTAACATGCCAGCTCAGTCTGCATTTTGAATTCATCACAGAATTCTCCAGACATATTTTATCCATTAACGATTGCCTGGAAGTAAAAAAAAACATTCTTATTGTCCCACGAGGGAAATTAATTGTGCAACCAGGGGTCTACAACACACAGCATGCAGGCTCACTACCCAAGCTGTTCATTTTAGTCTGTTCAAAAAGACCCCATTTCAAAGGAAACGTGCACTCATTAAGATCAGGCGAGGCCAGCACACCTGAACACACTTAACAAGATAGAGGATAGAGATTGTTTTGTCGATGCTGAGAACTGTATGTATATGTTTTTAAATAACATTCTTAGAACGTTCTTTGAACGTTAAATGTTTTCTTGTGGTTTTGAATGTAAGGTTTTCTTAACGTTCTTTGAGAACATTACTTTAAATAGAACCATGAGGAAACCTGTAGAAAATGTTATGCTGAAGTAATGCAATTCCCACAGAAGAACATTGTTTCTTAACGTTCATAAAACAGTTTGAGAACATGGCCTTAAATAGAACCATGAAGAAAGTAATGAAATACCAAGAAAATGTTTTTTTTGTCAAGTAAGAATGTTCCAATGCCAAGTAACTGTCCTGCACCATTCCCACAAAGTTGTAGGAAGGTTGTATGCAAAATAACCATAGGACAACCACACTCTCACCAAGCTCTAAGAAACATATGGTTCTCAGAACGTTATGTGCTAGCTGGGTAAACATCACATAGTCACACTTGACAGAAAACACACAGTTTTAACACGTAAACAAATTGATCAGTCTTGCCTCTAGATTAGCGAGACTGCTTCAAGTAAGGACTGTCTGTACACCAACCACACTATATTAAATGGGTAACAAGTGCTATGTACTGTATGACCTGACCTCACTTAATCATCTATCTATATTTCCTTCAAACAATGTAATGATGAATGACCTATGTGTAGGAAGACATATTGAGAGGTAACTGTCTCTATTCGAATAACAGTATTGTATAGTACTGTATAGAGAATTACACTGTTATATACAACCCTGAGCTGCTACAGCATTTTGATTCTATACTGAACAAAAATATAAACGCAACATGCAACAATTTCAAAGATTTTACTGAGTTACAGTTCATATAAGGAAATCAGTCAATTCAAATAAATAAATTAGGCCCTAATCTATGGATTTCACATGACTGGGCAGGGGTGCAGCCAAAGGTGGGCCTGGGAGGGCATAGGCCCACCCACTGGGGAGCCAGGCCCAGCCAACCAGAATGAGTTTTTCCCCACAAAAGGGCTTTATTACAGACAGAAATACTCTTCAGCACCCCCTCAGATGATCCCACAGCTGAAGAAGCTGGATGTTGAGGTCCTGGGCTGGTGTGGTTACACGTGGTCTGCGGTTGTGAGGCCGGTTGGATGTACTGCCAAATTCTCTAAAATGACGTTGGAGGCAGCTTATGGTAGAGAAATGAACATTCAATTCTCTGGCAACAGCTCTGGTGGACATTCCTGCAGTCAGCTTGTCAATTGCACACTCCCTCAAAACTTGAGACATCTGTGGCATTGTGTTGTGCAACAAAACTGCACATTTATTGTCCCCAGCACAAGGTGCACCTGTGTAATGATCATGCTGTTTAATCAGCTTCTTGATATGTCACACCTGTCAGGTGGATGGATTATCTTGGCAAAAGAGAAATGCTCACTAAAAGGGATATAAACAAATGTGTGCACAAAATTTGAGAGAAATAAAGTTGTGTGTATGGAACATTTCTGGGATTATTTAGTTCACCTTATGAATCATGAGACCAACACTTTACATGTTGCGTTTATATTTTTGTTCAGTGTATTATGAATGAGATGTGGTAAAACATCATCAGCCATTATGCTGTGGTGCTTCCAACGAGTATTTCACCTTATCTCAAAAGAGCTACAAGAACTAAGCACATAAAACATGTAGAGAAAGAAAGATAGGAAGATAACTTGAACAAATTGGGAAAAGAGAGAGGGAGAGGGAAGGAGATAGGGAGATGAGCCATTTAGTGGCTTACATAAGGAAGCCTCTCCTGCCACCACCATTATTGTCCTAATAAGCATCGTGACCACAGCAGTGTCAAAACAACTCTAACCTGCATGAGGTGTTTTTCTATCTGGGCTGTTGGTTTGGGGGTGAAAAGACCTACAGCCACTGACACACCAGACACTCCTGTCTGGCTGGCTGGCCCCTGCTCTGCAGACAAGGGGAAGCTGGTATCGCTGACCTCCAATACAAAAACATAATGGGGCCCTGAGGTGGGGTCGGAGGTGAGTTGAGTTTGAGTGCATGTGTGCATGACAAAGAGAGCTGAACCTCTCTCTCTCCTCTTGAGTGACACAGTGTTGACATTCGAGGACACTTGATGACAATGTAGCCAGGCTAGAGAGTACCCACTCAGTCCTTCATCTTAATCACTTCAACCATGTTCAACAAGATCCCAATGTCATGCACAGTGCTGAATGAGATTACTAACAACTGCTGCGGGGGAGATAAATACACCAATTGAACATGTCCTGCTGTTGCTAACATAAAGTGAAGTGAGACATTGAATAGAAGTGTCCTTGCTACATGAAGGTTGACAGCAAAGCAATGAGTGTCATTGTAAAACTTGTCATTTGTGTGAGCGTGTAGTGACACATTTATTGGGCAGCCATTTAGAGTAGAGCGGCAGATAGCCTAGCAGTTAAGAGCATTGGGCCAGTAACCAAAAGTTTGCTGGTTCGAATCCCTGAACTGGCAAGATCTGCTGTTCTGCCCTTGAGCAAGGCAGTTAACGCCCAACAACTGCCCTTGGGCGCTGATGACGTCGATTAAGGCACCCCCCACACCGCTCAGATTCAGAGGGGTTGGGTTAAATGCGGATGACACATTTCAGTTGAATGTATTTATTTGTGCAGGTATCCCCTTTCATTTACATTTACGTCATTTAGCAGACGCTCTTATCCAGAGCGACTTACAGGAGCAATTAGGGTTAAGTGCCTTGCTCAAGGACACATCGGCAGATTTTTTACCTAGTCGGCTCAGGGATTAGAACCAGCGCCCTTTCGGTTACTGGCACAACGCTCTTAACCACTAAGCTACCTGCCTTTCCCTTACACAACATTAGATTTGGAAGGTGAAAGTAAGCCTGGTCCTATTTATTTGTGCAGTCAGCCAATTCCTCTGGTCGTTGACAGACTGCACCAAAAACTCTGGGACCAGGCTATAGGCGAAAGTGTATGTTTGTATTTGTGGCTCAATGCTGAATACCAGTGGTAGGTTAAACCCCTCGCCAAAACCCTAACCCTAGTTTTATGTCCACACAATGGCTCAACCCTAACCTTAACCCTTTCCCCACATGTGCCAGATCTTGAATCCAGTAGGATTCATATCCAATGTTTAGATTTCCTTTGTGTGTGTGATGTTCTAAAGTCCAGGTAGACTGTGGACAACTAGCCCTGACTGGAGGGGGAAAATGTCCTAATTAGATGATTAGCGAGATTGTGATCATTATATCTGATTGGTAAGTGGGGACAGCAGAGGACGTGGTAACGCTTCATGGAGTCTAATTAGAGTCAATATAAAAACAGGTGGGGAGAGGCTTAGAGAAGGGTAAACACACGACAAACAAATACCTGGGCCTGTTCAGGAGGACACACCAGAGGAAAACGTATTGCAACAAAAATCAGTCATGTTCATTAGGCATCCCACAGACGAAAATGGATTGAAATGTCATGGAGCTGATCTCCATTTCTGAATAATTATATCAAAATAAAATCAGTCACTGATTAAAACTGTTGATTAAAAAGCAATTGTAAATTGAATGGTTCTCCGTTATTTTGATTGTTTGGTTGTTGTAACCTCAGACCCGGCGCCAGAACGAATCAGTTGGACGGGCATTTGATTTCCATAGGCAGGCCCGTTTTTTCATGGGACCTCCTGTGTGTGCACGCGCCTGCACACATTGTTTAAATGGATGAAATAGTAAAGACCATAGGCAGCTCGTGAGTTTCAAGTTTGGGGAAGCTTACAATTTATCCTACATTTCTACCGATCTGCATGCCAGTTATCTGTGGCGTAATTACTTAAGTAGTTTTTTGGGGTATTTGTACGTTACTTTACTATTTATATTTTTGCCAACTTTTACTTTTACTTCACTACATTCCTAAAGAAAATATTGGACCATTCATTTTTTCCCTGACACCCAAAAGTACTCGTTACATTTTGACAGGAAAATGGTCCAATTCACACACTTATCAAGAGAACATCCCTGGTCATCCCTAATGCCTCTGATCTGGCAGACTCATTAAACACAAATGCTTCGTTTGTAAATTATGTCTGAGTGTTGGAGTGTACCCCTGGCTATCCGTCAATAAAATAATCTGGTTTGCTTAATATTAGTAATTTGAAATTATTTATAATTTTACTTTTGATACTTAAGTACATTTTAGTAATTCCATTTACTTTGGATACTTAAGTGTATTTAAAACCAAATACTTTTAGACTTTTACTCAAGTAGTATTTTACTGGGTGACTTTCACTTTTACTTGAGTAACTTTTTATTAAGATATCTTTACTTTTACAATTGAGTACTTTTTCCACCACTGCCAGTTATGCATATTTATATAAACTATGCACATTTTCGTGGAACAGTTTCAATGATAACGTTTTCATTTGTCAAAATCATTGTCACGTGGTTAATCATAAAAATTATAAAGATCTACAAATTAAAACAAAACTATGGAGAGAGCACTAGCTGCTGCCATATGGATATATTGATACACTTTGATCCATTGGCGGCTAAAGAAATGAGATCATATAGAACTCAGAGATAGCCTATAGGCCAATGCAGCAGTAGGCCTATAACTTCCATCATCAACTAAGTCAAATACATAGGCCCAGTGGCGACCCGTCATTCAGGGCAGGTCACTATATAAGACATATAAGGTGGCAGTGCATTGCAAGTTGACAATCTATCGCTGGTGAAAACGAGCACGGCCTGTGTCATGACACTGTACCATCCATCAGTCTTCACTTGCTGCAACATTTCACTCATTCAGCAATACTGTCTCAATGGGCCAGAAGGTTATGTCACTATGTGGAACCTTAACTGGTCTGAGACTGACAGAGGCTAATGTGCCTTAGGCTTAAGCGATGTGGATCTGCTGGTTCTACTATTACAATGCTTTAGCCACACCGTGGGAAGACTGGGGATAGTTTTATGAACCTCAGAAATAGCCTGCCCTGTGTAACGGCATATGGATTTGTGATTAAAAGAAAAGCTTGTTCCCATGTAAGGGTTGTCTGTCAATTTTACGGTATTACTGGTAAAAAATATCCAGACGCACGCACGCACACACACACACACAACCCATGACCCAGTTTCTCGTCGGGGAACAACCATTTTTGTTAGATGTGGTGTAAGCTAGGACGTGTGAATCTATTCTGGTGATTTCATTTGATATAATTTGATTACAGATTCATGTGCTTTTCTTTAACGTTGACAGCCGGTCAACCTATTCATAATTCATAGATGTAAGTGTTGTTGTTTATGTATCTTGGCAGAATAAACATGAACCTGGGGCATTTTAGTCATCCTAGTTTAGTGGTGTGTTTTCCCTACAATGACACAAATGGATTGTTACATTAATATGAGGAAACAATAATGTCATTTATGTGACTCTTAATTTCTTCATACATTCATGAATAATTTCAGACATGTATTTTCAAACTGAACAGTGATTGCTCTCCTCTACCATCTAGAGGACATACAGTAGAATATATTTCAGCAAAACATGTCCAGCAGCACGGTGTGTGCCTCTCAAGCTTAGTGTTGTTATTATTAGGCTACCCTTTTCACTCTGTGACACTGGACAATAATTGAACAACATTCCTCATTCCCCTATAGCAGGGGTGTCAAACTCATTTTAGCTCAGGGGCCACATGGAGGGAAATCTATTCCCAAGTGGGCCGGACCGGAAAAATCATGGTATATATAACTTAAAAACAACAACTTCAGATTGTTTTCTTTGTTTTAATACGATCAACATACAACATAAAGCTGGAGCCTGAGGACAGTGTGTCCAAAATAGTACAAGCACAACATCACTATTAATCATAAAACATGTCAAGTTTATTTGAAAATTCTAAAGAAAAAGAACACACAAACACACAATGCCTCAGTGATTAACAGAACTGTTTCACAGATCACAGAACTATATCAGGGTGTCATTTCTCAGGCAGAAATGTAGATACAAATAATGAAATCCTGTTCCCCAAACAAGTGCAAGAACCACAGAGTCAAGAATAGGTTAAATATACAAATAAAATAAAATCAATTAAAAACAATAGCACATCAACATAAAAACATATAAACATAAAGCTGGAGCCTGAGGACAGTGTCCAAAAGCACAACATCACTATTAATCATAAAACACCTTAAGTTATTTGAAAGTTCTGAGGACAAAGAACACACAAACACACAATGCCTCAGTGATTAACAGAACTGTTTCACAGATCACAGAACTATATCAGGGTGTCATTTCTCAGGCAGAAATGTAGATAAAAATAATGAAATCCTGTTCCCCAAACAAGTGCAAGAACCACAGAGTCAAGAATAGGTTAAATATACAAATAAAATAAAATAAATTAAAAACAATAGCACATCAACATAAAAACATATAAACATAAATCTGAAAGCGTTGCTCAAACTCCCGTAACAGTCCCGTTATTTTATCTTTGAACCGCTTCATGTCTGCCACATGTTGGGTCGCGCACATTTTTCAGACAGGGGAAGTGAGCTGCATCACCACCGGCAAGTTGCGTCTCCCACAATGACAGCTTCAACTTGAAAGAACGTATGCTGTCATAATACTGCGTGACAACTTTGTTGCGCCCTTGCAGCTGTTTGTTCAAGTTATTCAGGTGCTCTGTAACATCCACCATAAATGCAAGGTCCTGCATCCATTCTGCGGAATGAAATTCTAACACTGGTTTGCCCTTTTCTTCCATGAACTGTTCAATTTCTTCTCGTAAATCAAAGAAACGCCTCAGCTCGGCTTAACCATCTTACCTCAGTGTGGTATGGCAGGCCATAGATGTGGTCTTTCTCTCTGAGAAGGCTGTCAAACTGACGGTGATTCAGGCTTCTGGATCGGATGAAATTAACAGTTTGGATGACCACCTTCATGACGTTATCCATCTTTAATGACTTGCAACACAAAGCCTCCTGGTGCAAAATACAGTGAAAAGTCAAAAAATCACGTCCTCCATTTGCAGATTGCACTTTCTCTCTGAACTTTGTCACAACGCCTGCTTTTTTTCCCGATCATTGAGGGCGCACCATCTGTAGCCAGGCTGACAGCGCGGGACCAGTCCACTCCGACCCTGTCCAGCGCGCCGACGAGTGCAGTAAAAATATCAGCTGCTGTCGTTGTATCTGTCATCGGCACCAACTCCACGAACTCCTCGGTGACAGTCAATGTGTCATCAACTCCGCGGATGAAAATGGCCAGTTGTGCAACATCTGTAATGTCCGTGCTTTCATCAATTGCAACCGAAAACGCAATAAATGACTTTACTTTTTGCTTCAACTGGCTGTCCAAATCCACTGAAAGATCGGAAATCCTGTCTGTAACTGTGTTTCTTGTCAGGCTGATATTTGCAAAAGCCTGCCGCTTTTCAGGGCACACAATCTCCGCTGCCTTCATCATGCATGTTTTTACAAATTCACCCTCACTAAATGGTTTTGAAGCCACTGCGATTTCATTAGCAATGAGGTAGCTAGCTTTCACTGCAGCGTCACTGATGTCTCGGCTGTGAGTAAACACAGACTGCTGTTTCTTCAGACCCGCCAACAGTTAAATAAAGGTGAAATAAAATAAAAAAATAAAAAGTTCATTCACCTTCTCTCATCTACACTGTCCTTGAAAGTTGTCATATTTGTCGGCATGAAGACTCACATAGTGGCGACGAAGGTTATATTCTTTCAGCACTGCAACATGCTCTGAACACACCAAACATACAGCTTTCCCATTCAATTCCGTGAATAAATAGGATGACCATTTTTCTTGGAACACTCTGCACTCTACGTCCACTTTTCTCTTTTTTGACAGAGACATATTGGGGCAATGAGGGTGCCAAAACACATTATGTTAAAAGTAGAAGCCGTAATAAATATCGCGGGCAAAACAAAGTAGCTCATTGGCTGCACGTGCTTGACCTACTTGCTCTGCCCCGGTATAAACAGTTTGCTTGCTTAACACAATTGCTATTGCGCCATCCAGTGGACGCAATTGGAACAGCAGTTTATTTTATTGAAAAATTGCAGCGCATTTTTATACTTAACAAAAAAATATATATATACTTTTTTTTTTTTTATACTTTTTTTTTCAAAATCATCTAGCGGGCCGGATTAAACCCGTTTACGGGCCTGATCCGGCCCGCGGGCCGGACGTTTGACACCCCTGCCCTATAGCATCACATTCTCCAGAGAAGCTGTGAATGAAGTATATGTTGCCAGGATATGACGGGCCAGATGTGTGCTAAATGTCGTGACCTTTGTGTTGTGTTATCTCTGGGGGATAACTGCAAGATTGCTAAAAGAGAACAGCTGCTCCTGCTCTTCTAGTTTGAATGTCATAAGCACATTAAGAAGTTACAACGTCAAGAATAGTATGTATGTGGCTGTATGGGGATATTATGTTGGTACGTGAAGAGCAACGGTGTGGTTATCCGGATATGAAAAGAGTGCAGGTCTATAGGACAACGCATATTGAATGCTACATGGAAATACAAGTTGCATAATTGAGGGTGAGAGGTACAGTAGTAGTAGTCATTGTTCTAATCTCGACAGTCTTTTGGCACCATCTAGTGTTTCATTACTGCTACACAGCCTTGTGGATGAATGAATGGCGTTGTGCTGCAATGATGCATCTTACATTTACATTTTAGTCATTTAGCAGACGCTCTTATCCAGAGCGACTTACAGTTAGTGAGTGCATACATTTTCATACTGGCCCCCTGTGGGAAATGAACCCACAACCCTGGCGTTGCAAGTGCCATGCTCTACCAACTGAGCTACAGGGGACTACATTTATTCACTCTCCTCTAGAAAACAACTCAACTGTACATCCTGGTTTTCTATGCTTACATCGTTTAGATGTTTACATTAAAACATATCAGTTCCATATCAAAAATTAAATAAATAGTCCATGCTTTACTTTATCAATAATTTAGGTCAATGGTCATTAACAAAAAATAAATGTATTGATAAGTCTGGGGCCTTAGCAAGAAAAAAAAACATTACAAAGCGGATGAAATTTGGTACAAACATTCCTCAGGTTATATGGAAACATTCCAGAAGGGGTGCTCATTTCAAAATTAACCAGGAAGCGGAATTCAAAATGGCCAACAATTGAGACGATAATAAATCCATAGTCATATTTAAAACATCTTACTAAGTGACATTTTCAACAACAACAAAAAACATGAAATCAAGTAATAATACATCAAACGTATTCCTTCAATTCTGATTAGTGAAGAAAAGAAAAGGACTTAGGGTCCTGGTTCACATGTGCCACAATGGCATAATGCAGTACATGATAATCCAGCATCCTCGGATCGACACTTCTGGAAACAGAAGGGGTCACTTTTACAGCCACACCTCAGGAGTTCTCTGCAAGCTCTGTCAGTCTCTGGTAAGAGTTTCCACAAAGGTGTCCAGGAATCAACTATTTTAACCCATCAAAAACTTTCTGGTGGATGGTTTTCAGACTTGTTGACCAAATGCTTGTTTGGTACACTGCTTGGTTTGAATGTTGCAGCAGTGCAGCCTGTGTTGTGGGGTTGTTCTCCATTGAAAATTACCTCTTGGAGAAGAGATCCTTCCTCAGATCATTGACACAATCTAGGCTGTTGCCTTGTCATAGAGAACACAGGTGTATCTCTCAAGCGATGTGAAAGTGGACGAATCCAGATCAAGGGGTTGAAATGGTTCAGCTGCCATGGAAACAAAGGCATTAGTCACCACTGGAAATGACTTCCATGCACTCCAAGCTGTCTTTTTCCCCTTTCCATGAAACTGTGAGGTTGTATCACAACCTGTGAATGCATGGAAGCGTGACAAAGCCAAACTCTTGTCCATTCCAAGCTTCTCGTAGAAGTGCACCCTTTCAAATATCAATTAATACATCCCAAAGATCATCTCTACCAAATGTGACACTTTAATCCGCTGCATAACAGTTTCACATCAAGGTGATATTACATAAATTGTATCGTAATGTAAAAGCCTATGTTAGAACTACCATCTCCAGTTTAAGGTCATATTAAGAGTAAATTACTCATGTTCTCAATATATGAGCTACGGTGGCCATATTGGATTATGGTTTTTTTTAAATAGGGGTGCCATGCCCCAATTCTGGCAGTGGTGAAAAAAGTACCCTTGTGCCTTTGAAGATTTGTCTCTGGTCATGAAACTACAATACAGATGTCTAAACAAAGTAAATTCTGAATGTCAATAGATTTTTAGATTCATTCTCCTCAATGACTACATTCTAGAACCTAGTTATCGCTCATCTAAGTCTGGTATTTGGGGTAATCTAGTTAATGATTATATAATTGATGAAGTGGCTCTTTCCTTGTAGAATGTTGACAGCAGTATAAAACACATTGTATTGCTAAGATGCTCAAACATAACTTAATAGCTACACTCACCAACACAGGATAAACTTTATCCCTCATGCTGGCCCTGACCAAACCGGTAAATTGCTCCTCACTATAGCTGCACTGCTCCACATGGCCAGACTTCCCTTTTAATGCTCTTATACTCATCCTTGAAAAATGCCATGAGGTCTGAACTAGAGACCAAAGTCGACATACTGCACAAACAATTATCTAGGCTAAGTAAAACCACGTTTTTTTTTAATCTACTGCTCTGTTAACTAGATAACTAAAGTGTAGTCAGTGGCTAGCTAAGACTGAGAAACGGGATGGAAGAAGTTCATGGATTGGACACGGGTCTCTGATCGCGCTGGTGAACGGTAGCTGACAATGTGGGCTAGAGATGATGTGCAGGAGCTTCCTGCAGGAATATTGTAGTCCTGCTGAGGTCTTCTCTGTTGCTAATTAGCATTTCAAATTTTGGGAGAGTAAATTGAGGCAAATATATTGATAAAACTCACCTTGTCCGAGAGAGAATTACATGGCTATCAAAACATCACGCCAGGATAAGCCTACATGAAACACAGACCTTATATGAAGTAGTTCTAAAATCCCAGATGCAAAAATGAATGGGGAAAAAACGATTGGAACCATTACTGGCTTTTACCGCTAGGTTTTATGGGTATTATGACATGTCCACTGTGCCAGACTATATGAAACGTTGATACCATAGAGTATGATAAAGGCCTCTAGTGGCCAAAAGGCAGTTTTAGCATGGGCAGTGCCATTGAGGGCTTCCACCATGATTACACAATTAAAAAAAATTCAAAGTAGTCAACTGATTGAGGATTCCTATGGGTTATAGCATCAATGGCACTGCCCATGCTGTCACAGACACTATAATGGCCAGCCTGGTCTCATAGACTAGACGTAAACATAAATCCGGGACAAGCAAATTAGTATGTTATGTTACATTTGGTATGGTTACATAGCAGGTTACTTAAGCAGTGCTTGACATTAATGCTTGTCCGCTTCTCCGGGGCAAGTAAAAAAACATGTTGGACAAGCAGATTATAGATTTAAGTTTTCTGAATGGACAAGTAAAAATAATCATGCAAAAATCCCAATGTCAAACAATTAGGCTACTCCGATCATAATTAGATCAAAATTGGATCAAAGTGTCCTCCGAATGCGATGTTTTGCTCACTGTCCTTTCAATCTCTGCAGAGCTCATCGGAGTATAGTTATTGTAGGCCTGCATTGACAGGCACGAGCGCTCTTTCAATCATGCAGTCGCGAGATGCGTTTTTTAGATCAAAGCTAGCCGCGTTTGCACATTTGTTGATAATAATTGCTAGTGAGTTTTTTGACCAGTTATAGCTAATTTTTGGTAAGGAATTACAATCTTGGAAAATTCCTGGTGCGTGCATCACCTGCGTGTGTGCCAGTGGGCCGTTGCCAGAGGAGAAAGAGAGAGAGACATTTTCGCAGCAGGTAAAATAATGATATACAACAGACTAAATAGCCAATTCAAAACATATTGTATAGTTTGGCTAGTGATCTCGCTAGTTAACTATTTAGCTATTAGCATGCATTAATGTAATTGTCATGTCCGATGTGCTAAAATAACTTTCCACTGGCACTCGTATATAACCGCAAATGGCCAACACACAGTTGATGAAACCAATGCTGCATACTCCATTTGTAAAACCAACTTTCAAGCGTTCAAAACTGGCTAGGATTCTCCTCTATTCAATTCTGACAAAGTAAAATAACTTTCTTAGAAAAGCCTAATTGACATGTAACTCCTATGCTGCCAAGATCTCCCCTGAACACTGAATAATTGTATCTTTACAAATAGATAAACATCTTAGTTAGCTACCTCGCCCACCTTAGCAATTTGATCCCTGGTTCATATTTTATAAAGATAAAAAGTATTTGGCTGTAATTGTAATGTTGCAAGGTGGTCAACCCTCCTCCTGGAGAGTCCACGAGAGCTACTGGGTGTGCAGGCTTTTGCTCCAGCCCTGCTGAAACACACCACATTGTACAAAAGAAAAGAAAAAGGACCTTGATAAGCTGATTCTGGTGTGTTTGAGCAGGGTTGGATAAAAATCCTGCACACCAAGTAGCTCTCCAGATGGAGAGGGGTTGACGGACCACGTGTTTTATACAGTAGCCTATCAGTGCAGTATTTTACTTTGTGGGGGTTAAGTGCCTTGCTCAAGGCCACAACGGCAGGAGATATAATATATAGGATCAGAGACCGGCATCCTTCCACTGTCAATACCAGTGACAATAATGAAGGTTATTTTGTGAAGTGGTTCCTTGCATCATACAACACAATTTTCAGTCACCTTTTTTGGCCCATGGCACAGACCTTTTTTGTGACTTGAGCTTTCAGACAAGTCAAAAATCTGTCCTACTTACAAAAATAAAATAAAATAAAAAAAGAATTAAAAAACAATAAAAAAAAGTGGATAAAAAAGTTAATGTCAAGCCCTGTTAAGGCTAAAATTTGAGGAAAGTGGTTGGTAACGTGAACGTCTAGCAACCCAATGGTTGCGTGTTCGATTCTCATCATGTACAACTTTAGTATTTTAGCAACTTTGCAACTACTTACTACTTTTTAACTACTTAGCATGTTAGCTAAGCCTAACCCTTTATCATACATTTTGGAAATGCGTGACATATTGTAAGAATTGCATTTCGTAACATATCATATGAAATGGATGATGGACATCCACAAATTAATACATACCATACATTTAACCATACGAAACGTAACATATAATACTAACTGTAGTGTCTCTGATTTACTTACAGAATAATACGAAATGCTCTGAGACCAGGTTGCAATGGCACATTGTTTTATATATATATAAAGAAGAGTTCTATTTATATCTATGGTTGATACACGAGTTTATATTTCAGCTAAAAGACTGTTTCCGTTATTTCCGCTAGTCTTCGATTCTATTCGTAAACTGATATGTTCGCATCGGTTTCGGATATTTTCGGGAGCTTTCGGCATGGTCGGTAACGGTCGTTGTGTTCAAATCTTCAGATATACTTCTGGCCTGGATACTGAACTAAGAAAGCAACTGAAGAAAGAGGGAAACAAAAAACAGTGGACGAGAGAAGGAGCCTGACAACGGAATGACGGTGCTGCAGGAACCTGTTCAGGTAACGAAGTCGTTTGTTATACCAAGAAGAGAAATGTCACATGCAGGACAAGCGGAATGTATTGTGGCCTGCCCTGTTCCCTCCCTACCAGAAAGATCCACTACTGCTACACCGAGGCCTGAAAACAAATGGCTTGGCCTAGCCAGTTAACGTTAGCATTGCTTCGTTGTCAAAATCGGTAAACTAGTGCCTGTTATTCAATATATACCACACAGGAGTATTCTTTTAGAACTGCCACTGTCAGCTACCAGCCAGGTATCCGAAATTAGATAGCGGTAGGTGCCAGGTAGCTAGTTGCTCAGTTACTAGCCATATTTAGCTAGCTAGCTACGTTAACTAGCTAGTTATGGAGCCTCAACGTTTGTTTTGAATTATCTTGTTAATGTTAGCAAACTAGATTAGATGGTTTGACTAACATAATTTGCTAATTACTAGACTATGGCAGTAAATTGAGTGTTATTTCAGATAACCTTATCTAAATTAACTAATTTAGGTAAGTTAGTTAGCTAAACATTACAGCTGATCAGATTGCTGATGGTTGACATTATTTCGATGTCATTTCTCTGCAGCATAACATTAGCTAACGCTAAAGTCGTTAGCAGCTAAGTTAGCTAACTAGCATATCGTCCGAGGTAAGTTACTTCAGGTTGTAAATGGGGATTTTGACAGCTGAATTGAAAATATTGAAAACCACTGGCTAGCTAACTACTCAGTACTAGCTAGCTACATGGATAACTACTGTCTGCATTGTCATTGCGTTTGTTGAACATTTGATGCAGCTAGCCACTTGCCAGCTACCGTAACCATGAAAATCATCAGATCTGACGTTGCATAGCCAAGTAACGTTACCTCAACTAACATAGCCAAGTACCTCAATTTGAGTTAAGGTACTTAGCTAGACGTTACATTGCTAAATTATCCTATGGCCACAGATGTTGGTATTGATATCGAACGATGAAATAACGTTAGCTAAGTGTTTGACACTTGCCACGAAACACTGGAATTCGACTAAGCCCTAGACCATTTTTATTGTAATTTTTTTTCACTGAAGAAGATAGCATTGCCTGCCCGTCGAATGTAGTTGGCTAATGGTTGGTTGTTGTGTCAACATTTCATAGACATCTAGCTAACAGCCAGCCATAAAATGGAGTAGTCAGCTATAATAAGCTGCAAACTTTGTATTCAAATAATGTGTTATCAACGCATGTGCTTATTGACTGACTAGGCCATTGATTATTAGTGAGTTGTAAAGCTTGCTGTCAGAGCGACAACCAGATCAGACAATCGCTGTAGGCTGTGACAATAGAGATGCAGATAGGGGAAATGGGAGACATGACATCATGTATGCGTTTGTTTGTCTCCCTGTGTCTAGGCTGCTGTTTGGCATGCACTAAACCACTATGCCTACCGAGATGCCGTGTTCCTGGCCGAGAGACTCTATGCTGAAGGTAATGAAATCTATCGCTCTTGTTTTGAGAAGATCTTGTCCATGCTGCAGCAAAGCTGAGCTCTTCCTCCTTCAGCTTACTGTGCTGACAACTGTACAGTTCCACCTGACTGCTTTAATCCACACAAATACTCCTGAAAGGTTTTGACATGATGGTGGCATGTGGGTCCTGACACATGCAAAACAGGTTTTAGAAGACATTGTCATTTCTTATAGAATAGCCTGTAGGCTGCTGTTGCTTTAATGTGGAATGCAAAACACTGCAGTGGACTATTAGGCTATAGCGTAGATGTGAGTCGATCAAAATAACACATCAAGTATGAACCTTGGTCACATGCCAAAAGGAATCTAATGCTGTCAGTGTACGTCTGAAAATGTCGGAGCCAAATGAATAACATTTATATTTATACCTCCTAGTCGTCTGGGAATGAGATTGTGTGTGTGTCAGGGTATGTATCTGTATGTACAGTTGAAGTCGGAAGTTTACATACACTTAGGTTGCAGTCATTAAAACTTGTTTTTCAACCACTCCACAAATTTCTTGTTAACAAACTATAGTTTTGACAAGTCGGTTAGGACATATACTTTGTGCATGACACAAGTAATTTTTCCAACAATTGTTTACAGACAGATTATTTCACTTATAATTCACTGTATCACAATTCCAGTGGGTCAGAAGTTTACATACACTAAGTTGACTGTGCCTTTAAACAGCTTGGGAAATTCCAGAAAATTATGTCATGGCTTTAGAAGCTTCTGATAGGCTAATTGACATCATTTGAGTCAATTGGAGGTGTACCTGTGGATGTATTTCAAGGCCTCTTTGCTTGACATCATGGGAAAATCAAAAGAAATCAGCCAAGACCTCAGAAACACAATTGTAGACCTCCACAAGTCTGGTTCATCCTTGGGAGCAATTTCCAAACGCCTGAAGGTACCACGTTCATCTGTACAAACAATAGTACGCAAGTATAAACACCATGGGACCACGCAGCCGTCATACCGCTCAGGAAGGAGATGCGTTCTGTCTCCTAGAGATGAACGTACTTTGGTGCGAAAAGTGCAAATCAATCCCAGAACAACAGCAAAGGACCTTGTGAAGATGCTGGAGGAAACAGGTACAAAAGTATCTATATCCACAGTAAAACGAGTCCTATATCGACATATCCTGAAAGGCCGCTCAGCAAGGAAGAAGCCACTGCTCCAAAACCGCCATTAAAAGTCCAGACTATGGTTTGCAACTGCACATGGGGACAAAGATTGTACTTTTTGGAGAAATGTCCTCTGGTCTGATGAAACAAAAATAGAACTGTTTGGCAATAATGACCATCATTATGTTTGGATGAAAAAGAGGGTGGCTTGCAAGCTGAAGGACACCATCCCAACCGTGAAGCACGGGGGTGGCAGCATCATGCTGTGGGGGTGCTTTGCTGCAGGAGGGACTGGTGCACTTCACAAAATAGATAGCATCATGAGGAAGGAAAATGATGTGGATATATTGAAGCAACATCTCAAGATATCAGTCAGGAAGTTAAAGCTTGGTCGCAAATGGGTCTTCCAAATGGACAATGACCCCAAGCATACTTCCAAAGTTGTGGCAAAATGGCTTAAGGACAACAAAGTCAAGGTATTGGAGTGGCCATCACAAAGTCCTGACCTCAATCCTATAGAAAATGTGTGGGCAGAACTGAAAAAGCGTGTGCCAGCAAGGAGGCCTACAAACCTGACTCAGTTACACCAGCTGTCAGGAGGAATGGGCCAAAATTCACCCAACTTATTGTGGGAAGCTTGTGGAAGGCTACCTGAAACGTTTGACCCAAGTTAAACAATTTAAAGGCAATGCTACCAAATACTAATTGAGTATATGTAAACTTCTGACCCACTGGGAATGTGATGAAAGAAATAACAGCTGAAATGAATCATTCTCTGTACTATTATTCTGACATTTCACTTTCTTAAAATAGTGGTGATCCTAACTGCCCTAAGACAGGGAATTTGTACTAGGATTAAGTGTCAGGAATTTTGAAAAACTGAGTTTAAATGTATTTGGCTAAGGTGTATGTAAACTTCCGACTTCAACTGTATGTTCATTTAAGTGCAAATTCATTATTTGGATGCATCTCTTATCCTCCTCACAGTGCATTCGGAGGAGGCCCTCTTTCTGTTAGCCACATGCTACTATCGTTCGGGAAAGGCCTACAAGGCATACCGCCTTCTCAAGGGACACAGCTGCACAACGCCACAATGCAAATACCTCCTTGCCAAGTGCTGTGTGGAACTGAGCAAGTAAGGATGTTATTTTGTTTCTGATGTTTTAGTCCTCATAGTTATGACTTTGTGCATGCTTTGAATCCAGAGTGCCACCATATTATGTTCTTGGCCATGCTGCGTACTGCAGCCAAGTGGATTTAGGGTCGTACTCTTCTGTCACGCAAGAATTGAATACAATATTTCCTCAAACAAGGATTAAAGAGGGCCAGTCCGAGGACAAGAGGCCTGGATAGCTCCCCTCCTCTTTGACCCCCGTATGCTCACATCAGTGGTCCGGTCCTCTTCTCTTCCCAGGCTTGCAGAGGGAGAGCAGATCCTGACAGGGGGGGTCCTGAACAAACAGAAGAGCCAGGAGGACATTGTCACAGAGTTTGGAGACTCTGCCTGTTTCACATTGTCCCTGTTGGGGCAAATCTATTGGTAGGATAACCGTGTTCATTACTTCATTGTTGACCAATCTAAAGCATGTTCGGGGAACGTTTTCAATTGAGAGCTGATTGCTTGTGTGCTAGCTATCACATAGCAATACCTAATGTTTTACTATGCAACTGGAGTATATCATTGCTAATTGATTATTGTACGTGGTTTGAGTGATAGACATTGTACCTTAGTGAAGAGGGTTGGGCGTAGCAGTGCCTTGATGTTTGTTTGTCGAGATGGACACGTTTATTGTATCCTGAAGGAAACCTTGTTAATTCAGCTTCCCATGGTGTTGCTAATGAAATAAAGGGAGCAGAAATTGAGAATTGGAGAGGAGGCATGTCTGTGAATGATATTTGAATGTTACCTTTGTCAATTAAAATGGACAATTTGAATGCAGCAAGCGGCCGCAGCAGGATGTGTCCCTTTCTACAGAGATACCGTATTTAGAACATGATGTAAGCTCAGCCAGTGGGCTAGAATGTCCGAGCATTTAATGATCACTTAGTCATGAACATCATGTCACAGTTTAGACGTGCATGAACCACAATCAAAATGCTGTTGTCTCAATTTCAAAGGTGTAACCATCTCAGAAATCAGACTCCAAACAACAACGTGGTATGCTGATATATTTCACATTGCTGTTGCATTATTACTGTGTGATGTCAGGAAAACCAATGTAGCGGTTAAGCAAAGGTAATTGGTCTGGTATCTAACATGTGACCGTAATACAACCATAAATGCCCAGTGAGTGGTTGCTTCCTCTTTATAAATGAGATTTGAGGTATAGGAGCAAGCTAATCCTGGCAAAGATATTAGCTGGAATGTTCTAAATTAGATTAACGTGACCGGGTGCAATGTGTTTTGTTGTGTGATTGCACGTACGCGGCTGTCACCCACACGCATCACTCAATATCGAGAATATCATTTTCTTCTTTCGTCTGTCTGTGCAGCAAAACGGATCGTCTGGCCAAAGGTTCGGAATGTTATCAGAAGAGCCTGAGCATGAATCCTTTCCTGTGGTCTCCCTTTGAGTCCCTCTGTCAGATCGGTGAGTCAATCAATCAGCTAGGGTGTGTGGGTAGGGTAGTTAGTTATATAATGCATGTTAAGATGATAGAGTATAATATGTATTTGCATGAACAATAGAGTTTGATTCACTTGTCATAGTAAGACAAAAAGGAGAAACTTCACACTGGTCCTAATCCCATGCATGATGGCAGAACCAAATCTAATTCCCTGACCAGTGCTCAGGTTCAAATCCACTCTCAATTCCCTCTCCCTGTTCTTAAACTGATTGTATTAACTTGTATCTTTGTCAGGCGATCGTCCGGACCCGGAGCAGATCTTCAGACTGACGTCCCTGCAGTGCTTCAGCGGCGGGAGTGGAGCCCCTCCCCTGCTCCCCATCAGCCCCGCCCACACGCCAAGCCACAACATGCCCCACCGCCAGGTGGACACGGTGCTCATGGAGACGCCCCAGGACACCTTAGTACGTCCCTTCAACTCCCCCTGTCCATTTAAACCCAGTATTCCTATCATTCATATTTTTCTACAGCCAGGTTTGGCTCTCTTTACAATGATGGCTTGCATTGCATTGTCTTGGTACCAAGATGAAAGAGTGTTTGACCTGGTGTTTATTTATAAGTATGAAAATGTATGCACTCACTAACTGTAAGTCGCTCTGGATAAGAGTGTCTGCTAAATGACTAAAATGTCAAAATGTGTTTGGTCAGGGGTTGGGACTGTGGAAGAATGTGATCTGTGAACACTAGGGGTGTAACGGTATTCTTACTGGGGACATCGGTTCGGTCTGCACTGTGAACCCAAATTAATACATTATATATAAAAATAACACTAGTAAGCTATTCCTTTAAAACAACTAGAGCCTATGTGCACGTTGTAATCCAAATTCTAATCTTAATTGGCGCATTTCAAATGATCATTTTGTAAGGAGCAGTCGGGAACTAGTTCTGTACGATGGTGAGTGGTGGGGTTGATAAACCAGAATTTGAGGATACTCCATCGTTTAAATATCCAGTTTGGGAACATTTTGGCTTCCCAGTAGAAGCAAAAATGTATTGAACGTAGAAGGAAATCAACTAAAAGTATTGAATTTATTAGAACATTAATTTGCCCAAGATGATGGTAAGACGTGAACAAAATACATAAGTCATTCGTATTTTCCTTCAACTTTCTGAGGAGGCAACGGCGCGGGAATGCCCCTGTCTGTGTGTGTGTGTGCGTTTGTCTGCCACTATGTAACCGTTAGTGATGATGCTAATGACAACAGTCATGGTAGATGGAAAGTCTTTCCCAAAAACCTTCTCAATGAAATGTTAACTACAAAGTAGTCTATGCATACCTGGCAGAATGATATCATGATTATTTGCATCAATCCAGTGGTAATTTGTTCAGCATAATCTGCAATCATGTGTGCTACAGAATCACCGCTAACCAAGCAACTCTTGCTGGTGCACACCTAAATTAAAGTTTATCTACACCCAAAATGTTTAATTTCTTAGATTTTTCCCAGACCTCATTGTCCCCTGATGTGGTTTAAGCATTGTTGTGGACCTCCATTTATTTATTTTTGTGTTTTACCCCCTTTTTCTCCCCAATTTCGATCTTGTCTCATCGCTGCAACTCTCCAACGGGCTCGGGAGGCAAAGGTCGGGTCATGCTTCCTCCGAAACATGACCCGCCAAACCGCGCTGCTTAACACCCGCCCGCTTAACCCGGAAGCCAGCCGCAACAATGTGTCGGAGGAAACACCGTTCACCTGACAACCGAGGTCAGCCTACAGGCGCCCGGCCCGCCACAAGGAGTCGCTAGAACGCGATGAGCCTAATAAAGCCCCCCCCCCCGACCAAACCCCCCTCTAACCTGGACGAGGCTGGGCCAATTGTGCGCCACCCTATGGGACTCCCGATCACGGCCAGTTGTGATACAGCCCGGGATCGAACCCGGTCTGTAGTGACGCCTCTAGCACTGCGATGCAGTGCCTTAGACGCCTGCGCCATTCGGGAGGCACCAGGGCCTCCAATTTTTGAGCGTGAACCTGAAAAACGGGACAAATCTGAAACCTGGAAAAACAAAATGGAACCAGGCAAAAAATAAAACAGATTTTATAGGGCCATACATTATATGGCTCATGATCTAGTGGTCCTCTGTAGCTCAGCTGGTAGAGCACGGCGCTTGTAACGCCAAGGTAGTGGGTTCGATCCCCGGGACCACCCATACACAAAAAAAAAATGTATGCACGCATGACTGTAAGTCGCTTTGGATAAAAGCGTCTGCTAAATGGCATATTATTATTATTATTATCTATTCCCGGGTTAGTTTGACATCTTTTGCCAACACTAAAATTATCTACAGTAACGTTTGGCATTTTATTTTCCCGCTGTACCGAAACCGAACCGTGACCCAAAACCGCAATATGTACCGAACCGTGGGTTTGGTGAACCGTTACACCCCTAGTGAACACTTTATGATAAATAGCACTTCACAAGCAAAGACCTAATAATCTGTCTATCCAAATGCCTATCCAAATGTGCACAGAATAACTGACAACCGCTGTCTCGTTCCCTTTTCCTCCCCTGTAGGAATTAAACAGACTGAACCTGGAGTCTTCCAACTCCAAGTACTCATCTCTGAACACAGACTCCACTATGTCCTACATCGACTCATCCGTCATCTCCCCGGACACCGTAGGGCCTCTGGGGACAGGCGGCTCCCTGCTATCCAAACAAGTGCAGAACAAACCCAAGAGTGGGCGCAGTCTACTGGGGGGAGCACTCAGCCCCCTCACACCCAGGTACTGGTGGTCTCACTCCCTACACACACATATGAGATGTTTTTTCTCAGTAGAGGCTCTATTACATGTTGGGCTGTTTTATCATAAGTGGATAGATAACGCGTGCCTGTGTCAATCTGCCCTAGAAGTGTCGTATGGCACTGTATTTTGAGTGTGGCGTGTATTCCCTATGTGTTGAGGCACTCCCATTTTTCCCTTTTCGACTACGTTTACAGTGTCATTATGTAGGGTGTCCACCCACTCTGCCGAGAGTGGGTAAAAACGCGCTTTGGTGATGCAATTTCAATTCCTTATGTTATAAAATACATTTTACCAAGACAAATGTTTATTCATGTTCTTAATCTTTCAGTGGGGTCTTTCTCTAACACATCAACATTATATCAAAAAAGTTCCATTTCGTAACCTAATACATCCGTTAATAAGCATTAAGCTCTGACATAGCGGTGCAGGTTTCTCGTAACAACTTTTGAGGATTTAGCATTTTGTGGGTGTCTTCAAAGTTGTTTTCCGTGGGTCGCAAAAAGCTAAATTAGCATGACAAGAGCTGGATTAAATGTAAAAGGCTTTGAAGAGAAAAACGCTCAATGCTCTGTTGACATTTCACAGAGATACGTTTGTTTTTGTGAGAAATCTTCTAAAAAGAACAGGAATTTCGCATTAATATAAAAAGCATATACTAAAATATGAAAGCACTACATATCATGTCTCAATCTATATCTATCTTACCTCTATATTGTTTTATGTCCTCTGGATTTGAGAAGAAAGATTTTTAATTAAAGTAATTAATATGCCATTTAGCAGACGCTTTTATCCAAAGCGACTTACAGTCATGCGTGCATACATTTTTGTGTATGGGTGGTCCCGGGGATCGAACCCACTACCTTGGCGTTACAAGCGCCGTGCTCTACCAGCTGAGCTACAGAGGACGATGAGTTCAACTGTGAGCCTGCCAGTTTGCCTTAATTCTCGCACAGCATCCAGCCTAGCTGACGCAATGCTATTTTCCTGTATTTTGACCACTTTTCTTCTCTGGCCTCCATTGATTTAGTCACCCTAATTTTGGCAATCCTACAAGGGTGAAAACTCCAATAACTTTTGAATGAATTATGATAGAGACATGATATTTGGAGCATTGGTTTCCTTAGAAGGTTATCTGCCCAATTTGTTATTTTATCCATTGGTCAAAATATGCGTTTTTGATTGGACACCCTACATTATGGAGGCATATGAATTGGCATTCTGCTCAGAACATTATTCTATTATCAGCGATCACTCCGCTAGTAATTTGTCCATGGCTTTGAAAATTGTAGTCAAGTAACATTATCTAGGCTATATTTTGATATTGTGCACCTGGCTGCAGTACATACTGCTCTCTCATTCATTCATCCTCCAGCTCCATTGTCCACTAGCCTGTAATTAGGGAGACTGTAATGATAATTGGCTTCAGAGGACGCCTTGATTACTGCTTTCCAGATTTTGTCCTCTACGACGGCTTTGTTCTGTGTGGGCTTCTCTACCTGCGTTACAGGCTGCTCTGGTAGTGAGTGGTACTGTAACTGGATGTAAATGGCCTCCATGGGGACTTCTTGATGATGGGCTAAATTTTACAGAGCTGAATAAGTCAACAATGTATATGATGAGATGATGATTGATGATTATTTTTATACTGAGAATCCGTTTGAATCCTCTTATTCCCAGTTTTGGAATCTTGCCCCTGGAGCCCAGCCCAGGGGACCCCTTGTATCTGCAGAACTACTCTCACAGTGGCTCGGGGATGGATCTGCCCCCTCCCGGAGTCCCACCAAAGAAGGTACGCTATAATGAAGCCAACACGCCAAACACTATGTGGCTCTCCTATTTGGAGTGTTGATCGAAGAGCAACATACTGTGTGTAAAAATCGATCTATGCACGCTTAATAGAAAACAATTCAACTTCAGAGGAGATTCCTTTCATTTCAGTGACGGATTGAACAAAGCAGAAGGTCAAATATGTTTTGTTGGACATTTTTGAATAGCTTGTTCCCACTTTTCCACAGTCTGTAGCGAGAATCAGTCAGGCGGGGACGAAGTCGGTGTTTGCACAGAGTGGTAACAGCAGGGAGGTCATCCCTGTCCCTTTCAACCAGACTCAGACCACTGCCCCCCCACAGACCAGGTATGTGCTCATTACCAGGCCCATATGGACCCATGTTTACACAAAGGAAATGCAGAGATGTTGCCAAAAAAGACAGCTGTCCTCACATTACTTTTTTATTTTCAGTGAGAATTCATGCAGGGTGAAATTGTGTAAATGTTATATGAAATCGGGATCCATACTTGTTTTGAGTCAAGTGTTGTGCTTTAAACTTGAAACATTGCAGCATTTTTGCATGGTAAAAATGTCACTCATGGTGTTGGTGTTCTGTGCTAATGGTTGTCTAAGTATGAAGACCTGATGACCATTGTTCTGCTCTGTTTGTCTGTGCCTACTGTAGTACTACGCCTCAAGTGCTGAGCCCCACCATCGCTGCTCCCCCCAACGTGCAGCCCAGGCGGAGCTCCAGACTCTTCACCAGTGCCAGCTCTACTGCCAAGGTAACATACAGTGGGGAGAACAAGTATTTGATACACTGCCGATTTTGCAGGTTTTCCTACTTACAAAGCATGTAGAGGTCTGTAATTTTTATCATAGGTACACTTCCACTGTGAGAGACGGAATCTAAAACAAAAATCCAGAAAATCACATTGTATGATTAAGTAATTAATTTGCATTTTATTGCATGACATAAGTATTTGATCACCTACCAACCAATAAGAATTCTGTCTCTCACAGACCTGTTAGTTTTTCTTTAAGAAGCCCTCCTGTTCTCCACTCATTACCTGTATTAACTGCACCTGTTTGAACTCGTTACCTGTATAAAAGACACCTGTCCACACACTCAATCAAACAGACTCCAACCTCTCCACAATGGCCAACACCAGAGAGCTGTGTAAGGACATCAGGGATAAAATTGTAGACCTGCACAAGGCTGGGATGGGCTACAGGACAATAGGCAAGCAGCTTGGTGAGAAGGCAACAACTGTTGGCGCAATTATTAGAAAATGGAAGAAGTTCAAGATGACGGTCAATCACCCTCGGTCTGGGGTTCCATGCAAGTTCTCACCTTGTGGGGCATCAATGATCATGAGGAAGGTGAGGGATCAGCCCAGAACTACAGGGCAGGACCTGGTCAATGACCTGAAGAGAGCTGGGACCACAGTCTCAAAGAAAACCATTAGTAACACACTACGCCGTCATGGATTAAAATCCTGCAGCGCACGCAAGGTCCCCCTGCTCAAGCCAGCGCATGTCCAGGCCCGTCTGAAGTTTGCCATCTGGACGATCTAGAGGAGGAATGGGAGAAGGTCATGTGGTCTGATGAGACAAAAATAGAGCTTTTTGGTCTAAACTCCACTCGCTGTGTTTGGAGGAAGAAGAAGGATGAGTACAACCCCAAGAACACCATCCCAACCGTGAAGCATGGAGGTGGAAACATCATTCTTTGGGGATGCTTTTCTGCTAAGGGAACAGGACGACTGCACCGTATTGAGGGGAGGATGGATGGGGCCATGTATCGCGAGATCTTGGCCAATAACCTCCTTCCCTCAGTAAGAGCATTGAAGATGGGTCGTGGCTGGGTCTTCCAGCATGACAACGACCCGAAACACACACAGCCAGGGCAACAAAGGAGTGGCTCCGTAAGAAGCATCTCAAGGTTCTGGAGTGGCCTAGCCAGTCTCCAGACCTGAACCCAATAGAAAATCTTTGGAGGGAGCTGAAAGTCCGTATTGCCCAGCGACAGCCCCAAAACCTGAAGGATCTGGAGAAGGCCAAAATCCCTGCTGCAGTGTGTGCAAACCTGGTCAAGACCTACAGGAAACGTATGATCTCTGTATTTGCAAACAAAGGTTTCTGTACCAAATATTAAGTTCTGCTTTTTTGATGTATCAAATACTTATGTCATGCAATAAAATGCTAATTAATTACTTAAAAATCATACAATGTGATTTTCTGGATTTTTGTTTTAGATTCCGTCTCTCACAGTTGAAGTGTACCTAAATTACAGACCTCTACATGCTTTGTAAGTAGGAAAACATGCAAAATCGGCAGTGTATCAAATACTTGTTCTCCCCACTGTAGCAGAGACTCCTTGGGAATTTGACATTTTTTTATTCAAAATGCATCATCATGATGATATGGCAAGTGACACTTTGCTTCTTGAAAGTCCAATATCTTGAAAACTTGACTGCTGATATACAAAACATTATGGGACTGTATCAACAGTGGACTAATGAAACAAATACCAAAAGATCGTTTGAGTGGATTTTTCCTTTAAACATATAACCAAATACTGGTATTGAGATGGACAGTAGGATTTGTGGTGCATCTTCTTAACCAGGAAAACAAAAACATACATTTGCTCTCAAGTCTAGCATTTAAGTAGTGTGATGATATTTATGAGCAGAGATTGCATTTTATATGTATTATTTTGTTTCTTAATAGAATAGAGGTTGGCACAAAACAGACTGGCAGTGGGCTGTGCTGCTGAGATTCTTGGCAAATATGTTATTTTTCCTAGTAATCAGTTCCAAATATCAAAAGCGAGGGGGGGGCAGACATGTTTCTGACGTCAGCAGAGGTCTTTGAGATGCTAAACACAAACAAACATGCATTCCTCAACAGGAGAACAGCAAGAAGCTGAAAATGAAGTTCCCCACCAAAATCCCCAACCGGAAGACCAAGTCAAAAATGGGCAAGGGAGGCATCACCCAATCCAACCTGAACGAGAGCATTGAGATCCTCAAGCTGGACTCGTCCATGACAGAGGGGAAAGTCAGTATGGGCTCTCCTCAGTTCCAGGCCTTCAGTCTGCAGAAGGCTGCTGCAGGTGAACTGGGACACTGTTAGAATGAACTCTCACACATTGACTTTCAATGAGTCTTCTTTACCTGACCATATTAAGATGTTGAGCTGAGCTGTAGGGATACACTGCCATTTTAAAAACAAATTATGTCAAAGTAATGCAGTAGTTTTGACACTTTTTCTTTGTTGAGTTGCTGTTATAATAGTCTTATTAGCCACCTTGTCATACTTTAGCTATGACTAACAGAAACAAAACGGAACAATGTCCTTATATAGATGCCATCACAAGTCCTTATCTCCAACCCCTCTTTTCCCTCTGTGTTCCAGATGGCCTGATGATGCTGATGCGAGACATCGGCCGGGGGTACCTGGCCCTCTGCTCCTACAACTGTAAAGAGGCCATCAGCATCCTGAGCCAGCTGCCCTCCCATCACTACAACACAGGGTGGGTCCTGGGACAGATCGGCAGGGCCCACTTTGAGCTGGCCGAATACATGCAGGTAAGGGAGGGCCTTTTGCTAGGTTCACCTTTCACACTTAAAACAGGGATTGTGGGCATCTGAAGCTAGATGTACTCCTGTCCTTACTACAATTTCACAGGGTTAAGACTGTCAAATGGATGCAAAGAGTGGACGATGGCTGTGTATGGTGGCTTTTGCTACTTCTCAATGGCTCGATTAGAAACTTTTCTCACTCTTCGCCTCCTGTCCCCTCCCTGCAGGCGGAGAGGATCTTCTCGGAGGTGAGGCGCATCGAGAGCTACCGGGTGGAGGGCATGGAGATTTACTCCACCACCCTGTGGCACTTGCAGAAGGACGTGGCCCTGTCGGCCCTGTCCAAAGACCTCACCGACATGGACAAGAATTCACCAGAGGTACGTAGTTAACTAACACAGACTGGGACAAACAGTTGCATGTACCGTAACCACGTCTAGTCAATTGAGACTTTTTTGGGGGAAATGCTTACAAGTGATTCTGTCTTGGAGTATGGTTGCCTTAATCTAAAAGATCCATCTTTTTGTTTCTTCTGCTCCTATTTCTATCATCACCCTTTTCTCTCCTCTTCTATTCCCTCCCTCCTCAACTCTCTCTTTTTGTCCCCTTAGGCATGGTGTGTGGCTGGCAACTGTTTCAGTCTGCAGAGGGAGCATGACATAGCCATTAAGTTCTTCCAGCGTGCCATCCAGGTGAACCCGGGATTTGCCTATGCCTACACGCTGCTAGGCCACGAGTTTGTCCTCACAGAGGAGCTGGAGAAGGCTCTGGCTTGCTTCCGTAACGCCATCAGAGTCAACACACGCCACTACAATGCCTGGTGAGTTAGTGCACAACCTTGGAGTGATAGTGGATGTGACAGAATCTGAATTACAATCGTAATAGATGTGAAATGCTATGTTATTATATTACCATACTATTTTATTTTATTACCTCTGTGTTGTAGTACTCCAGTCCGGTCTCGGTCTTGAGAGTCTTGTCTCTGTGTCGGATACATTTGTACTCGGTCTTGAATCGGTCTCGGACAGTGAGGACTCGTAATTTCTTCCCGAGACCAGCGGAGTAAAAAAACTCATAATTATCAGCTTCCATTCAGTCAGCGCATAAAACCGCTTCACCAGGCCAAATAAACTTAGCAGGACCCTGTCTTTCAAAGATAATTTGTAAAAATCCAAATAACTTACAACTTCAGTTGTAAAGGGTTTAAACACTGTTTCCCATGCTTGTTCAATTAACCATTAACAATTAATGAACATGCATCTGTGGAATGGTCGTTAAGACACTAACAGCTTACAGTCGGTAGGCAATTAAGGTCACAGTTATGAAAACTTAAGACACTAAAGAGGCCTTTCTACTGACTCCAAAAAAACACCAAAAGAAAGATGCCCAGGATCCCTGCTCATCTGCGTGAACGTGCCTTAGGCATGCTGCAAGGAGGCATGAAGACTGCAGATGTGGCCAGGGCAATAAATTGCAATGTCCAAACTCTGAGACGCTTAAGACAGCGCTACAGGACGGACAGCTGATCGTCCTCCCAGTGGCAGACCACGTGTAACAACACCTGCACAGGATCGGTACATCCAAAACTCACACCTGCGGGACAGGTAGAGGATGGCAACAAAAACTGCCCGAGTTACACCAGGAACGCACAATCCCTCCATCAGTGCTCAGACTGTCTGCAATAGGCTGAGAGAGGCTGGACTGAGGGCTTGTAGGCCTGTTGTAAGGCAGGTCCTGACCAGACATCACCGGCAACAACGTCGCCTATGGGCACAAACCCACCGTCGCTGGACCAGACAGGACTTGGAAAAAGTGCTCTTCACTGACGAGTCGCAGTTTTGTCTCACCAGGGGTGATGGTCGGATTTGCGTTTATTGTCGAAGGAATGAGCGTTACACCGAGGCCTGTACTCTGGAGCGGGATCGATTTGGAGGTGGAGGGTCCGTCATGGTCTGGGGCGGTGTGTCACAGCATCATCGGACTGAGCTTGTTGTCATTGCAGGCAATCTCAACGCTGTGCGTTACAGGGAAGACATCCTCCTCCCTCATGTGGTACCCTTCCTGCAGGCTCATCCTGACATGACCCTCCAGTATGACAATGCCACCAGCCATACTGCTCGTTCTGTGCGTGATTTCCTGCAAGACAGGAATGTCAGTGTTCTACCACGGCCAGCGAAGAGCCCGGATCTCAATCCCATTGAGCACGTCTGTTGGATCGGAGGGTGAGGGCTAGGGCCATTCCCCCCAGAAATGTCCGGGAACTTGCAGGTGCCTTGGTGGAAGAGTGGGGTAACATCTCACAGCAACAACTGGCAAATCTGGTGCAGTCCATGAGGAGATGATGCACTGCAGTACTTAATGCAGCTGGTGGCCACACCAGATAGTGACTGTTACTTTTGATTTTGACCCTCCCCCCCCCTTTGTTCAGGGACACATTATTCAATTTCTGTTAGTCACATGTCTGTGGAACTTGTTCAGTTTATGTCTCAGTTGTTGAATGTTGTTATGTTCATACAAATATTTACACATGTTAAGTTTGCTGAAAATAAACACAGTTGACAGTGAGAGGACGTTTCTTTTTTTGCTGATTTTTATATACACTCCTTTCTTGAAACATTAATATCTTAACAGCCTTTATATCTATTATAGACATGTTTGTGCAGAGGCGAACTTATAGGCATTCCGTGTGTGACAGGTTCGTGACTCTGAAAGGACAGCAACCATAATACCAGCGCACTCATGTAGGAGAGTGTACTTTTTGTAAACACAAAGGGCTAGTGGTGTAGTGGAGGGTATAGGCAGGTATAAACCCTATACCCTGTTTTTCACACAGGGTGCCTTTTCTTCACTGGGCGGGCCGTTTCAGGATGCATGGTTTCAGTTTCAATTACTCAATATTCTGGATAAAAACGGATGAATGTAACTAAAGTTGGGAATGTCAATACAATCAAACTAACAAGGGCAATGATCACAAGTCAGTCATAACGTGGCTAATAGGCCATCTATTTATGTAGCAAGCTAAAAACATGGAGCTAACGCTACCTAGGTAGTTAGCAGGATGTCATGACATTGGAGGAGTGGGTGAGTGACTGACTTTTCCCCCCTCATATCATTTTTCGGTGGCTATACACAGCTAGAGATGCAGGTGTCATTTGGTTAGCTAGCAATAACTTGAAACGACTGTTATACAGTTAGCATATCTCTTGCGTTCGCAAATTCACTCTGGCTATCTACTCTGATTTCAGAGCACTCGCGTCTGATTGTGCCAGAGCGCAGGACAACTGATGAATTTACGAACACGCAACACCTGCTGAATATGACCGGTGTCAGTAAACGTAGGCAAAAAAAGTAATAGTTAGTCAAGAACGCTCTAGATAACATGTAAACAGCTAACCAGCTCTGCTACGGTGAGTAAAAGGGTCAGAGTGAGGTGTTCTCTCATTTGTGTCTGGAAGCAGCTAGCTAGCCAACTTTAGCCAGTTAGCTTGGTTGGGACAAGCATGCATGGGCAGGCAAGCTGCAGAAGGTGAGGAGGCTACAATTCCCCATTGTTTAGCTGAAAAAGTTTGAGTGTTTATCTAATATTCCTTCGTTAGATTTTAGCTCCTCTTGCTCTGGCTAGCATTAGTTGTTGATGTGCATAACTGAGGGAGAGAGAGCCTACCTTTTCATGGTTGTTTGATAAATAGAAATGTAAAGTTCCCAAATGTAAGAGGACTACCATGGCGTTTACATATTTGCAGAAATCCATTCAGGTGTATTTTGTGGCTTTTGGCGAATGCGTTCTAATGATCTAAAGTCGCGCTATTGCAACTGCCTGTAAACACACAGTCCAGTTCAAAGTGAATTATGGCAGGCCCGTGTGGCAAATGGCTTGTTTGTATAAAGGTCTATTGTAGCTCTGATTGGCTATAGCGCACCGGTCTGTGTAGACTCCGGTCCTGGACAAGACAGATGTTTTTATCCGGCTTTATTTACTGCACTGACTAGTCATTGTACAAACGCAAGGCCACTTTCCCACTCTATATTGCTATAGAATTTTCACAAATGCCTTAGTATACGTAATTCCTACATTTATGAAAATGACCATATCTAAGTGGTCATTCTTCCTGGGATGTATATGAACTGTTTTTTTTTAAATACGATTTCATGTTGCTAAAACGCTGTCAGTTCCACTTTAAATGGAACACTGTTTCACACACATTATTTTCAAAGATGGCTATCAACAGCAAGCGCACTGCAATATAAATCACAGTTCCACTCACCAGATGATGATCATTTGAAACTTCTTGTTGAAAGTTATTCTTGAAATAGAGAGAAGCTAACAAATTAACAACATTGTCTTTGATAACACCTGCTGCAGCCGCTGCAAACTACCCGACAACAAAGGCTAGCTAGCTAGACCGTGGGAAAACTACTGCTCGCTATTGCGCAGTGACCTGTTGGCCTTCAAGAAGGCAGCAGTTTCCATATGTTTTTGTAAAAACGGTCCCACTCATTAAGTCCAAATGTGATTGGTTGATTCCACTGTCACTCCAATGTTTTTCCCTATTACAGTTGAATGGCAGATGCCTTTATCTAGCTTCTGATGGCCTGGCGAATGGCTGACTTAGCTAGCTAGATGTATCTCCCCAGAGACCAGCAAAGAAATATCCTGATTGGATCTTTTTTTCTCTTCAGCGTTAACCCTTGCCTTACCAACAAAAACTGAAAAGATTAAGTCAGAACATCATTGAAAATAATGATATAATTATCATTATTATTATAGTCATTATTTTATCAATTCTTAGCCCTTCTCTGAAGGCGTAGAAGGCCCATTGTTCCCCACTGTGTTTGGGTTAGTAATAATTTGTAGAGTGGCTCTATTGTTCTGAAATTTGAACACAAATACTGGACATTTTGAACTCGAACAATCATGGTCTTGAATTGGACTCACATTATTCTGGTCTTGACTCAGTCTCGGACCCCTTGTCCCCCTCCTGGTCTCTGTCTTCACTTGGTCTCACCCCCCCCCCCCCTCCGGCCTTGGTCATGAATCGGTCTCGCTTTAGGTGGTCTCGAACACAACACTGTATTACCTGTATTATGTTATTATTTGACCTTATGTTATTATATGACCTTATAATGCAGATTAATAAGCAAAAGTCTCAATAAGGAATTCAAACAAATGTGTCATATTTTGATGTTATTGAATAATTTATGATTATGGGAGACGCTTGTTATCTCACTTTTCGCTCGTTCTCTCGTTCTCTCTCTCCCTCCATCTCCAGGTATGGCTTGGGGATGATCTACTACAAGCAGGAGAAGTTCAACCTGGCAGAGATTCACTTCAAGAAGGCACTTAGCATCAACCCTCAGAGCTCTGTGCTCCTCTGCCACATCGGAGTGGTGAGTGGCCACTACACTGTCTTTCAGCTCACTCAGTCTGTCAGGGCACTTCAAGACATTGCATGCTGATTTTTTTTTTTTACCATCTTTGTGTTAAATTATATGTATTATTATTGTTACTATTTTCATAGCCTGTAGCATTTTACATTTTGTTACTTGAGTTACATTTCTCCTATGTCCTTTATGGCACGCTAACTAACTCGCTCCATGTTTCCTGTTGTTTCCACACAGGTTCAGCATGCACTGAAGAAGTCTGACCATGCTTTGGAAACCCTGAATAGAGCAATCAACATAGACCCCAAGAACCCTCTATGCAAATTCCACAGGGCCTCCATCCTCTTTGCTAATGAAAAGTACAAGGTAGGTCCATATGGCATTTCATAAGCGACCACCGACTAACCTACTTTTCAGCAGAATTCCTCTTCCGTATTAATATTATCATTATTTTCTATTGGTTAAGTCTAATCAAAAAAGTATAATTGTGTTCCCTTTTCAGGCAGCTCTACAAGAGCTTGAAGAGCTTAAACAAATAGTGCCCAAAGAGTCCCTTGTTTACTTTTTAATAGGAAAGGTAAGCAAATGTAAACTTTATTTTCTTTGTGGGGATTAAGAGGAAAGGAGCAGAACATAAGTGAAGAATTTACTGTCACTTTGATACTCCTACTCAATAATAGACCACTTTACACTCACCTCTCAAATCTCATACAGTCTGACTTTGTGCAATGCACTAAATAGCTATGAGAGATTTATGACATCAAATGTTATTTGTCACATGCGCCGAATACAACAGGTATAGTGTAGACCTTACCGTGAAACGCTTACTTACGAGCCCTTCACCAACAATGAAGAGTTTTTAAAAAGTAATACAAATTTGCTAAATAAACTAAAGGAGAAATAGTAACACAATAAAATAACAATAACGAGGCTATATACAAGGGGTACCGGTAATGAGTCAATGTGCAGGGGTACAGGTTAGTTCACGTAATATGTACATGTAGTTAGGGGTAAAGTGACATATTTCCTAGTTGTCCTGCTCTAATCATATGCTTTCCTCCCTATTGCTCCCTTCAGGTGTATAAGAAGCTGGGCCAGACCCACTTGGCGTTGATGAACTTCTCCTGGGCCATGGACCTGGATCCCAAAGGAGCCAATAATCAGATCAAAGAGGCCATAGACAAGAGGTACCTCCCTGACGACGAGGAGCCTGTCACTGAGGACTACCCCTATGACTCAGGTACAACCACTGTGACTGCCATGACCGACTGATGCATGGCTATGACCATTTAGTTCCCTGTTAATGACGGCAATGACCTGTACATTTGTTATGAGTTGCAGCATCATTTATGAATGCAAAGTATTTGACAGCCTTACAATTAAACATTGAGTACTAGTAGTAATTAATTTTGAGTCAATACACTTCAGAATTTGAATAGTATATGTGAAACACTCCAGAAAGGTGTAGCCAAATGGCTTAACACTAAAGTACAGATTTTAGGGCGAGAATGCCAATATTGTCAGGCTTCTGTGTATTCATGTTACTTCAAGAAAGAAGCTGAAAAGTGTCAGACTGTCAGGAACCATGCTTTGACCTCTGACCTCCACCTTGTCCCCAGCAGCTGAGGTGGAGGAGTCGCAGGAGAGCAGTATGACCGACGCAGACGACGCGCAGCTCCACACCGCCGAGAGTGACGAGGTCCTGTAACCCCCCCCCCTGACCCTACCCCGACACCTCCTTTGGACTTAAAAACCATGCCAACCTGGAGCCAACCTCTGGACTCCAGTATTTAAAAAAGAGGAAGAAGAAGAAGAAAAAATAAAAGGAAAACAAACTGCTGCTAATACAGTACCTCCGATTCTTTTTTTTGTTCTTTTTCTTTTTTATATCATCTGCTATTTCTTGGTTTTGTTTTCTACCCCTCCTCCCACCACTACCATCCTCGTCCTTCTCCCGTCATGCCTTAGTCCTCACTGGCTTATCATTCTCGTCGGGTCCCGTGCAGCCATGTGTTTTTGGTTTGTTTTTCCTAGAATACCTCATCAGCACCACATCGCCCCATCAGTGCTGATTTTGAATGTCCCGCACCTCATCATTGAAAGACATCACATTCGCTTCTTTTAGGTTTGGAGCGCTGCGCTCATGCCCACGGAAGAAAAATAAACAAACATTAATGGAAGTCCCTGTCTTAATGTTTAGGTTTATGTACTTTTTATCAGCGTTACTCTGAATAAACACTTGTGTTATAGCCTGTAGCTCTTTGGTTCCTCTCTCCTGATTGATCCGTGAGTAAATGTATGGGAGAGGAATGAGGACAAGCACATTTCTCGCCTTTTCTCCGGGGCGTTGGGATGTCCAAGGTGTTCCAGCCATGGCTATGGCCCGGCGAGTTTCAGCTAAAGCAGACAGAGAATATCTCCCGACTAGAGATCTAGCAATGCCAGATGTCTCGATCACAGATAAATAAATAAAAGTGACATATTTAACCATGTTTGTTTCAGAAGTGCCTCTTATTGACACTGATGTGAAAAGCCAGTGGTTTGTCCAACCAGTCAACAAGATTCAATGTGCTGTTCTTTTGAGGTGATACATCATTAAATACTTCTAGAAACAAATGTGCTCAAATATGATAATCATCCACAGGTTTAGCCTGAGTGCCAGTCTGTTTGAGCTTTCATGCCAACTACTTGTCATTCATCGTCATGTCAAACATGTTTTGTCTTGACAATGACAGTAATGGAGTTGGAAAGAGCACAAACTGATCTGGGACCAGGTTACCACAGGTTGGTCCTCACTGACCACATTAATACAAGGTATGATGACGGGGATTAAATGCCCAGTTTCAATAGTTGGATGTATGTGATCCACTAGAATTAAATCACCCAAACAGCCAAATGTGTGTTTGGGGAATTTCGCATTGATTCTGTGTGTATGTATGCAATGTTTCTTGATGTGCTTCTTAACGTACAGTTGGGAAAGGCAAAAATCAATGCCACATTCAGAAATATTGCCCCATATCAAGGAGTTGAAATGCCTTTCCTAAAGTTCTGGTGCTTTTTTTTCCTAAGGCATAGTTTATGGATACGAGCAGCTTAAAATTTGACCTCTGCACAGCCAGGTCAAAATATTATGTTCTCATTTTGCAAGTGCGTCGGGGTCTTAATTTAAAATGTGTTCTGTCGTTGGGGATAATGTCTGTTCATGTATATATGTGCTATTCATTTTAAGGATATTTGAAATTATAGAATAAACTACTTTAAACATGTCTTCTATTTGATTGCCTTGTACTCCCCCCAAATGTGATAATGTCAGTAAATGTAAGACTTGATGGCTGCGTCTGCCTTTACAAACAACTGACAAGACATTGTGTTTTAGTAGATGCTGATCAGAGCAAATTGGCCAATGATTGGGGGACTGAACAACCGTTCATAGCCTAGTTATTACAAGCAAAACAGTTAAGTATGGATTTCTATCAAGTCTCTCATAATTAATTGCATTGAGAACACTAATGATTAGTTCATGATTTATAAGTGGGGGAAACCAAGATTGTTTCAGGACAGGAGATGAAGGAAGATAACTCTGCGGTTCAACAGCAGTGGGAGGATATTTCCATCATTGAGGACCTGGATCAGAGAAGAACTGGGATGAGCATCTGCTGTATCCGTGCCCTCACTGACATACCAGGACATTGCATCTGATGCGAGCATGAACTTGGAGCCAGTGTATGGAGGTTAGGAAGGTTATTTTAAGGTTAGTCTCTTCTCATGTAGAAGGACAGAAAGACCTCTGCAAGTGGGGCCTGACTTCCACTGACAATACAACTAGTCTGTTTGTCAGGTTTCAGGTCATCAACAACTGAGCCACTCCACATATGCTAGCACCATTACCTCTGGATAATGCAATTTTTAGTCCAGCTATGTAATATTCCACGCTACAGCAGCCGGAAGAAAAGCCCCTTCAAATGACTGATTCAAATGGATTTAATTGTTGTGACCCAGCATCGGCTTGTCAACACATCTAAACCCGTATTGGGTTGCTCAAAAAGCAAATAAACACCTTCGACGGTTCTCAGTGGCTATTCCTAGGTTCAAATTATGCTCCGTTTAGACAATTAAGGGGTTGAAATTTGGAGACTAAATACAAAGTAATTTGAGGCAAGTGATTTGGTGGAGACCGGGATAATTTGGTCAAATTGACGTTGAAGAGCAATTGGCTAACTCTTTAGTCTAACCAAATTATTTTATTTTAAAGTATTGCACTGTTATTGAGCTTGTATATTAATGACAACAACTGGTAAACTTCCATATTATTCACTTTCAACTGGACGCCCCATCCGTGCAGACTAGCAGATAAATAAGCCAATTACCAGCCCTGCATAACCAAATTGACGAATCACAGAGCTAGGCAGGCGGGTAATTCCGGTTCAAGACTGGTTGAGTTGTGCAGGTAAGTGAACATGAATTCTTCACTCTGTCATATTAAAACTGAGTTTATCTCAGGTAATTTTACAAAACGGATTATGTTAGAGGATAAAATGAATAGAGATGGGATTGATGTGTGTTATCTTGTATGTTATTGATTTATTTGATGATCCAATTTGAAATGCTAAGGTAAAACTGCTAACGTTACTGTGGGGTTGCAGTCAACAGGCCAAATAGTGTATCTAGCTAACGTTAGCTATCGTTCGTTGGGTGTCGTACAGTAGGCACACACACTTGCAAAATTATATACACTATATAGTAAAGAATAATTGTGATAACATTGTGAAATATTTACATTAGGATTTCCCACAGTAAGTCACAGTGCGTGATATTTTGTATGGTTAGCTACGTTTATAAAGTAGTAATAGATTTTAGCGCAGGGATTGCTAGCAAGCTATGCTAGCTGCTCGGTAGCTAACTTACTTAGCTAACTTACTAGCTATTATCTAGCCAACATAGTTGATTATGGGCTACAGCCCGTTTCAACGATAAAATCAGTCAAGGTAAGAGTATTGAGTCTCAAATGAATACACTTTATTCTTAATTTAGAAGACTGTGGAAGATTGTGCCCTAGTATAGTGTTACTGTAGCTGCACGTAAATAATCACCAAAATTCAACAAGATAATTTGCAGAATAATTTTTGAATAAGGCACAAGGTCATTCTATAAATATTTTATGACTGTCATATAGACTCAGAACAACACTTCTCTATAAATGGAAAAATAAATCACATAATGTTCAATACAAATAGTGTTTTTAGACATTCTTTGTAGTGGCCATACCAAGTAGGCCTATGTCAGTCTTATGATTTATAGGTATATTATTATGTATTATATATGATTGATTTATAATGCCATTTGTTTGTATGTACAGGTCCCTTGGACAAAGAACTGGAGGGATTACGTTGTGGAAGTGCATTCGGAAAGTATTCAGACCCCTACACTTTTTCCACATTTTGTTACATTACAGCTTTATTCTAAAATGTATTAAATTATTTTTTTCCCTCATCAATCTATACACACAATACCCCATAAAGACAAAGCGAAAACAGGTTTTTAGAAATGTTTCCAAATGTATTACAAAAAGTAATTGGGTATCTAAAAACCTGTTTTTGCTTTGTCATTATGCGGTATTGTGTGTAGATTGATGAGGGGGGGGAAACTATTTAATCCATTTTAGAATAAGGCCGTAACGTAACAAAATGTGGAAAAAGTTAAGGGGTCTGAATACTTTCCGAATGGACTGTACCTGGAAGACAACTGGATATTTTTCCGCTAAGGATGGATTTGGTGGGAGGCGAGCTTTGGGATTGCAAGGTATGTATACACAACACATGTGTTTCATGATACAGTATTGATAATGTAACATCACCATGCATAGAGCTATTACATGCACTGTGCTTGCTTTAATAACTTTGGACAGATTGCCAAAGTACATTGTTCCATAAATGACTATGGGATATTTCACTATAATCTGAAATTATGTATCACTATAATATTGTGTCACTGTCTGGCATAGCAACCTAAAGACTGTTTCAGAAATATGGTGTGGGAGTCAGATGCTGACAGGTGGAGGAGTGGTTTATCCAATATAGGGGGTGTTAACTCTACTAAAGACCACTAGATGGCGGAATGGCACATTAGTAGAGTGCAGCAGAATACAAAACAAGTGGAATATCAATGGCGGGGATCATAAGGCAGGGGATATGACATCCATATATAGATGTTGATTGTTGTCTGAAACCGCAAGCAGTTTTGTGTTTGCCTAATGAAAGGAACTGGATTTGTAAGGAATATAGTGAAGGACTCCAATTTGATTCTCCAAGAGATCACAGGACCATCCTTTGCCTGTATAGAGCTCGCCAGCTTGTAGTCTTAAAAACCGTAAATGAGTTACCTCTGGTTCATTCAGCCATTCCTATGGGGAAAGTATACGGTTTTGGGATAAATGCTGAAAATAAGGTCTGAGGTTGACACAGGCTTAGGAGATCTTATAAGTTTTGTTCTATGAGATAATATCAGTCAGTTAACATTACCGTTATTAATTTTTAAGCCTTTTATGTGCTTTATGTGATTTTTTAAATTACATAAATGCTTTAAAATTCACAAAAAGTTGATAAAGATTCTCATAGAACAAAACGTATAAGATCTCCTAAGCCTGTGTTTACCACAGACCTCATTTTCTGCATTTATCCAAAAACCCTACAAAACTAAATTCATTTTCCCATAGGCTTTGTCCAACTAACCATGGCGGAGTTAGTGCCTACAAAAAGACACCATTACTATTGCTCTCTGTTGGTTACAGTTACACACATAGCCTATCTATGTTTTTGGGCTTTGTTGAGAAAGCAGGGACACAGTTCAGGGGTGTATTCATTATGTATTCATTGTGGTCCTCTGAAGCTCAATTGGTAGAGCATGGCACTTGTAACGCCAGGGTAATGGGTTCGATCCCCGGGTCCACCCATACGTAAAAATGTATGCACACATGTAAGTCGCTTTGGATAAAAGCGTCTTCTAAATGGCATATTATTATTATTATATTATGTCTTGCAACGGAAACCGTTTACTGTTTAAGAACCAAATGGAAGCAAACAGAACGAAACAAAGAGGGACCTAACTGAATTTTTGGAGTAAACGTTTTACAACACCCATATATTTCCTCTAGGGGGGAATGGGGCACACTCTTTTCACGACACTTTGATACAAGGTGATTTTCGTAGCAGGTTAGGAGACCATTTTCCCTAACCCTTTTCCTAACCTTAACCTCAGTCTCCTAATCTGCAACTTTAATTATCCTAACCTGCTGCTTAAGTTCTCCTTACCTACTATGAAAAAGTAACTTCAGTATCGAATTGGTGTGAAAAGAGTGTTTCCCATAGGGTAATGCTTTGGTGCACATGCTATCATAACATTGCAGGGTAGTGTCATAGATATTTATAACTAACATTACATTTTAGTCATTTAGCAGAAACTCTTATCCAGAGCGACTTACAGCTAGTGAGTGCATACATCATTATTATTATTATTTTATTTATTTTTTCATACTGGCCCCCATGGGAAACACTAACCTGTGTCCTGTTATGATCCCATAGCCATTCACTTTCTCCAATCCTTCAGAACCACGTTTTGATTCGGGGTTAAAATGAAACTGGATCCATTCCGGCTACTGCGTGAAACGTAATAACTGCAAGTCACGATTTAATTGATCCATGACGGAAGAGACAGCAACCCAGTTTCAGTCATGTAGAAAATGGAACGCTTGACTTTGGCTCCCTCTAGCGGAGACAGGCTGAAGTTCCTCTAGTGGCGAGTATGTGGAATGTCTCTCGCCGCGGTTTTGCTCTCCGATTCTGTTTGTCAGACTTGAAATCCGAGGGAGAGGAGCGAGCCGCCATTTTCTATGTGACGCGCTCCCTAAAACGGCAACAATAAAAACGGATTAACGGGGAATATACATAAATAATTGTCGATAAAAGGTGTTGGGAAATATGACAAGACCAATTCGAATTGAATACGAATACAACCGCCTTTGAAATAAACTAGATTGAGCATCAATAATTGCACAGAGAGAAGAGAGCAAGCTGACTCGGTTCCTCAGCTACTCGTTGTTTCGCCCATTTCGTGATTCCGGGAGTAACACGGGGTTACCGAATTTGGAGCACACGAGACGGATTTTGTGAAGAGGCATTCTCGAATTATTTGTTTTTCCACATATTTTGTTCCCTTTATGAAATTACTATCAAAGTGCGGGATTTGTTTCTAAAAATTTCACCGGACTCGGCTCCTCATCACGTGGTAGGTTCCTCCTTTTTTCTTTGTTACTTTTAATTCCGTAGTAAAAAAAAAAGGAACTTTGAAACGTTGCAACATCATTTAGCCTTTAACTTGTTCGGTAACCTGCACACCGGTCATTTTCGCATTCATTGTAATGCACAACAAGTTTTTGTGTGATTTTTATGTTGCATAGCTGGGTATACCTTCCTTTGAAATCCAAGTTCTAGCTACAGACAGTGTAGGTAGGTTTGTTTTTCTTCTTTTACTGCGTTAGCTGTAGCTGAACGTTCTGCCAAGGTTACAACATTATAGTAATCTACAACTAGCCAGTCAAGATGAGCCATGATGTTCTTAAATTATGGGAGCGTGAGGGGGAAAATACAGCTGGCGAGACGTAATCATAAAACATTGATAATAGCATTTAACTGTACCAGCTACAATTGTGTCAATGTCAAGTGTGTCAATGAAGCTCTTGATTGAGTTTCTAAATTAGCCCAAGTCCGTCTACTGGCATACTGATATAATGTATTTAGACCGTCTAAAAATGTAGTTTGCAAGCTTGCTGTATTGCCCACGATATAATGCATCTCTCCGCGCCGCCGCATTCTAAACTTAATCGTGCATAATGTACACACCCAGGCAATTCTATCGAATGATCGCAATCGTGTGAGAGAGGAACCATTTTCGCAATCCTTCAACGTTAACCTAGAAAATGCTTTGTCGCATAGATTACATTGTAATCATTTTGGATACATTTCCAATTGAGTAATTTATGGCGAGGTTTACATAATGGCGCAGCCACTGGCAGTTGCAGGCGCCACGTTTTCCACTAATTGTTTGATCAAAATAATTTCCTTTCTTTAGCAGAAACCGACCAAGCTAGTTTGCTAAATAATTGTAAAATGTCAATTTAGCCTACATTCTAGACTTAGCGATATACACAAGCCCTCTAGAAAAAAATAACAATGAACAATATAATCATTGTATTCAGTATCAACACATCAAGGTTTTGCCATGCCATGATCTCAACTCTCCTATGTGTTTGTATACTGTCTAACGTCAGTGTAATTTTGTCCCATCCCTTAATCAACCAGGAGCTGTTTATGTGAATCCCTTTAATTGCACACTAACCTGCTCAACCCCCTGTTAGTGTGTTACACGAGCTGAAGTTTTCCATGATATAATGTGTTATGTTGCCTATCCTTGCATCATATGTGATCTCAGCACTTCAATGCTGTCATTGTCTGATGTGATAACTTGCTCCAAGATCAAATCATCTCACCAATGTTTATCTTGTGGGGAGGGGGAGCTTATTTTCCTGATGATTGTTTGCTGTCATTATGGGTGGGTACTCAACACTACAGTACACTCTTGGTGTAGCGGAGCAAGTGAGGCCTTGACTGTTGTGCTCTGCTGCTGTACTGGTGCCTCTGCAGTTTGCAAATCCATTGACTGAATTTCAAGAGAGATCAGGGTCTGGCTGACATGTGCTTTTTGGGAAATGGTTTCGGGAGGTTAAATACACATAAGCGGGACTAGTCCTGACTGTGGAGTGTAGAGAGAAAAAAGCCTACTGATTGCACATATTAGCCAGACAGGGTGACCTCCCCCACGCCCCTGTCCCCATTGCAGCCAACGTGTTGGAGTCAGAGACATTTTATGAATAGAGGGTGATGAGCGCCTCGCCTGCTGATGTGTCGGACCGATGGCTTGGCTAGCTCAGGCCTGGCTGCATGTTATACCCAATTTTAATGGAGAGCTGTTCACTCAGATTACATGGCCCCTCCCTAGCCTGTTTGATATGGTGTAAGACTGGGAGAATGTGCTGCTGAATGTGTGAGTCCTCTCACTGCCTGTTTTCACTCCTTTTATTTGTTTTGATAAGCCACACAATTGACAAAGCAAGACCCATCCCCCCCCTCCATTGACCCTCTAGATCTGGGTGGAATCCTATCAGAGCTCTTCCAGACGTGTGTGTGTGTGTGTGTGTGTGTGTGGGGGGTATTGGCACAACCCTAGGAGGAGGCTAACAGAACAACTATCTAGTTTATGAATTTGGAGGCCGTTGGTTGACCCAGAGAAGGTCAACTAACAACATGAATGGAAAACAGCATGGATTCAAGCCACCCACTCAGCTTTTGTCCTCCCCAGCAATGATAACCTTATTTTAGGGGCACGGTGCCCCACTTTAATCCGTTTTCCAGGGCATTCCACTCCAAGAAAATTGGTTCGTATTGTTGCAAATGTTAGATGCTGCCAGTGCCAACCAAAAGTATGAAATGATTATGCTTGACTGGTTGTATTTTAATTAAGAAATGTTGCATTATTTAACACCATGTTGTGGACTAAGAACTAGCCCTATTGTAAGTTATTACAAAGGTATGTGTAGACATTTTTGGCCTTGATTTAGGCTATCCTAGCACCTAGCCACTGGGAGCATATGGCAATTTCCTTAGCCTATATTCTAGATCCTTCTATGTCCTAATTTAGCATCTAACCAATCAATATAGAAGCAGAGTTGCCCGGAAACAACCACATTTGACATTTTAGTCATTTAGCAGACGCTGTTATCCAGAGCGACTTACAGTTAGTGAGTGCATACATTTTTCATACTGGTCCCCCGTGGGAATAGAACCCACAACCCTGGCATTGCAAGCGCCATGCTCTACCAACTGAGCTACACGGGACTCCGTATGGCTGATTACTGCTGTAGGCTACAGACCATAACGTGCATAAAGCCGCTCTGGAGAAGCGCGTCTGCTAAATGACTTAAATGTATAGCAACATCTATTTCTCTGGTTAGGCCTAAATGTATGTTTATTCCTGATGATTATGCAAATCAATATATAAGGATCTGCAGTGTGTTTTCATAGGCGCACTGGGTTTGGGATTTATCCTGTCAGATGATTGAGTTGGAGAGATGAAAGCAGAGCCTGTTGGTATTTCTGCTGTTATTACTTGGTATTGTTCAGACCCCCTCAGACGGTTAATGTCTGGCTTCTCTGAAGACTTCAGCTCATGATGAATAATCTGTTCCAGTCGGACACACTTGAAATCAGTCCGAGCAATCACAGCTTTATTCATACATCTAAATGATCTGCTATTGTGGTTTTCTGTAGAAGCAGTTGTTGTCGCTCATGTTTTTGGGTTGCAGGTATTGTACACCTTGGTTTGGCATATTCTTGATCACGTCAGGATATTCTGCTGTCGCTTATGTGGAAACACACACACAGTAGTCTCTTTCCTGGAATCCTGACTGGAGGAAGAGCTGAAGGGTGACATTTGGCTCACTAAAACAACGCCATTGCTGGTTGTTTTGATAGTACAAGCCTAGTCTGCCGAGGCCAAGTACACACCCTCCTGTTTCATGCCCTCAAGCAAACATCCCCCTCCCTCCACCTCAATCCATCGCTCACCCATCTCAAACCAAGGGACAGTGCCTCCCTCTGAACTTAACCTTGCTCGGAACACACCTGAAACAATCCCTTTGTTCAAACTCTCCTCCCAGAATGCTCCATTCCTGAAAATCTTTTACCTTTTTTTCCTCCCGCCCCCTCACATAAGAGGAACATGGACCAGCAAGCCAGGTGGGAGAAGCAGGAAAAATAAATCAACCCCACTCAACAAGGGAGGAAAAAGGTGATCAATGTACATGGCCTGAAGAGAATCCAGAGAAGAAAATTACTTGAAAATCCCCAAATAAACTTTGATTAAAAAAGGAGGGGGGAAAAAATGGGTTAAGAACAAGGGCAATGGCCTAAGTTACCAGACTCCTGCCTGGACTTGTCATGGCTCCTCAGTAGGATGTTGAAAGTTAAAGGCCAAAGTGTTTCACCCCTCCAGACCCCAGAGGTCAGGACAGTGTCGAGAGGAAGCCTGACCACTGGTAGGCTCAGCAGGGAGTGGCCCGACTGACACACTTGCCCCCATTCGCTCCTTTGCTAAAGCCACCAAACCAGTCTGGAGGTGGAACCATATGCATCATATATCATTGGGTGAATTGTGGAACACAGAAGCACCACAGGTTTGCTGGTTCCTCAGAGTTTTACTTCTCTCTATGCCAGTTAGCCCATTCAACCACTGGCTTTTGGTTTTGTGTGTGTTTTTAAAACCCTACAGTCAACTAATTGCCCCAGCTGGGAGTACCGCAGACAGCTGGTTGAAATCACAACCTTTGAGATTAGAGGAACAGAGGAAACTCTGAATTATTTTCAGACCCAATTGTGTTTTTCCAGTTTTCTGGTGTGTATTTGTTGCTTTTTTTCCCTTCTCATGGAAAAACCTGAACGATTAAGATACTTCAAAGGCAGAAACCACTGGCACAGTGTTTACAAAACCAGGTGTGATGTACTGTGTATGAGGAGAGGAGTGAGTATACCCACGGGTTGAACCCAACCTATAGTCTAAAGTTCACTGTGCTACGGTATTTCATGTTTTTGAATTATACAAGTTCTACATTTGCTTTATGAGTATTGTGACCCAAGGGTAGCAACACATACATTCTAAGTGATTTTAATGGGTCTTTCTCCATTCTGATTTGTTTTATACTGTTCAATTAAACCAGAAATTAATTTCTGCATTTCCTGCACTCATTTGAGATCATTTCCACAGTGCCACGTAGGGCTGCACGATATTGAAACCTGGCGCCGACGAAGATGACTAGCTCCTAGGAAACTTTGTGGTATTTTTTTTATTTATTATTATTTTTTACATTATTGGCTCAGTGTTTTGCATCATTACATACCGGGAAAATCTATTGGATATCAGAGCGGCGGTAACTCACCAGCATTACGACCAGGAATACAACTTTCCCGAAGTAGATCGTTTGTTTGCTCTCCCCAGGGCAATTGAACTGATTCCGGCGGCTGACTCAAAACATCGCTGGTGGAGGAGAGGCACTCGGAGCGGCCTGCTGGTTCGACTTAGGAGGTGCGCACACCACCCACCGCTTCCAAGTATACTACTCGCTAATGTTCAGTCTTTGGATAACAAAGTCAACGAGCTCAGGGCAAGGATTTCTTTCCAGAGAGACATCAGGGCCTGTAACATACTTTGTTTCACGGAAACATGGCTCTCTGGGGATATTCTGTCGAAAATCGGTCCAGCCAGATGGGTTCTCAGTTCATCGTGCAGACAGAAATAAATATCTCTCCGGGAAGCAGAAGGGCGGAGGTGTGTGTTTCATGATTAATGACTCATGGTGTAATTGTAGTAACATACAGGAACTCAAGTCCTTTTGTTCACCCGACCTAGAATACCTCACAATCAAATACTGACCGTATTATCTCCCAAGATAATTTTATTCGGTTATATTCACGGCCGTGTATACCGATACCACGACGGCCCTCAAAGAACTTCACTGGACTTTATGCAAACTGGAAACCACATATCTTGTGGCTGCATTTATTGTAGCCGGGGATTTTAACCAAGCAAATTTGAGGACTAGACTGCCGAAGTTCTATCAACATATCAACTGTTGTACACGGGCTGCTAAAATCCTCGACCATTGCTATTCGAACTTCCGGGATGGTTATAAGGCCCTCCTTTCGGCAAATCTGACCACGACCCCATTTTGCTCCTCCCTCAAGAAAACAGAAACTCAAACATGAAGTACCCGTGCTAAGGACTATTTGGAATCCACACTTGGAATCCACGCTTCAATATTGTTTTGATCACGCGGACTGGGATATGTTCCGGGTACCTTGCGAAAATAATGTAGACGAATACACTGAAACGGTGACTGAGTTTATCAGGAAGTGTATAGGAGATGTTGTGCCCACAGGGACTATTAAAACCTACCCTAACCAGAAACTGTGGATAGATGGCAGCATTCGCGCAAAACTGAAAGCGCGAACCACCGCATTTAACCATGGCAAGGTGACTTTAATTGCCACTCCGCAAGGCAATTAAACTGGCAAAACATCAGTATAGAGACAAAGTGGAGTCGCAATTCAACGGCTCAGACACGAGACGTACAGTGGTGTGAAAGTGTTTGCCCCCTTCCTGATTTCTTATTTGTTTGCATGTTTTTCACACTTAAATGTTTCAGATCAAACAAATTTAAATATTAGTCAAAGAACACAAGTAAACACAAAATGCAGTTTTGAAATGAAGGTTGTTATTATTAAGGGAAAACAAAATCCAAACCCACATGGCCCTGTGTGAAAAAGTGATTGCCCCCTACAACCTAATAACAGGTTGGGCCACCCTTAGCAGCAACAACTGCAATCAAGCGTTTGCAATCTTTTACAGCGCTGTGGAAGAATTTTGGCCCACTCATCTTTGCAGAATTGTTGTAATTCAGCCACATTGGAGGGTTTTCGAGCATGAACTGCCCTTTTTAAGGTCATGCCACAGCATCTCAATAGGATTCAGGTCAGGACTTTGACTAGGCCACTCAAATTCTTCATTTTGTTTTTCTTCAGCCATTCAGAGGTGGACTTGCTGGTGTGTTTTTGGATCATTGTCCTGCTGCAGAACCCAAGTTCACTTCAGCTTGAGGTCATGAACAGATGGCCGGACATTCTCCTTCAGGATTTTTTGGTAGACAGCAGAATTCATGGTTCCATTTATCACAGCAAGTCTTCCAGGTCTTGAAGCAGCAGAACAGGCCCAGACCATCACACTACCACCACCATATTTTACTGTTGGTATGATGTTCTTTTTCTGAAATGCGGTGTTACTATTACGCCAGATGTAATGGGACACACACCTTCCAAAAAGTTCAACTTTTGTCTCGTCAGTCCACAGAGTGTTTTCCCAAAGGTCTTGGGGATCATCAAGATGTTTTCTGGCAAAAATTAAACGAGCCTTAATGTTATTTTTGCTCAGCAGTGGTTTTGGTCTTGGAACTCTGCCATGCAGGCCATTTTTGCCCAGTCTCTCTCTTATGGTGGAGTCATGAACACTGACCTTAACTGAGGCAAGTGAGGCCTGCAGCTCTTTGGATGTGGTTGTGGGGTCTTTTGTGACCGCTTGGATGAGTCGTCGCTGCGCTCTTGGGGTAATTTTGGTCGGCCGGCCACTCCTGGGAAGGTTCACCACTGTTCCATGTTTTCGCCAATTGTGGATAATGGCTCTCACTGTGGTTCACTGGAGTCCCAAAGCTTTAGAAATGGCTTTATAACCTTTTCCAGACTGATGGATCTGAATTACTTTCTTTCTCATTTGTTCCTGAATTTCTTTGGATCTCAGCATGTTGTCTAGCTTTTGAGGATATTTTGGTCTACTTCACTTTGTCAGGCAGGTCCTATTTAAGTGATTCCTTGATTGAGAACAGGTGTGGCAGTAATCAGGCCTGGGTGTGGCTAGAGGAATTGAACTCAGGTGTGATAAACCACAGTTGAGTTGTGTTATAACAGGGGGGGCAAACACTTTTTCACATGGGGCAATGTAGGTTTGGATTTTGTTTTCCCTTAATAATAACAACCATTTCAAAACTCCATTTTGTGTTTACTTGTGTTATCTTTGACTAATATTGACATTTGTTTGATCTGAAACATTTCAGTGTGACAAACATGCAAACCAATAACAAGTCAGGAAGGGGGCAAACACTTTTTCACACCACTGTATGTAGCAGGGTCTACAGACAATCACGGACTACAAAAGGAAAACCAGCCACATCTCGCTTCCAGACAAGTTAAACACCTTCTTCACCCGCTTTGAGGATAACACAGTGCCACCACTACCAAGAACTGTGGGCTCTTCTTCTCCGTGGCCGACGTGAGTAAGACATTTAAGCATGTTAACCCCCGCAAGGCTGCCGGCCCAGACGGCATTCCTAGCCGCGTCCTCAGAGCATGCACAGACTAGAAGACTGGTGTGTTTACGGACATATTCAATCTCTCCCTATCTCAGTCTACCGTCCCCACATACTTCAAGATGGCCACCATTGTTCCTGTACCCAAGAAAGCAAAGGTAACTGAACTAAATGACTATCGCCCATGAAGTGCTTTGAGAGACTAGTCAAGGATCATATCACCTCTACCTTACCTGTCACCCTACACCCACTTCAGTTTGCTTACCGCCCCAATAGATCCACAGACGATGCAATCGCCATCACACTGCACACTTCCCTATTCCATCTGGACAAGAGGAATACCTATGTAAGAATGCTGTTCATTGACTACAGCTCAGCATTCAACACCATAGTACCCTCCAAGCTCATCATTAAGCTCAAGGCCCTGGGTCTGAACCCCGCCCTGTGCAACTGGGTCCTGGACTTCCTGACGGGCCGCCCCCAAGTGGTGAAGCTAGGAAACAACATCTCCACTTCGCTGATCCTCAACACTGGTGCCCCACAAGGGTGCGTGCTCAGCCCCTCCTGTACTCCCTGTTCACCCATGACTGTGTGGCCAAACACGCCTCCAACTCAATCAAGTTTGCAGACGACACAACAGTAGTAGGCTTGATTACCAACAATGACGAGACCGCCTACAGGGAGGAGGTGAGGGCTCTCGGAGTGTGGTGCCAGGAAAATAACCTCTCACTCAACGTAAAACAAACAAAGGAGATGATCGTGGACTTCAGGAAACAGCAGAGGGTGCACCCCCATATCCATGTTGACGGGGCCGCAGTGGAGAAGGTAAAAGCTTCAAGTTCCTTGGCGTACATATCACTGACAAACTGAAATGGTCCACCCATGCAGACAGTGTGGTGAAGAAGGTGCAACAGAGCCTCAGGAGGCTGAAGAAATTTGGCTTGGCACCGAAAACCCTCACAAACTTTTACAGATGCACAATTGAGAGCACCCTGTCGGGCTGTATCACCGCCTGGTACGGCAACTGCACTGCCCGCAACCGCAGGGCTCTCCAGTGGGTGGTGCGGTCTGCCGAACGCATTACCGGGGGCAAACTACCCACCCTCCAGGACACCTACAGCACCCGATGTCACAGGAAGGCCAAGAAGATCATCAAGGACATCAACCACCCGAGCCACTGCCTGTTCACCCCGCAATCATCCAGAAGGCGATGTCAGTACATCAAAGCTGGGACCGAGAGAATGAAAAACAGCTTCTATCTCAAGGCCATCAGACTTAAATATCCATCACTAGCACATTAGAGGCTGCTGCTGCCTATTGAAATCACTGGCCACTTTAAGAACTGGAACACAAGTCACTTTAATGTTTACATATCTTGCATTACTCATCTCATATGTATATACTGTATTCTATAATATTCTACTGTATCTTAGTCCATGCCGCTCTGTCATTGCTTGTCCAAATATGTATATATTCTTAAATTCCATTCCTTACTTAGATTTGTTTGTATTGGGTATATGTTGTGAAATTGTTAGATATTACTGCATTGTCGGAGATAGAAGCACAAGCATTTCGCTACACCCGGAATAACATCTGCTTAACACGTGTATGTGACAAATACAATTTGATTTGATTTGTTATGGGCGAACAATGTAGGCCTTATTTTTAACCAAATGTTACAGCTGCGACTTGACTTGCAATTTAGAGCAAAACACTTGGGTGGACTGTTGGAATGATGGAAATTCTAATTCTATAGTTAGAATATAATAGTGGGCACTTTGACTACAGTGTTTGACATGACAACAAATGAAAATGCCAGGGAGGAGTTATTGTGACATGGTAGGAACCAAAGTGTTGACAAGTGTTTCTTAGGGGACCCTATAATCTTTGGCTACATTTAATGTTTTCTCTTAGCTACTTAACATATTCTTGCTTTGCGAATTCCTCTTTGATTTAGAAGGTACTGTTGCACAAACAACATGGTGATTTAGGTCTACACCATCACTGGTATTATCAGGCTGTATAGCTAGTTATGTTTGCTCTGACTCATTAAAAGTTTCGTTCATTTTCGTTATCTATACAATAGGCCATAATTGATTTTGGCCCAATAGGCATATTCCCACGTTCAAGGAGCTTTCCGTTTTGATTGGGGTATTTTGCCTAAAAACCTTTAGGCCTACCTATAGAAAAAAATTGGCCAAAAGGATGTTTAGCATCCTCAGTGGCTCTGCAAATGTGGAGAGGATATTCTCCGCTGCTTGCCGGCTTTCCAGGCACCATCGCATGAAGCCACAGACTGGCCAAACTCTTGTTTCAAAAAAGGAATTCAAAGGCACTAATGAATCATTTTTCGTTTAATTTGTATTTAATTCTATGTAAGTCACAGCCTATATGCGTAATTTCTAGACTATAATGATTTAATACAACAAAATGTTTAAATGCTGAGCACTTTAATGTCCCTTTATGTCCCTACCAGCCTGTTGTGTCACACTCGCAAATGCTTCACAATGCATTTCTTTGTAGGCTACAGCCTTGAAATAATTGAAATAATACAGCCTAAATAATTCATTTTCGCTGTCTGGTTCCTGACCTATTTAGTGTTTATGCTGTTTAATATGACATGTAGCCTATTTGAAATGATGTTTGTGTCTTACATTCACCTTTTCATGTTTATTCAAATACTTTTCATTCAAATCCATATGGTTTGGTTTCAATACTTCAAAAACAATTGGTAGGTCCAGGTAGTCACAAAAATAGATGGGTGTTGGTTAAATTGTGATTTTAATGAATGGAGCGAATTTGGAGTGGGAGCGGTTTTTAGCAGAGCTGTAGGAAAGGACATGGACCGTTGCACACCGCTCCATGAGCTTCCAACTGCTGAACTATGCTCACATGCTCTGACACACACGTCACACACATACACACAGACCTATGCATGGACACACACACACAGTCATTATCAGTGTAGCCTGGGAACTTTGATCCGGACACATTAACTGCTGCATGTGGGAGAAATCCTTATCGCATTCAAGGACTGGGTTTAATGAGAGTTGGTGGATGGTTCCCACGAATGGCAGAGATAGAGGTTACGACCTTCAGCTGCAATACGAGTAGCTGGAGAGTCTGATGGATTTACCTGGTACTGGACCAGGTGAGGGAGAATCATTGATGTTTCACGGAGTCAATAGGTAGGATATTGTTTTGTTGTAAAACTTTTTTTTATAATTCTCACCGATAAGCCCTATTCAGCATTTTGATTATCATTTAATAATAACCTTTTCCATGAATATTAGGCCTTTATGCTGAACTATCATCAATGGTAAATACAGTATATTGTGTTTTGACATAATTACTAGCCAGTTTTCGTAATTTAAACCTTTTTAGCACAGCCTACATTCTTTCCTCTGATCCATTTCAGGTTTTACTGGTGCTGCCTCTGCGATGGCTGCCTCCACCGAAGAATAGCCAAATGTATAGCCAAAATAAGGGAATGGGTGTAGAATACGCATCATGACTTGGGTGGGAGGGGCCTAATCAGAATAAGGTGGCCCTGTGAAATACGCATCATCGCGGGGCATGTCCTAAACGGAGCCTGCGGTTGGTTGGACAGGGTATCGCTGGGTGGGTGGTGTTTTTTTATACGTCTGCAACTGGTTAGACTGGGAGGGTTGGTCTTTAAGGGCTCTGTAACAGGAGTCCTGTTTCCAACGCTCGGCTCCGCACACTGCCATGCCTGGCGAGCAATATGGCTCATGGTCGTCCATGAGAATGTGGATTTGTTCGTAACAGTGTGTGTGTGTGTGTGTGTGTGTTTATAGAGGCACTCTTGTTGTATAGGTGGAATAAATGTGTCAAATTCAATGGTGAGGAGTCTTGCTTTTTTCAGTGCGTTAATAGAATGTGACAACCACAACAAAAATAAATGAAGGACTGCAGTTGCAGTGTTTACTTTAAAAACTAAACGTTTTTTTTAGGCTTGCTGTTGCCTTTATCAAAAGACATCCAGCCTTGTTTTTCTTCAGGATCGTTATTTAGGGACTAGACGGCGCTCTCATTTGTTAACTCCTGTAGGCTTCTGTTAATGATCTGCCCTAACAAGGTCCTATTGGAGTGAGGTCATCAGATGACAGGAGACAGTTACCATCTTTCCTCTTGTTAGGCTCTCAGAAAAACTGGAGGAGGCTGGAGAGTGGAGGACATATGTATGACAGCCTAACGTATGTTTTTGAGCTGAAATGACAGTCTTGGTCAGTTCATTGAGATGTGAGCTGTCCTCTTTCCCGCCTTCTCTTCAGTCTGTGATTGACAGTCTGATTGGTCCCCTGCAGGAGGCCTCTCAAAGGTCACGGCTGTGACTGCTCTGTCTTTGTAGCCCAAGCAGTTAGTAGCTCAATCACTAAACTGAAGTACAAAAAACGACTCAGCTTTTCAACATGGCTATTTCAAGACTTCCTGGTATTGTTCAAAACTGTTTAGGCTTATGAATGTCATAGTAGTAGGGCGTTAAGACTAGATAAGTTTTCCTTAGTACTTTCATAACATAATATTTTATAAGTAAATAAATAACACATTTTTATTGTCTGTGTGCGACCAGCTTTGATTGATCTTTAAGCCAGCCTTTATTGGCTTTTCCTGGATATGTGCCAGTACCTTTGACCATGTTACATCAGCCACCTATCTGCACTTTTTTTCCTGTTCTTGCATAGTTCTCTTCAGATGCATGTTATGAAATCTTAAAGCAAAAAAAGTAACTAATTGTAGTTAGTATTAACCGCTAGACCTGTCTTTTTTATAAGACAAGGCTTTCCATTGTTTTGAACTGTTTGAGCTTTTTATCTGAAGCAGGCCATGGAGGCCAAAACAATGGGTGCGTCCCAAATGGCGCCCTATATAGTGCACTACTTTTGACCAGAGCCCTATGGGAACCTGGTCAAAATAAGAACACTATAAGGAATAGGGTGCCATTTGGTACGCCGCCAATATTTAATTCCATTCATATCAGTTTAGGTCACCGGGACAAGCAACTTGACTTCGAAAAGGACATAATTTTTTACAAGGCTATATTGTAACAGCCAACACATTTTTCCGCCATAATTACACACAAACATTTTTTTGTAATAATACATTGATTACTAGTAAGAAGTGATGTGATATTGCAAATTTGTATTACATATTTTGTGACCCAAGTCGTTTAACCAAAATATCAGACAAAAATGTTCAGCTGCCCCTTTAAGGGCGGGAGGTTACTGTGGCAACGAGGGCACTCGAGCTGCTTGCTCCAGTCATCAGTGACAGCAGTGTGCCTGTGAGATGGAGAATCTGACTAGTAGCCATTTGGTCTTCCCTGAGGCAAACTCAAACATTGAAAAACAACCTTGCTTGTGCACAAAACAATGTAAATAGCCAAGAAACACAAGGACAAAGTCTCACTTTAGTAGACTTTTGAATAAATTAGACCAACTTTTATGCCTGTGCGCAGCTCTTCTAAAAATTAATCTTCAGCACTTCAATCACAGTGCACACAGCTCCCCAGACAGGTAGTTGCTGCGTGTCACACGAGGTGGAATATATATTATAAGATATACAGTGCATTCGGAAAGTATTCAGACCCCTTCTTCCCCTTTTCCACTTACTGTTACGTTACAACTTTACTCTAAAATGGATTAAATAAATACAAAATCTCATCAATCTACACACAATCCCCATAATGACAAAGCCAAAACAGAAATACCTTAATTTACATAAATATTCAGACTCTTTGAGACTCAAAATTGAGCTCAGGTGCATCCTGTTTCCATTGATCATCCTTGAGATGTTTCTACAACTTGATTGGAGTCCACCTGTGATAAATTCAATTGATTAGACATTATTTAGAAAGGCACACCTGTTGACAGTGTATGTCAGAGCAAAAACCAAGCCATGAGGTCGAATGAATTGTCCGTAGAGCTCCAAGACAGGATTGCTTTGAGGCACAGATCTGGGGAAGGGTACCAAAACATTTCTGCAGTATTGAAGGTCCCCAAGAACACAGTGGCCTCCATCATTCTTAAATGGAAGAAGTTTGGAACCACCAAGACTCTTCCTAGAGCTGGCCGCCCAGCCAAACTGAGCAATCGTGGGAGAAGGGCCTTGGTCAGGGAGGTGACCAAGAACCCGATGGTCACTGACAGAGTTCCAGAATTCCTCTGTGGAGATAAGAGAACCTTCCAGAAGGACAACCATCTCTGTGCAGCACTCAACCAATCAGGCCTTTATGGTAGAGTGGCCAGACAGAAGCCAATCCTTAGTAAAAGGCACATGACAGCCCACTTATAGTTTGCCAAAAGGCACCTAAAGACTCTCAGACCATGAGAAACACGATTCTCTGGTCTGATGAATACAAGATTGAACTCTTCTGTGGACATTGAAATCAAGGCCAGGGCGGACTGACCAAATTTCTACTACTTTTCAACTTCCATGGATGTCTGGTGTTGGTCGGTGCTCAGTGGGTAAGGATGCAGGTTACAGTGAATGGAAAGAGAGGGGACTCGTGTGTGTGTGATAGAGGGAGAGAGAGACACACCAAGGAGGGCCTACAGCAGCACCTAGATCTTCTGTCAGACCTGAACCCTGACAGTCAATCTCAGTAAGACAAAAATAATGGTGTTCCAAAAAAGGTCAATTTGCCAGGACCACAAATACAAATTCCATCTAGACACCGTTGCCCTAGAGCACACAAACAACTATACCTACCTTGGCTTAGACATCAGCACCACAGGTAACTTCCACAAAGCTGTGAACGATCTGAGAGACGAGGCAAGAAGGGCCTTTTACGGCATCAAAAGGAACATAAAACTCCACATCCCAATTAGGATCTGTCTAAAAATACTTGGATCAGTTATAGAACCATTGCCCTTTATTCTGCAAAAACATCCCCCGTGTACAACATAAAACACCAAATAATGCATGCAGAGCAGAATTAGGCCGATACCCGCTAATTATCAAAATCCAGTAAAGAGCTGTTCAATTCTACAACCACCTAAAAGGAAGCGATTTCCAAATCTTCCATAACAAAGCCATCCCCTACAGAGAGATTAACCTAGAGAAGAGTCTCATAAGCAAGCTGGTCCTGGGGCTCTGTTCACAAACACAAACAAATCCCACAGAGCCTCAGGACAGCAACAGCAACACAATTAGACCCAACCCAATCATGAGAAAACAACAAGAGAATTACTTGACACATTGGAAAGAATTTTCCCGAAAAACAGAGCAAATTGGAATGCTATTTGGCCCTAAAGAGAGTACACAGTGGCAGAATACCTGACCACTATGACTGACCCAAAATTTAAGGAAAGCTTCGACTATGTACAGACTCGGTACGCATAGCCTGTCTTCTCTTGAGAGCCAGGTCTGCCTACGGCGGCCTCTCTCAATAGCAAGGCTATGTGCACACTGCCCACAAAATGAGGTGGAAACTGAGCTGCACTTCCTAACCTTCTGCCAAATGTATGACCATATTAGAGACACATTTCCCTCAGATTACACAGACCCACAAAGAATTCAAAGACAAATCCAATTTTGATGAACTCCCATATCTATTGGGTGAAATACCACAGTGTGCCATCACAGCAGCAATATTTGTGACCTGTTGCCACAAGAAAGGGGCAACAGTGAAGAACAAACACTATTGTAAATACAACCCATATTTGTTTATTTATTTTCCCTTTTGTACTTTAACTATTTGCACATCGATATAACACTGTACATAGCCATAATATGACATTTGAAATGTCCTTTGAAACTTTTGTGAGGAATGTTTACTGTATTTTTATTTTATCTATTTCATTTGGAGAGGGGGAGAGAGAGATTTGACCACCAGATGACAAAGAAAACGGTTATGAGTTGAACATAATAGAATGCCAGTGGAAGGGAAGACTGTGGTTTGTGACTACTATGATTTCCCATTGTAGCCAATTCAATTGCAGTAATTCCTTTACTGATTTTAAGGAAATTCTGTTACCATTTTAGTTAATTTCGAATTTTAATCACTTAATAATTATAGGTCTACCATTACTTGCTACTTCTGTGAACTTTCATTATCCTCCCTCATGAGTGAGAGAAATTATAAAATATATATGGAATTTCAAGGCACAGGCCAATGTTTAACTAAATATAATTGTTGATATTAGTTGGCCCTGGTCTTTTACTTCTGCACTGTGTTTTTATATATTTCATATACCCTTTAAGACTTTTCTTGGTAGATGTTTTCAAAGACCTCTTTTCCATCTCTTTGACCAGAAATCAAAGCCTTTGCTTATTCCTAATGTTGAGGATAGAAAATGGTTGAAAAAGTGCATTTGAAAAGTATCCAGACCCCTTGACTTTATCAAAATTTTGTTAAGTAACAGCCTTATTCTAAAATTGATTTAAATAGTTTTTTTCCCCTCATCAATCTACACACAATACCCCATAATGACAAAGCAAAAACAGTTTTTTTGACATTTGTTGAAATGTATTAAAAATAAAAACGGTAATCACATTTACATAAGTATTCAGACCCTTTACTCAGTACTTTGTTGAAGCACCTTTGGAAGCGATTACAGCCTCGAGTCTTCTTGGGTATGCCGCTACAAGCTTGGCACAGCTGTATTTGGGGAGTTTCTCCCTTTTGTTCTCTGTCAGGTTGGATGCGGCGCATCGCTGCACAGCTATTTTCAGGTCTCTCCAGAGATGTTAGATCGGGTTCAAGTCCGGGCTCTGGCTGGGCCACTCAAGGACATTCAGAGCCTTGTCCCGAATTCGCTCCTGTGTTGTCTTTGCTGTGTGCTTAGGGTCGTTATCCTGTTGGAAGGTGAACCTTCACCCCAGTCTGAGGTCCTGAGCGCTCTGGAGCAGGTTTTCATCAAGGATCTCTCTGTACTTTGCTCTGTTCTAATTTCCCTCGATCCAGACTATGATTATTCAAATTATATAGTTAGAATATAATAGTGGGCACTTTGAATACAGTGTTTTACATGACAACAAATGAAAATGTCAGGGAGGAGTGACAGGGTAGGAACCAAAGTGTTAACAAGTGTTTCCTAAGGGACCCTTTAATCTTTGGCTACATTGAATGTTTTCTCTTAGCTACTTGATGTAGCTAACATATATTCTTGCTTCGTGTATTCTTCTTTGATTTAGAAGATACTGTTGCACAAAAAACACACAGAAGCATTAGGCCCAATTTACTAAGAAAAGACAAACTAGCTTTTTGCAGATGTAAAAAACACAAACTAATAGTGTAATTATAGAACGCTAGTGGATTTATATTAAGAAGCAAAGTAAAAAACCGTATCGTTGTCATTAACATTGTTTAATGTGGTGCGTTGACCATGCAGAGACTGAATGCAATTGTCTCGTGGTAGAGGAACAACAAATGCGCTCCTTGAGTGACAGGGGGCGGGTCCAGGTCTGTGTGAAAAGGGGCATGGAGAGAGAGGAGAGCGATGACTATAGAAGTAAACTATAGAAATGTACGTTACACACAGCGTATCACATTTAGCAAACCAAACATTCAAATACCGTTATAGAAGGTAAAGTAAAAACCCAAACTGGTCCGTGCATCAATACCGATATATCGTAAAATACGGTACACCGCCCAGCCCTAAGCCATAGTGCACTACTTTTGACCCTATTTGCATCAAACATCCTCCAGAATGTTCTCTGTAGTCTACTTTGCTGCCTGGCGTAGGGTAAGGGTATTGCTGAGTCATAGTCTGAGCTCACTTTCTGACACGACAGCCCAAGGGAGGTCACCTTACATTCCAAACACTCACTGGATCTTTACTGTCCTGGGTTATGAGTGTGACTCGTCTGTGTGTGTGTGTGTGTGTGTGTGTGTGTGCGCGCGCAGGTTGGTCAACATACAATGATTTCCCCCCTTGAATGTGAATACAGTGTTCTCTTTATAGTGGGAGATCCATCATGATTACATCCAAACTGTAACATAGTTTGGAGAGTGTAGGACAGGACTTCCCCAGACAGCCACCCTCATTTCTATCCCTCCCTGCTGCCTCTCAAAGGCTTAAGTTGATTAGAGGTTTTTCTATATAGAGACACTTGGGAAAGCAACCATTAAGAAAACCTGTGCCTGCAGAAGCTGATACAAGAGGTAACTGGAAGCTCTGGTAGACTACGTACCAAGCTGTTCTTGTCACACACAAACAATTTTAGGCTATTAGATGAATCTTGTTTGTCCTTCTATGTAACTCGGGCCATAATTGTAACTTAATTTGACCAAGTACAGTACCAGTCAAAAGTTTGGACACCTATTCAAGGGTTTTTGTTAATTGTTTTACTATATTCTACATTGTAGAATAATAGTGAAGACATCAAAACTATGAAATAACACATATGGAATCATGTAGTAACCAAAAAAGTGTGAAACAAATAAAAATATATTTTATATTTGAGATTCTTCAAAGTAGCCACCCTTTGCCTTGAAGACAGATTTGCACACTCTTGGCTTTCTCTCAAACAGCTTCACCTGGAATGCTTTTCCAACAGGAGTTCCACATGTACTGAGCACTTGTTGGCTGATTTTCCTTCACTCTGCGGTCCAACTCATCGCAAACCATCTAAATTGGGTTGAGGTCAGGGGATTGTGGAGGCAAGGTCATCTGATGCAGCACTCCATCACTCTCCTTCTTGGTCAAATAGCCCTTACACAGCCTGGATGTGTGTTGGGTCATTGTCCTGTTGGAAAACAAATGATAGTCCCACTAAGTGCAAACCAGATGGGATGGCTTATCGCTGCAGAATGCTGTGGTAGCCATGCTGGTTAAGTGTGCCTTGAATTCTAAATAAATCACGAACAGTGTCACCAGCAAAGCACCACCACACCATCACACCTCCTCCTCCGTGCTTCACGGTGGGAACCACACATGCGGAAATAATCCGTTCGCCTACTCTGCGTCTCACAATGACACAGCGATTGGAACCAAAAATTAGACCAAAGGACAGATTTCCACCGGTCTAATGTCCAATGCTCGTGTTTCTTGGCCCAAGCAAGTCTCTTCTTCTTATTGGTGTCCTTTAGTATTGGTTTCTTTGCAGCAATTCGACCGTGAAGGCCTGATTCACGCAATCTCCTCTGGACAGTTGATGTTGATGTGTCTGTTACTTGAACTGTGAAGCATTTATTTGGGCTGCAATTTCTGAGGCTGGGATCTCTAATGAACTTATCCTCTGCAGCAGAGGTAACTCTGGGTCTTCCATTCCTGTGGCAGTCCTCATGAGAGCCAGTTTCATCATAGAGCTTGATGGTTTTTGCGACTGCACTTCAAAGTTCTTGAAATGTTCCGTATTGACTGACCTTCATGTCTTAAAGTAATGATGGACTGTTGTTTCTCTTTGCTTATTTGAGCTGTTCTTGCCATAATATGGACTTGGTCTTTTACCAAATATGGCTATCTTCTGTATACCACCCCAACCTTGTCACAACACAACTGATTGGCTCAAACTCATTAAGAAGGAAAGAAATTCCACAAGTTTTGATGTCTTCACTATTATCCTACAATGTAGAAAATAGTACAAATTTAAAAAAAAAAACTGGAAGGTAGGTGTGTCCAAACCCTTGACTGGTACTGTACATTCAACCTACAGTGGGGAAAAAAGTATTTAGTCAGCCACCAATTGTGCAAGTTCTCCCACTTAAAAAGATGAGAGAGGCCTGTAATTTTCATCATAGGTACACGTCAACTATGACATACAAATTGAGAAAAAAAATCCAGAATATTCACATTGTAGGATTTTTGATGAATTTATTTGCAAATTATGGTGGGCAATAAGTATTTGGTCACCTACAAACAAGCAAGATTTCTGGCTCTCACAGACCTGTAACTTCTTCTTTAAGAGGCTCCTCTGTCCTCCACTCGTTACCTGTATTAATGGCACCTGTTTGAACTTGTTATCAGTATAAAAGACACCTGTCCACACTCCAAACTCCACTATGGCCAAGACCAAAGAGCTGTCAAAGGACACCAGAAACAAAATTGTAGACCTGCACCAGGCTGGGAAGACTGAATCTGCAATAGGTAAGCAGCTTGGTTTGAAGAAATCAACTGTGGGAGCAATTATTAGGAAATGGAAGCCATACAAGACCACTGATAATCTCCCTCGATCTGGGGCTCCATGCAAGATCTCATCCCGTGGGGTCAAAATGATCACAAGAACGGTGAGCAAAAATCCCAGAACCACACGGGGGGACCTAGTGAATGACCTGCAGAGAGCTGGGACCAAAGTAACAAAGCCTACCATCAGTAACACACTACGCCGCCAGGGACTCAAATCCTGCAGTGCCAGACGTGTCCCCCTGCTTAAGCCAGTACATGTCCAGGCCCATCTGAAGTTTGCTAGAGTGCATTTGGATGATCCAGAAGAGGATTGGGAAAATGTCATATGGTCAGATGAAACCAAAAAAGAACTTTTTGGTAAAAACTCAACTCGTCGTGTTTGGAGGACAAAGAATGCTGAGTTGCATCCAAAGAACACCATACCTACTGTGAAGCATGGGGGTGGAAACATCATGCTTTGGGGCAGTTTTTCTGCAAAGGGACCAGGACGACTGATCCGTGTAAAGGAAAGAATGAATGGGGCCATGTATCGTGAGATTTTGAGTGAAAACCTCCCATCAGCAAGGGCATTGAAGATGAAACGTGGCTGGGTCTTTCAGCAATAAAATGATCCCAAACAAACCGCCCGGGCAACGAAGGAGTGGCTTCGTAAGAAGCATTTCAAGGTCCTGAAGTGGCCTAGCCGGTCTCCAGATCTCAACCCCATAGAACATCTTTGGAGGGAGTTGAAAGTCTGTGTTGCCCAGCGACAGCCCCAAAACATCACTGCTCTAGAGGAGATCTGCATGGAGGAATGGGCCAAAATACCAGCAACAGTGTGTGAAAACCTTGTGAAGACTTACAGAAAACGTTTGACCTGTGTCATTGCCAACAAAGGTTGAGAAACTTTTGTTATTGACCAAATACTTATTTTCCACCATAATTTGCAAATAAATTCATAAAAAATCCTACAATGTGATTTTCTGGATTTATTTTCCTCATTTTGTCTGTCATAGTTGACGTGTACCTATGATGAAAATTACAGGCCTCTCTCATCTTTTTAAGTGGGAAAACTTGCACAATTGGTGGCTGACTAAATACTTTTTTTCCCCACTGTATGTAGCCCTACTTGAATCAACCTGTCATTCACCCCTCTCCCCGTCCGTTCACAAGGGAATTGTGAACACATACATTGAGCAGGGAGGGGTTGTACCGTAGCCTACTTGTTTTCTACTGTAGTGCTGAGAATGGTGAGAGAATTATTCGATTGAGGTTTGGTGAACTGAGATTGAACCTGGCTGCTGTATTAGTAATGTGCTACTAGCAGGCAGCTGAGTTTGCTCCTCCCTCCACATAGCTTTTACTGTAGGCAGGCAGGCTATGGTTACGTCCCAAATGGTACCCTACTCCCTATATAGTGCACTACTTTTGACCAGGGCCCATTAGGGAATAGGGTGCCAGTCGGGGCATATCCTTTTGAGTTTCACTGTGAATTTCTCTGCTTGAGTTTCGGTGTGCCTGGACATATTCTGAGTGAACCAAAGTCCAGTTTGACAAAAGAAGGCTACACTCTACAGAGCAAGGATCTGAATAGCAATGTGACAAATATAACATTTAGTTTAACGTTTCAACTGCCATTTTTAAATAGGTTTTTCATTAAAATAAGAACAAATCATATAATTCCAGATCAATTCACAATGCAGAATAATGGTCCTATTACGTAGTGCTTGACTTGGGCAGGAGGTTACCGGAGGTGAGTCCAGGCACCTCGCATTTCTACTGCTTGAGCTCCTGCACCTCTGATAGAATATTAGCTCAGAAGTATTGTGGAGCTCCTGCACCTAAATATAAACAGTTAGTCAAGCACTGCATATGTATGACCGCTAGGGCCGGGCAATGAAGTTATATCTACCGCAGTTATTTATTTATATATATATATATATATATATATATATACATACATACATACATACATACATACATACATACATACATACATACATACATACATACATACATACATACATACATATATATATATACCCTTGAAAGTGCATCAGCTACGGCATGTTTCTTTGTAAGGGTGCTTTTTAAATGCCAACACGAAATAGTTTCGAAGCACCACTGAAGGGGCATTTTACTTGTCTGTAAAGTAATGCCACTTCTGAAGCGGGACTAATGTCTATCACTAGACAACCAGAACTGCCAAACAAATAATCTTTAGCTGCCTGCGCACAGACCACTCTCTCCCAAAAAAGTACCTCAAAGTTGATTTAAATACTGTGACTTACCAAGACATTTAGTAGAATCGACTCCTAAGATTTGTATTTTTGGAATGGAGGAGACTGATTAGTTGTACTTCCGAGAACACACACACACCCATCTTTAATAGCGAACTAGCGAGGGACTGAGAGGGGGAGGGGCACAGTATAGATGGAGTCAGGCCTAGTGCAGGGTTCTATCTATCGGCAATCAAAAAGCTGTATCTCGCAGTGGTATGCTGTATTTCTTGTCTTGCAATGTCTCGTAACTCCAGTAAAACAGGGCCTATCATCAATGAATAGGCTATGTTGTTCTACATGCAACAGACAGACTGAACACAAACTCATCTCGCATCATTAGCGAAGAGAAAGAGCAGGCTAGCCAGCTGCACTGACTTTAATTTTGTGGGGGGCAGGGAACCAAAAATAATAATTCCGTCAGGGAATTTTTACTTGGGCAGGAGCTTTATGTCGCTGTTCAAATACTATCAATATTTTTTTTAAACCTGATATTAAAAAAAAGTATTAAAAAAAAGAAAAGTGCTCTACTCTCTTGACCAATCACAATGATGCAAAATGCAAACAGCTGGGGTGTAATCATTAGCTAATAATTAGCCAAAACAAGTTTCTATTGGACAAATTCAGGTAGGTCCCTCCCCTTTTCGTTTGCTTCCGCTTAGGAAACGTTTTGCAACATAATCGGTGTATTAAATACAATCCAGACAGTGCACAGTTGTTTCCAGGGTGCTATAGCCTTACTTTTTGGCAAACAGTAGCCTAGGCTAACAGCAAAGGTGAAAGAGAAGTCTGATGTTTTCCATCATAGAACTGATTCAGTTTTTATTTATTTTTGTTTTCTGGTGAATTATTATTTTTATTTATTTTTTGATCTGTGCCAGCAGGTCTTGAGGACATTTCAAATGTCATAGTATATCCTCGTGTGTAACAATGTAACATGGACGATATAATTTAGATGAAGCTTTTTTCTTTTCGTAAAAAGGAATCTCCAAAAATGAATACTCTCAGAAGTGTTTGAATACTAACCGTCTGTTCGGATATCCGGATATTTGATTAACCATGCCCATCCCTAGAGTGTGTGTGTGTGTGGGGGGGTAATCATGCGTGTATTAAACATCTTCTATAACTTCCTTCACCTTTAAATAGGCTTAATGTCTGCCCTGCCTGTGCTAGGTGCTGCTATGTCATTGGCTCTGAGCTCTGACTGTTTCAGTTGATAGTTGACACAGCTGCAAGGTTCAAATGTGACGTGACTCAATGCCAAGCTATTGTAAAACTCCTCTTCAAAGAGTGTGTGTTAGTGGTGCGTGGGTTGACTCTAAACCCGCAGTCTCCACGGTTATATCCTCTGGGTGGGCGGGTTTAGGGTCATGAAATATTGTGTGGAGGAAGGGTGGGTGGGTGGCGGGCGGGTTGAATGAAGAGAACCATCCTTAAGTCCCATAAATGTATCATTCTTGTGCTATTTATATCTATAGGCTATGGGCTACATTGAAGCTGTGAAATGGAGAGTGGGGGGTGGGGGGTGGGGGGGGTGGGGTGCAGAAAAGTAAAGTTTGGGATCGATTTGGTGAAGTCCTGTTATGTGTGATGATTGTGAGGCACGTCAAGGGAATTGTAGCTTACTGTTCAGATGGGTTAAATGGAAACCAAAATCTGGACGCTGACTGTAGGTCTATAACCTCTCACATAGCCTTAATATTAATTCCTGCAGAATTAAGCATTTCCTGCAGTATAATTATACACCAAATGTAGGCTACATTTTGACTGGGGAACAGGAGTGGAGAAACATTCTTTCTTTCAGCACCTTGAGAGAATGCAAATGCTCAGTTAGATACCGTCTGTAGAGCTGCTATCTTTATCAGCATCATAAAAAGCTGATAGCATTTCAACCACATAAAATATGCATCCAAAAGGATCTGAAATCTTATCAGAAACATGTTAGGTTGTTTTCGCAGCTTTCTATTTCCTTACAACCAATGTCATTAGGACATTTTGCATTTCCTCCCCGGTCCCGAAAAGGTTTTGCTCCACGAAAGAAGCAGAGATGACAGAGAACTTGACCGATGTCAACTAGATTGAAGCATTCACTCTATCGATTTATGATATTCTGTTGAGCAAGGGTTTATTTAGTATTCTAGGGCAACATACTGTATTATGACAGAAAAGAAGCTGCATGTATCTATAGACAAGTTGACTAACATGTAGCCTACCAAAATGTTTGAAATTATAAGCAGAAACACATCTAAATCAGGCAAAGGAAAAATCCTGCACCCCATGTAAAAAAAACATTGTTTTCTCTCGGACTGTAGCCTAGAAGGCATTTGATATGTTAGCGGGTTAGGGTTGGATGCGGGCCTCAGATATTCACTATCACATATAGTTGGGCGGTTGCGGATGGGTTAGCAATTGCTGGCTGGTGCGGGTAAACAAACTGCTGACACTAGTGTGTGTGTGTGTGTGTGTGTCCATAAACCAATAAACACCTGGGACCCTGTCCACAACCAATAAACACCTGGGACCCTGTCCACAACTGGAGAGTGACTCCACCCCTCCATTTAAAGTGGGGCCCTCCATCCCCCACCTTACCCCTCATCATATGGTAGCAGCACAGATGAGATTAGCACGTTTAACTTGACCTCTCATGCATGTCAGATAAACATACCCCTCCAGAATGTTCTAGAATCTATTCACTACTTAAGCCATCTCCCATCTCTCCCCACTCAACCAGCAACGTGGGGGAGCAGCCTTACGAAAACAACTCACCAAAGAGCAATTCTGAAAAGTGCTTCCAGGAATGGCTTGAGGAACTCAAATGACTTAGCCCTCTCCCTTCCCTCTATTGCACCCTTTCTCTCCCTTACATTTTGTGAGTAGATCGGCCCCTATCTGCATTGCTGATCAACGTCCCCCACCTACCAATCATGCCGAGCCATCCGATTGGTTGCCTTTCCTGTCAATAAGATGTGGTTGGTCAGACTGGGGACAACTTGTTTCCTCCACACCTCTCCCCTCCCCCCTACTGCAGCAGCTCCACGTCCCAGCTTGTCCCAGCCCATCCATGGCCGTCAAACGCAAGGCCTTTTGAGTAAAACGTGATCACAACAAGATTAGGACAAATAATACATACGTCCCTCCTCCTCTCGTCAGTTCTTAGCAGCTGCCATTATTTTGAAGGTGTTGCTATTTGCATTTTCAGGTTCTTTTTAGGAGCTTGTTTTTTTTGCTTGCTAGCGCTGTTGTTTAAAATAGTGCAGCTGTTCAGTAATATTGAATTCAGGGACACGGCGATAGGTCAATATTTGCTCATTTACTTGTGACAGTTTAGAAAACACCCTCCCCCGTTGAGAAACATTCACTATTGTAACATCTTTTTGTTGAGTCAAAATTGAAAAATGAATGTTACATCTAGGAAATAGGAATAGTTTGAATGCCTGATTTACTGGGTCAAATAGCCCAGTAAATGCTTTGCATTTAGCTTGAAGATGAAACATGGGGACATTGTTTTTGCACTCGAATAAAGACGTAGAATGACATAAGACGTAAGACTACGTGATTCTTTACATTATTGCATTCTTTTAGACGAACGTAATAAAGCTGAATACAACACCGCCTTTTTTTTGTGATTTTTAAGCCTAGGCCTAATTTAATAGGAATAGATGGAGCATGTAGCCTATTATACAGCTGCACAATGTAACCCAACACCTGTGTCATCCATCACCACACCCTTCAGATCTGCAGTGTTACAGCACGGCACCCTTTCAGAACATAATAACCCACGAATCTGCTCTCTCTCTCTTAGTTGACTTCTCAGAAAATGAATAGTGGTTTCATGTAGCGTCGTGTCACCCTGGCCTGTATTTGTGTTCACGACTGAACATTTCTTAGAAATATTACTCACATAACTGCTCAATAGAAAAATATGTAAGAATCGTACTAGCATAATTTGCACTTGCGAAGGTAGCCAGCAACCTGCATATTTTTCCTTCCACCATTATGATCTACCTGCCTTCTCCTCAGTCTGTACCCTCTCTTGTTCTTGAATTACATTAGCCAGGCAGCCTGCCAACATCTAACCAAATTACACATTGAAATGGTGAGCTTAGCTTGGCTATGGGGTCTTAAAAGCCCCTCTGAGCTCCAGGAGAATACTTTGAAAATACCGAAATTACCCCTGGTCGGGTACTTTTCCCTTTTCCCTTCACACGGCTCCTTCCTTTTTTACCCCGTTAGCCTACCGCTCGGCTGCTGAGATCCCCCTTGTCCAGATGCGTTTCGGTAGGCCTTCGCTCCAGCTAGAGCTCTGACCTACATTTGGTGAGATCAGCTGTTGCTCCTGTGTCCCACGCAGAAATAAATTAAGCTGCATAGCTCCTCTCAATGTAGTACTGCTGGTAAATGACCCCCCCCCCCTCTTCACTCTCTGTCCTCCAGCTATGGTTTCATCTACACACCTGCTCCTCTGTGCTCCAGAAACATGTCATTGATGTCTGATGGGTTCATATGTATTCAAAGCTTCACTGTCTGTCAGCAACTGTTTTTCTTGCAGAGTAGTAAGGTGGGATTAGGACCAGATCATTATGACTACTATAGGCAAATTTGAAGCGTCACATAGAATGCTCTTGTTGTGGTATAAGACTGGTTTGGATGACAGGGAATTATGATTTATCAAGGATGAACGTTTGAAATGGCACATGGATGTTGTGCTGTGTTTTGAATGTAAAGTTCTGTCTGACACACACTCTCTCTACCTCTCTTTCTCCCTCTCTCCGACTCCCTCTCTCTCCTAGGCTGTCCTCTGGCGAGGCGGTAGGTGGGTGGTGTGGAGCTGGCCTCGGCACCGGGAGAGGCCCCCTCGCCCGCCCCCTCCCTGTGCTGCATGGCTGCGATGGCGCCCGCCCTAACCGACGCGCCTGCCGAAGCTCACCGCATCCGCTTCAAACTGGCTCCGCCCTCCTCCAACCTCTCCCCGAGCGGCGTGGAGAGCAGCGGAGGCACCAGTCACATCCTCGTCTCCAGCAACGGCGCAGTCAAGCGCAAGGCCTCCGAAGAGCGCGGTCCCCACGGGGGGTCCATCACAGGTAAGGGGAGGGAGGAGGCTCCTTCCACACCTCTTGGGAAACTACAGCCGCTGGTGACGTCGTACCTGTGCTCGGACGTGACGTCCGTTCCTTCTACCAAGGAGTCACTGAAGCTGCAAGGCGTCCTGCTGCAGAAACACGGCCTTCTGCCCAGCTTCCTGCCCAGGAAACACAAGACACTGGAGCTCTCAGAGGAGCAGCTCAAGAGCATCATGAGTAACAGCAGAGGAGGTGGTCCCCCTGCCCTGTCAAGCCCGCCGCCACCGGTCAATGGCGTGGCCAAGAAGTTGGCCAAAAACGGGCCGGACCGGGACAGTATGACAGCGGTCAATGGAGGTAATAACAGGCCTCCTGCTGGACATGGACTGGACTCCCCGGTGCTCCAGCCCCAACCCCACACGGCTGCCTCTAGAGGAAACTCTCCTCTCAACGGGGGAGTGGAACACCAGCAGCCCACAGGACTTTCCCACAACCCTGCCGGAAACCCTGAACAGCCAGCACCCCCCGCAGCCTCCACCAACACCCCAATGGACTGCCCGGACAGCAAACCCTCCGAACGGCCACCGTCGCTGGCCACGGACACATCATCCCTTTCCCCAACGGACCAACAGACCTCCCTGGGCCTGGGCAGCCTTGGAATGGACGTTAAGGAGCGGACTCAGCAGAGCCAGAGCCGGCAGGGTGAGATCGAGGGGCGTCTGAGGCGCCTGAGGAAGCGCCTCCAGGTGGTTCAGGCCAAGCAGGTGGAGCACCACATCCAGCAGCAGCTGGGAGGGCTCCTGGAGAGCACGCTTGGGCCTCTGGATGCCCTCCGACCTGGCGGGAGACGAGGAGGCCAGGACGCCCCCCTCACCCCGCAGGAGAGGGAGGGGCTTGGGCGATTCTTGAAGGATGGCTCTGTACCGGCGGAGCTGGAGCGCCTGTCCCTCAGCGGAACCACCAACCTGAGGTCCACGGAGAGCGCCTTCGACTCAGACGCCACGGAGAGCAGCTCCGGAGGAGAGACGGACGTGGAGGAGGACGAGCTCACCAGGGTGGACATTGAGCAGCGACACATCTCTCTGTAAGTACCTAGGACCTGGACAAAATGTCTATTAGGGGGGTTGTTCGTAGGAAAATTGGGTTTTGCCGCTTAACAGAAAATGTAATGGATAAAGAAATATTGGAATGGGCCTTTTGGAATGAAGGTATGTTGACTAAATTGGCGTTTAGGATGGGGAGAAAGCAGAGAGACAGAGACTGAAGTAGTGGAAAATACAAAGATGCTAGAGTGAGTGAAAGGGAGGGACTCCATCCTGGCTTGGTTTGTTGGGTTGTGTTGGGTTGTTAGCCACTGGGGATCTGTAGCCTCGTTTCAGGGTTCATCTCCAGTTTACCACTCTTTGCTGCTGAAAGGAAGCCTTATACAGGCATGTTCATGTCACATACAAGCGTGTGTGTGTGTAGTCTACATTTTCCTTTTCCAGTGTTCATGAGGATGTGGCTTGCGCCCTCATTTGTGTGGAAGGTGACCCTGATGAAGTGAATGAAAACCCTGTTTAATAAAATGTTCTGATGCTGTGGTGCAGTGCAGTCCTCTGTTTCAAACACACTGTTATGTCTTCAGGGATAAGCCTGGATCTAATGCACTTATCAGAGAAAGAAACCACAATTTTCTTCAGAGAAGTGAAGGCCGAGATATCCAGAAGAAAAAGCTAGCTTGGTCCCAGGTTAGATTAATTCCAGTGCGGTTATTATCCAATGTCCGTTATTGCTGATCTTTTGCCTTGTTGACTCCATTGGATGAGGCACTTAATGTGATCAATGCAAGAGTAGATTTTAACCCATAGATGGTGTTTCCATCTCTTTTTACAGGCAGATGAATTGATGTGGGAGTAGATGGACATTCCACCCTGAAGTATTCAGTATTGGTCCTATGTTGTTTCATGTTACCTTACCTTTTGAATAGCGTTGGCTAGCTTTTGCTGGTTATGCTAGATGTTCCTATTCAGTTGGATTGGCCTTTTCTTTATGATCCTCAGTTGAGTAACATGCGGGCACCTTGTTTGGATCTTTTTATAGTCAGCCATGCAGCATTTCTTTCTGACTCCAGCTCTACAAGGCCCACTGATTATTGTGAGTGGCCCATGGGCACCCTAATCCCTCTATATAGTGCACTACTTTGTACCATGACCCATAGAGCTGGGATCAAAAGTAGTGCACTATGTAGCGGATAAGGAGCCATTTGGGACTCCACGTAAGCCTGACTGTGGGTCAGAGTCACAGAGGCCTTGTTTGAATGTTGTGAACTAAAGCTAAAGACGGACAGACGGCATGAGGGATAACCTACATTCAGGCATGATGAAGGCAGTTGGTCGGTCACATGGCGAATTGCGTAAGACCAAATAGGCTTACTTCCAGCCAGATTATAGTGAGAGAGGGAGAGCATGATGACACTGCTGCCATTTTTTACAGTCTGTCTGACTGTCCCTGTGGGAATAAATAGGGGCGCCTGCACCTTTAAGACGTGACAGGGCGGGGGGACTTCTTGTACATGACTCATAGAATGTTATGGAAGGGGATATGATGAACAGATATAACATATTTACTAACACTTCAACTCACCACACAGACCTATTCCTTCTTTTCATAGTTAAGGTTGGCAGCTTGTTGATTTTACCACCTTGTCGTGTCTGTCTGGATATCTGTTATGTCTCTTGTGTAAGGAAAGCTTGTTATTTCCAGACCAGGTGAAGTCGCTGTGGTGGTGTTGATGCAGCCACAATAAGGTCATTTTAACATTTAGCTCTGAGCGACTCCATGAGAATCAGTTTGATTTGTGTGATCTGTCTTGTATGTCTGTCTGTCTGCACACAGTGTTTGTCCTGACACACACATACGTACACTAGGGGTGTAGCGGTTTACCAAACCCACGGTTCGCTACGTATTGTGGTTTTGGGGTCACGGTTCGGTTAAAGTACAGCAGGAAAGTGAAATGCCAACAGTTACTCTACTTAAATGTTGTTCATTTGGCTAAATACCCTATTTGTGGCCCAAGTCCAGTTTCTGTGACATCATTCACAATGTTCCTGGCATTGTCTGTTGTGACAGGGATTGTTATGTTGGGCCTCTCAAGTAGAGGTCTAAAAAGTTGGACCCGTTCCGAAATGGACCTGGGGCTTTCCCACCCGGACAAATATGCTTAAATACATTTTTCAATATAGAGACCCATTCCGAACCGAGGACCACCAGTTCCGTATAGAAATGGTCGGATCCAAGTTAGGGAAGCAGCAGAAAAGTTAATTTGTAAGCTACTTTATTAACCAGAGCTTATACAGCTATACATACATATACAGGGAGAGCGGGTGGAGGAGGGGCCTTGTGGTGTGTGAGAGACAGGGGGACAATAACCAACCATAACAAGCCTACTGGCGCTAGAATACTAACTTCTGGCTTGTCATAGCTAGGTTATTTATCATCCAATATGATATAAACGTGTGCGCTGTCTCTTTAAGACCCATGATGTCATTCATACAGTCATTTTAAGGCTTGAGCAAAGATGATATTGAAAGACGTGAGACGAAAATGAATTTTTTTTGGTGACAATCAGCTTTGAAATCAGCAAAATGTTTGCTTTATGGTTTGAATATTATTTTAAAAAAGGTACTAGGGCAGTGAATTAATGTTAGCTTCAGCTGTAAGCTATCAAGGAAAGCTAGCCTACAAAGCTGGAAGCTACCGGTATTTTCTTGCTGTTAGCCTACAAAGCTACCTCATCCCTATATTGTTATTTATTTTGCTCATTTGTACCCCAGTATCTCTATTTGCACATAATCTCTTGCACATCTATCATTCCAGTGTTAATACTAATTGTAATTATTTTGCACTATAGCCTATTTATTGCCTTACCTCCATAACGTGCTACATTTGCACACACTGTATATATTTTTTTTTTCTGTTGTATTTTTGACTTTGTTTTGTTTTACCCCATATGTAACTCTGTGTTGTTTTTATCGCACTGCTTTGCTTTATCTTGGCCAGGTCGCAGTTGTAAATGAGAACTTGTTCTCAACTGGCTTACCTGGTTAAATAAAGGTGAAATAAAAAAAATAAAAAAAAGCTGGGATCTACCGGTATCTTCTTGCATTGTAAAGTGTTCTAGCCTGTAATGCTAATGGTCATTGCTTTGCGAACAGTAATTAACAGTTTCAAAATGTCTACATACCATGTTGCTTTAAATCAAGTGTGTTAACTTCTGTGCAGCATAAGTGGTGATGTGAGTACAGTGGTTCCTCAGGACAGGCTAGAGCTAGCAATGAGTAAGTGCGGAGCTCTCGCACTATAAGGGGACATTGGCTTTACTGATAGACATACTTGATTCTCTCTCAAATCAGTAGACGACACGAGACACATTTGACCGAAGTACCGAAGGTAACAATTCTAGTACCGAACAGTTTTTCATGTTCTAGTATCGAAAAGGTTCTGCAGTTTCGGTATACCGTGCAACACTACACACACGCGCACACACACTATATAAAATGTTGTCTGTTGCTAAGCAGTGATGGTTACCCCCGGAGTGTTAACGCCCAGGTGTGTGCCTTCCTTGTGAAAATGTAAAAGCTGCTGTGTTTTTGAGTTGGTCTCATTTTTACAACCCAATAGTTCTCTGACACAGAATGAGTAGGGTCTCTGTGTACGAGTCTGCTTATTTGTGTGTGGCCTTTTGTACGTGTCATAGTGATGCAACAAAGCTTATGTAAAGATTAGTTCTACTGGAGGGCTTGATGGTTAGTTGGCAGGGCCTAAAACAATATGTTTTGTATACCAGCCACTGTGGCAGGTAGATTTAAAAAATAAAAGCCACACCTATTTTTTAAACCAGCCAAAATATTTTTTTGCCATAATTACACATAGAAACACACACAAAAACTGATGAGCATTCTTAGTAATGTTTCTAAAACAAGTCATGTATTACTAGTAAGAAGTAATGTGGTATATTGCTCGATTTAATTTAATATTCTGTGACCTGAGTATTTTAACAAACGTTTAGCTGGCTCTTTATGGTTACCTTGGACTGACTTTTATGCCTGTGCCCATTGCTTCTAAAAACGAATCTTTCAGCACTCACAGCCTCCCACACAGGCAGTGTTGCTGCGGATAGTTATAACGTTAGGATTCAGATTTCTTTGTTCATTACCAGATATGAAACAAAACGACAGAAATACTTTGAAAACCGCTGCTGCAGCATTTATGTTGCTGTAAATCACAACTCGCACTTGTACCCATACTTGACTGTTTTTATGAAGCGCTCACACTGTAGAGTCCGGAGTGTTACCACCAACGTGGCTGGTCGAGAGCGTCCTGACTGGTTGCATCACTGCCTGGTATGGCAACTGCTCGGCCTCCAACCGCAAGGCACTACAGAGGGTAGTGCGTACGGCCCAGTACGTCACTGGGGCCAAGCTTCCTGCCATCCAGGACCTCTATACCAGGCGGTGTCAGAGGAAGGCTCCAGCCACCCTAGTCATAGACTGTTCTCTCTGCTGCCGCACGGCAAGGGGTACCGGAGCGCCAAGTCTAGGTCCAAGAGGCTTCTAAACAGCTTCTACCCCCAAGCATAAGACTCCTGAAGATCTAATTAAATGGTTACCCAGACTATTTGCATTGCCCCCCCCCAAACAGCTTCTACCCCCAAGCATAAGACTCCTGAACATCTAATTAAACGGCTACCCAGACTATTTGCATTGCCCCCCACCCCTCTTTTACGCTGCTGCTACTCTCTGTTTATTATCTATGTATAGTCACTTTAATAACTCTACCTACATGTACATATTACTTCAATTACCTCGACTAACCGGTGCCCCCGCACATTGACTCGATACCGGTACCCCCTGTATATAGCCTCGCTATTGTTATTTTTACTGCTGCTCTTTAATTATTTGTTACTTTGACAATATTATTTTATATTGTATTTTTTTGTGATTTTTTTGTTGTTGTTGTGGGTATTCTTTCTTAAAACGGCATTGTTGGTTAAGGGCTTGTAAGTAAGCATATCACTGTAAGGTCTACACCTGTTGTATTCGGCACGTGACAAATAACATTTGATTTGAATTAGACATTCTTACCCGCCAATGCCAAAATCTACCCGCAGGTGGCCGGTGTTAATTTTAGGCCCTGTTGGGTTGCCTTGTATCCTCCTTTTGTAATCATTCACCTTCGGCTACCTTCCAGGCAAGGTCTTGTAGCACCCTGTAGGCCAAATGTTTCACTCACTCCCATAACCCACTAGGCCTAAATATTATGCATTCATTAATAAAATTGCTATATTATTTCATTGCAAAATCAATTAACTGATGTTGCTTTCAGTTCTACCTAACCGGGGTTGTTTTTAGATTCATATCTACTCATCCATAGGCTTAATGTGTTTAGGAAATACTGTTGCGATGAGAATTATGTGCATTCTGGTGACCTTTCTCCTCCCTGTGAACCCCTTTCCCACATCAAAACACCCTCGGGCAACCCGTCTTGGGGAGCAACAGGAGCATGTTTGAAATGCAGGACAGGTATCCACAAAGCGTCTGAGTAGCAGTGCTGATCTAGGATCTGTCCATACCATCTTATTCGTTATGACCTACAAGCCAAAACCGATCCTTGATCAGCAGTCCTACTCTAAGATGCTTTGTGGATATGGGCTCTGATGTTCTGCTCCTTCAGCCTTAGTGCTGCAGTGCACTGACTCAGGATGATGAAGGCCTATTCTGGTGCATTCCACTGTCTGCTCCATTTTGGCCTCTTCCAGAGACCAGCGCCTCCTATGGTCCCCAGTAGCAGCTGTCTGTCTCAAAGTCTGGGCCTAGCCAAGCATCCATTATGCAAACCCACTCCCTTTGATAACAGGATGTTTATATTTTTTGTAGTGTGGTTTTTTTTCTCGGTCTCTTCCTCGTCTGTGCTCACATCTCACAGGATCCTCTTCATCTTAAGGAGAATCTCCACAAAGCCTCTTTCATGTGTTATAGTACTGTTGTGTCAATGCTGCTGCTGCAACTCATTCTCACATGGTCTCGGTGCAATACCTTCCTTCCTTCAATCCCTTCAAATGCAATATGGAGAACTAGGTCCTTATCCTTCCTCCCACTGATGTTAAACTTGTTGTGAAATATATTGAGTGATGGTGGGGCATGTGAATGCGGACCTAATGCAAACTGAGTGTGAGATTAGTTTGTACCAATACTTTAGGCATCCCAAGAGCAAAACAGTATTTTATATTCTTCTACACCAAAACAATGGCAAGGAAATTGGGAGAGAGATTACTTTGATGTGTGTGTGTGTGTGTGTGTGTGAAGGTTTTAAATAAGTAAAGCCCTCTCTCAAGCACTTACCGACCTCTTGCTTCTGTTACTGGTGTGTGAGCGCTTAGTCCTGATTGGTTCCCAGTCTGTCTGTTTTATTACTATAATTGCAACAGTTTGGGTTTCCTGTCATGCTAGGGCAGCTTCCTTTTTTGCGTGGCTGTTTGGCACATAAAACTGTAGCCTAGGCCTACATTATGCTAGTTAGCATGGGAGGAACTATGCTCCTTCTAGCCAAACTATGGAACAGGCCTTGCCTTTTTGTGCCCTGTCCTTCAATTATTATATGTGCTTCACCGGGCCGTGCCAAGAGACCTTGTCCATGTGATTTAAGGACCCGAGTTCTCATTTACAAATGGATCCACTACGTCCTTGCTCCTTCCTGCTTGCTGACCTGTTGGTTGGCTTTCCAGTTTAGCCAGTTAGCTCGCAGGATCCTCGAAGCAAACGGGTTGGTTTCCATCCTTTTCTTCCTTTTCTCTTCTTTCCTTTGTGTTGATAAGTTCATCAGTCTCTCAGCCTGACGCCAGGCTCTTTTGTTAGCCCGTTTCTAGACGTTTCCATGAAAAATGTCCTCTCCGCAGTCCGCAACACGTGTCGCCATATCCTGGGTCCTGTTCAGCTGCACCCCTGGGCAGTCAATGGAAAAAACCCACCCGGACTGACTCAAGCTGCTCAGTGCTCAACAGTAATGTGGCGTCTCAAATGGCCCTCATCTGCTCCTCTCACACACTACTGGTCCATCTGTAATGACCACGTTATCTCTCCCCAAAGCAAGGGTACACTACAAAATGGTTTTTGCAATGTTTCCCTTGTTATAAGTAATCATTTTGTGTCCTCTGCATAAAAATATAAACGCAACAATTTCAAAGATTTTACTGAGTTACAGTTCATATAAGGAAATCAGTCAATTGAAATAAATAAATTAGGCCCTAATCTATGGCTTGGCAGGGGTGCAGCCACTCGGGAACCAGGCCCAGCCAATCAGAATTAGTTTTTCCCGACCAAAGGGCTTTATTACAGACAGAAATACTCCTTAGCATCCCCCGACCCCTACCCACCCTCAGACGAACCCGCAGGTGAAGAAGCCGGATGTGGAGGTCCTGGGCTGGTGTGGTTACATGTGATCTGCGGTTGTGTGGCCTGTTGGACGTACTGCCAAATTCTCTAAAACAACGTTGGAGGCGGCTTATTGTAGAGAAATTAACATTCAATTCTCAGACAACAGTTCTGGTGGACATTCCTTCATTCATTCCCTCAAAACACTTGAGACATCTGTGGCATTGTGTGACAAAACTGCACATTTTAGGGTGGCCTTTTATTGTCCCCAGCACAAGGTGCACCTGTGTAACGATCATGCTGTTTAATCAGCTTCTTTATATGCCACACCTGTCAGGTGGATGGACTATCTTGGCAAAGGAGAAATTCTCACTAACAGGCGTGTAAGCACATTTGTGCACAAAATTGGAGTGAAATATGCTTTTTTTGCATATGGAAGTTTTCTGGGAGTTTTTAATTTAGCTCATGAAACATGGGACCAACACTTAACATGTTGCGTTTATATTTTTGTTCGGTGTAGATAATCATTGTCTTATTGTTCATCGTTCTTATCTAAGCAGAAGGTTTCCAACAAAAAAAGATTGATTTAAAAAGGCAGTGCACATGGGGCTTTAGACGCCTGTTTAATCAGTCTGGAGATTACGAGTCTGCTGGATTAGCAGACACCCACCACCACCAGCACCACCACTAGATTAATGGGATGGGATTGAAACGACAACACGCCTGTCTTCTCAGGATGGCTTTCTGGAGCTTATGGTAGAAGATATGGTTCACCCCCCCCCCATAATGAACACCTTGGGGGTTGGATGGTAGTGTTTTCCTCATCAGGTTTGTGTTGATTAGGGCACAATGTAACAATGTCCAGGTAGTCCCTTCCTCTTTCAGTCAGGTTTCTTCCATTTAGTGCCTAATGAACACAACCCAGCTGAAGGGTTCAACTGATGTTACTGCAAGGCTGTGCCAATGCATCTGATCAAGGCCTATCCCAGGGACAGGATGCTGGTGCCTTCCGTTGCTATCAAATCTATTGGTCTAACTGGTTTTGGGAATTTAAATTGTGCTCTACTAAAACAATCGCAAGCACACTGATGGAATAGTTCGCTAGGGCAACCACCACAAAAAGACAAGCCTGAAGTGGTATTGAAATGTCTTGTTCTTGGCTCGTTAATGTTTCCTATGATTCATTGAAATGGAAGCTGCTATATGGCACACCCATAGCATGGCTGCACAACACAATGACAATGGGAAGCATTAGCTACAGAGTTAAATTATAAAGTGGTCTTAAGACTCATTCTTACTCAAATGCAATCACATTTATGTTTAATGCCTTTTTTACATCTGCAGTTGTCACAAAGTGCTGTACAGATACCCAACCTCAAAGAACAAGCAATGCATAGGCAGGCAATGGCATGAAGTTATTTTTCCCAGGGAGGTTGGCCTCGGGTCTCTTTTTGTTTTCTGTTGCATTTGTAAAAGGCATACATTGTATGCTTCCCAGTGTGCACTTTGGGAGTCTGTTATAATGTAGGCCTCATGAATACTCCTGGGATGTACCCTCGAGCCCTTGGGATTTGGCACACATTATGATGGTAGAGATGGTAACCTGGCTTTTTAGTATTACCGGGCAGTAGCCCCTTTAAAAAAAATGCATGAATCGATTAATGTTCAAATTGGTATGGCAGTCAAGTCCTCCATTTGGTGTGTTTGCAGTCACTATGCCACTCCGTATCCGCAGTAGTGCTGTCCAGAGTCATTCACACTTTCAGTGATAGCAGGAAATACCATACAAATATTAGTTAACCACCACCACACACCTCTCTGCCTATGGTGGTGTGACTGCAAATATTTGAAGCACCGGAGTAAAAACAAACAAAATAGAATTAATGTAAAATTCACTGTGTCCATGAAATGTATATAGTATGTATAAGCTGGAAGTAGAGGCCTAAGCATGGTTGTTTACTCCAATTAGGGAAGGGGTGGTGGGGTTGGAAAGTAATAAAGGGAAATATATTTTTTAAAAGGTGTGTGTGTGTGTATATATATTTATTTATTTATTTGCGAGAGAAAAAAAAACATATGGGGGATTGGAAGTGATGCAGACAATTACATAGATGGAAGTTACAATTACATTTACATCATTTAGCAGAGGCTCTTATCCAGAGCGACTTACAATCTATCTGCGATATTAATGCTGATCTACCCCCTAATTTTTTAAATAAAAAAATAGATTTGAAGCATAGCCGTTCTCTCTCCCTCACCCTCTTTCTCACTATCTCTTTCTTTCACCCTCTGTCTCTCTCTCACACCCCCCCCCCTCTGTCTCTCTCTCACCCCCCCCCGTCTCTCTCACCCCCCCTGTCTCTCTCTCCACTGTGTTTGCTCTTCGCTAATGGAGTCAAGTGAACCGCTCTGGCTCAGAGCATCATCTCTAAAGATCATGGAGGTTCTCTTAGAAAACCAGCATATCTTAAATCCTAGGACGAATACCAACGAAAGATGGATGGGGTACAGACAGTCATGTTCATGTGTGGTTTCAGGGGATGGTAGGCTACTAGGCTTAGACCGTATTCTCAAATGAATGGTAAATGGGAGTCTCGTTTTCCATAATGTTCCACGTTTCCATAATATCGTTATATAGGCTGATGAATTGACATCAGTCTGATTTACATTCCAGGGGGACAGAAAAACATGTCAACAAGAGGCGTCTCTTTATGTGCAGTAGACAGAGTAGACCTACATTTGGTGCTCTCTTTTGAAAGCTTCTGTGAGAAGGTGGCAGAGATACAGCAGTGTTTATCAGACCCTGAGACATCCCCAAAATCGGTCTTCTCACGAAAACGTGTGTAGCGTCCGACCGGTTTGAGCTACAAACTAATGACTATGGAAAGGGGAGACTCAGTTTTGCTCTACTACCCCCACAAGTGTCACAGTACTCATCTGAAGGTAACCCATACAAACGAATGGAAGTATGGAGGTAGATTTGTGCCAACAAAAATAAGGGGCTAAATACACTGAGTATACCAAACATTAGGAACACCTTCCAAATATTGAGTTGCATCCCCCCTTTTCCCTCAGAACAGCCTCACTACGTCGGGGCATGGACTCTACAAGGTGTCAAGCGTTCCACAGGGATGCTGGCCCATGTTGACTCCAATGCTTCCCACAGTTGTGTGAAGTTGGCTGGATGTCCTTTGGGTGGTGGACCATTCTTGATACACACAGGAAACTGTTGAGTGTGAAAAACCCAGCAGCGTTGCAGTTCTTGACACAAACTGTTGCGCCTGGCACCTACTACCATACCCCGTTGAAAGGCACTTCAATATTTTGTCTTGCCCATTCACCCTCTGAATGGCACACACGCAATCAATGTCTCAATTGTCTCGAGGCTTAAAAATCCTTCTTTAACCTGTCTCCTCCCCTTCATCTACACTGATTGAAGTGGATTTAACAAGTGACATCAATAAGGGATCATAGTTTTCACCTGGATTCACCTGGTCAGTCTACATCAAGGAAAGCACAGGTGTTCTTAATGTTTTGTATTCTCAGTGTATGTGTCCAAAAAAACAAAAATATTTCCTGAGCTTTCTTGTATCTCCTAGATATAGGACAGACACTTCAAAACCTTATTCCTTATGATACGTTTTGACTGTCTTTTTTGCCATTTATGAATGTGCTCTTCAATGCGTTTCAATGGGCTATAGTATACTGAACAAAAATATAAATGCAACATGTAAAGTGTTGGTCCCATGTTTCATGAGCTGAAATAAAAGATCTCAGAAATTTTCCATACACACAAAAAGCTTATTTCTCTCAAATTTTGTGCACAAATGTGTTTACATCCCTGTTGGTGAGCATTTCTTCTTTGCCAAGATAATCCATCCACCTGACAGGTGTGGTATATCAAGAAGCTGATTAAACATCATGATCCTCACACAGGTGCACCTTGTGCTGGGGACAATAAAAGGCCTCTCTAAACTGTGCAGTTTTGTCACACAACACAATGCCACATATGTCACAAGTTTTTTGAGGGAGCGCGCAATTGGCATGCAGACTGCAGGAATGAATGTTCATTTCTCTACTATAAGCCGCCTCCAACGTCGTTTTAGATAATTTGGCAGTACGTCAACTGGCCTCACAACCGCAGACCACGTGTAACCATGCCAGCCCAGGACCTCCACATCCGGCTTCTTCACCTGCAGGATCATTTGAAACCAGCCACCTGGTCAGCTGATGAAACTGAGGAGAATTTCTGTCTGTAATAAAGCCTTTTTGTGGGGTGGCCTGGCGCCCAGTGGGGTGGCCTGGCGCCCAAGTGAGTGGGCCTATGCCTAGCCATGTGAAATCCATAGATTAGGGCCTAATTAATGTATTTATTTCAATTGACTGATTTCCTTGTATTAACTGTAACTCAGTCAAATTGTTGAAAATGTTTCATGTTGTTTTTATATTTTTGTTCAGTATAGTAAACACCAAATTCAATATTTTATCAAATAATTTCAGTATATAATTTGTTTTATACTTAAAGGGATCCTAAAATTCAAAATCAAATAGCTGAATGATCCATGGTATGGCCAGCTTAAAACATTTCCATATGTTAGCAATTGGGTACTCTTCCACCACTGACACACACACACACACACACACACACACACACACACACACACACAGCTAGCTGCAGCAACAGTGTGGGCGGGTGTGAAGGAAAGCTTTAAACATTCTGCCTCCACAGTTTTTTTTCCCCCAGCAGCAATGCAGCGAAAACACTGACTCTGCAACCTGCCTTTGCATCATGTGGGTGCACCTGTGTTTTTGTGTGAGCGTGTGTGTAGTGTGCATGTTAGTGATGTGCGGTTCGAACGATTCCTAGTTTTTGAACGACTCTTTTTACTGACTTGAGTCATGATTAGTTTTTCCTAGTGACTCTTTCATTTAAGTATTTCGTTTGACCTGCTGGCCGCAATTAATTCTATACAGCAGGATTAAAACGCACTCCTCCGGTGACTCCGGAGATGTGCTCAGACCAACAACTGTCTGTCATATATGGGTCTTTCTATAAATAATGGGGCCAATGTGTGACATGGGATAAACATTTCTAAATGGTTTGAAACAAAAATAAGAATGATTTTTATGTAGTTCCACATTTACTTAGAGGAATTAACGCAAATTGTCCCATAACGCCACCTATACAACAACATAGGCCAAGGACACACATCCTTCCGGGTTCAGACAGACATTGGCAAGTCAAATTCAGGGACTTTTTCAAGCAGTTAATTGTAGTTTTCAAAAACCTCAACGTTATACAATTGTATAATTTAGATATTGTATGTATAGGGCCTAATAATTATTATTACACTGTAAAATGTGTGAATAATGTGGACTTGCCTGACTGAATAAATTGGATGGATGCATTGCGATTTTTCTGTGGCCGACGCAGGCACACATAATAAATACTGGTAGCATTAATCTCACCATTAGAATCTTACCATCACTGTTTTTATAATGAGAAAGTGACCAAAAAACACTTATTTTGTAATGGAAGGAATTTGTCATTTGAAGCCAGCATTAGATGTTGTCTTCCTCACAATAACCGCACGTGGTTTTACCTCAACAGAGTAGCACAACACCCTTCAATTGAAGCGGCGGGAAACAAATGAAAGTGGCCACACCTCAGAAAGACACATCAAAATGAAGTCACAGGAGCAGGAGAACTTATACATTGGCTACAATAATTACAATGACACTTCAAGGACCATATTTAGGAAATGTCTGATTTTCAAGGTAGGCCTATTCCAGTAGCCAAATTTCAAGTTCAAGTAGGCTATTTCAAGCCCCTTGTATTGTTTAAAATTGCAGATGTAACATGGTTACCAAAATGTATTTGTCATGTTATTTCATTATCCGATCATATTGTGAAGAAGCCCACTAGGCTATGTAATGTGTTGTCATTATATCCAGAATATTTAATAGGAAGAGCGTCGGGTGTTGCCCAATAGTCTATCCTACACAATTGTTGTAAGTATCAAGGTAAGGTGACTCTTTTGTTTAGAAATTATTTTGGATTTGTGTGCCCATGAAAACTGTTTTCACACCGTAACATATGGAGACACGGAATGTTACGTAGTTACACTGCATTTCTGAGATCTCTATACAAACAACTGCCCAACAGCTATATCCAGGATTCGTACAGGGTTCAAGTTCAATGTCGAATTTAACAGCTTAATATATGATATAACGACAATTTACACTGCCATAAATGGAAGGACAAAAGTAATGTTTAGTGTTTAATGTCACGCGATTTTGAACAAATCCGTCAAGACACCAACCATGAGAAAGGGTTAAACAATTAATTGATTATTGAATGTTATGATGGACACAGCTTTGTAAAACCAAAACATACACCACCTCTGCTCAACAAACTCGTTCTTGAGAATGAATCGTTTGGGGTGCTGCAGTTCGCAAACGATATTGTGCTCATCACCCTCACAGCAGTCAAGCAATGCATCCGCCAACAGTCGTTCACAATCTAGTCCGGTTGCGGCGACAATTAGACCTTGTTTAAAATGTACCAAGAAATAATCGTATTTGTAGGCCTATGCCTAGCAATCAACACATGTTCATTGTTTAAGCCCTCTTTTACAAGTTTGTCACAAATTACAGCTCCAATAATCCCCTTATTGTGAACAAGAGGTTTGTAGAATCATGACTATTTCGAGTTTTCAGTTCATCGTTCACCGGTAGGGGGGTCCTGCGTGCTCTGGGTACTACTGACTCAAATGAACGAAATAAGTCAAAACACCTTGCCTGAGTCTGCATTCTGCATATAAATTACCTCTAAGCCATTTGATTGGCCAAATGTCCCTCTGCTGCACAATTTAAAGGGAAGTGTGGACTGTGGATGGTTTCCCCACCCCTGCCCCCACCTACTTATATTAACCTGTGGTTACTACATTACCTCCCTTTTAAGAGGAACTCCTAGCTCTACAGTTGGAGATATGATGGGGGCTGCAGTGTCATGTGAACTGGTTAGTGGTTATAAAACCTGGTCATGTCCCTGTGAAATGAGTTCCTCTGCTGCTCGAGAAGGAATTGAAGAACCCTTCGCTGTGGTGTGTGTGCTCGAGGGGAGCAGGTCGCACATGTAAAACATCTGTCACAGTTCAAGTATCAGAAACAAAATAACAAACAGCGTAGTTGGGCTCAGCGCTATTGTAACACGAATACCACAGCTCATATTCTGTTTGTGTGTATGAAAGGTTAGGCGTGTCGGGTTTGGATGAACTGCTAACGTGCGTTGCTGTAGTAGCATGTTATGGAGAGAGAAAAGAAGTGCTAACCTAGTGGAGTGAAGCCTCCCTCATACACAGTACATAATATAGAAGTGCCTGTGTGTGAGAAGTAGCTGTGGTACTCTGTGTAAATAGAATAGATTGGCTGCTCAGGTATCCTGTTGCCTGCAGCAGAGAGACGAGATTGGCTCGTTTTTAAAGGGCAGCTCCCCCTGTGTTCTGCTCCGGGGCTGTCGATGTGAGCCACCGTCGTCTTTCTTTGTGTCGCCGTGTGTATGTGTTTGTGCTCACATGTGGGTTGTGGGTTTGAGTCAGAGGCTCAGAGACCGAGCGTGCGAGCTTTATTCGTTCAACAAACCAGATGTCACATCGCCCTCTTTCAGTTTCTCCTCCCTCTCTTTTAACATACAGGAAGTGGGTATGCATGCGTTTGTGTGGCGGTGGTGATGTGGCAGTGTTTCCTGTTGTGTTCCAGTCAAGGTAAGGTGGCTGACAGACCAGGTTTTGTGTGTGGGGAGCTGACAGAAGGAAGGAGGAGTGCCGCCATTGTGAACTGTGGTGTATCATTACCCATAGGCTTAGATTTCTTGTTGACCTGCGCCTCTCTCCTCCATATTACGCTTGCTTGGTATCTTTCTATGTTTGGATATTCTGGTTTATTTGGCCTTACTAGTCCAGTGGGAGCATTTTAGAATAACATGATCATCTATGATGATATTTCTACACCCCAGGCTAATAAAGGCCTATGTGACTCGCAGCGTATACCAATTGGACTACACAATGTACCCTGGTAAGAAAAAAACAGAACTTAGAAAATGAAACAGGGACAGTGCTACCAACTAATACAAAATGGAGCCTTTATTAGTCAACCAACCTCTTTTTATGGACGTGGCTTTTCTATTTCAGGCCAAGCAGCATATCCCCTCTTGCTCTGCTTGTCAGATTGTTCAGGTTCTTCCTCCTCGGAATGGCAGAATTACTTTGGGACATCAGTCTGATAACGCTTTATCGGCAAGAACTCCTCTGACCTTTTGCAAGATAAAGGGTTGATTGAATATGACATTTGGATGCTCTATCAAGGTTGCCGTTTTTCATTCATTCAGAACCTAGCAGCCTTGGGCTTTGTCTCCCTACCCTTTGCATGGCGTTCATCAAAGTGAGCTTCTGCTGAACAAGCTATTCAACCATTTATTCCAGACGTTGAATAGCGAGGCCTATTCGAAGACGGCCTGCCCATGTTCAATGGAGCACATTCTATTTTGTGTGGATCTACTGGATAGTGTTGGATGCGGTCGACATTCCGGCGGCTACAGTTGCCTACCGCAGTAAGGTGCTTGGAGGCACAGCGGAGGTGTAAGCTAGTATGCTCATCAGTTCCTGGTTTCAGTTGGTAGCTGCAGCACATCCTTGGTTTCATTTGGAGAGTGCTGCTGCCCCGCCTCCTCCTCCTCCTCCTCCCCTATCCCAATAGGCCTAGCCAGCTCAGTGTGTGCGAAGAGCTCTTCCCTCCCGTCTCTGTGTGCTGCCTCAGTACCTACAGCAGAGTCCCTCCCTCATGCTCTAGTCCTGTCTATCCCTCCCTCCCTCTCTCTCCCATCCCATCTGTACCTGGCAGCGCCCGCAGAGCCTGGCCCATAATGAAAGGGCTCCAGTGTGTGTGTGGCAGTGTGAATAAGGCTAATGTGCCTAGTGTGTTAGTGCCCGCATGCCTGTATGGCACTTTTCTGATTACTTGTGAATGTGTGTAGTTTGCAAGGTTTGTGTATGCAGTTTATTCCACTGCTGATGGTGGTCTTGGCCTATGTCATTTTAATGTCGAATGTACTTGTTCCCTCTTTTCTTAGCTTTTTTAGAAAACCCTTTGACTTTTAACAACTTACTCAGTTTCAGTTGGAAATGGTGGGGTTTGAGGAACTGACTGTTACAAGGATCTAAAAATAAAAGAGATGGCACTGCTATTCATTTGGTCTACATATCTCTTAGTCTCCAGTATATTTGTTGTTAAGGGGGGGAGGGGGTGGCGTCCTCAGTCCCCCAGGAGCGTGCTTCATCCCTGGGCCAAACGAGTCCTGTGTCTGCTGCTCTGTGGAAGGAAGGTCTGCTGGATGGATAATGAGATTACAGTGCAGAGGGAGAGAGGCGAAGACAGGCTGGTTGGGGTTCAGGCTGTCTGCTGCCTCAGGACCACTGGGAACCCCACCGCGCTGGTCCACTATACTGTAGACTATACAATCCTCTAGAAACACAACATCCTCATATTGCGGTGGATTTTAATTTGCTATAGGCTACTACCACCATAATGGTCCCTCACAGCTCGGAGTGGGTTTATTACAAAATGGAGGAAGGTGGGCAATGTGACTGAGGAATTACGATGCTATTGAGTCCTTTTTTTAAGACCAGGCCGTAAACAATTATTTTTTTTTTCACGCTATACATCTGTTGGGACAGGACGACTTCTGGTGCCCTCCATTCTTGGTGGTTGGCAGATTTGACGCACTAAAATATACACACTAAACTAAAGGCCTACACACTGCTACACAATACAACTATTAAAATGTAATTTTAAATGGTGTAATTCAAAGGTTACACACGAGAAAGGGGAAAATGTGAAAACAAACGCAAAGCAAAGGGTGTAATTGGACAGGATTTTGGCATCAGATTTTAAGATGTCTCGTTATGTTTTCCTCAAGTTGACACCCTCACATGGTTTCTCTTAGACCATTATATGTTTAACAACAACTTGTGACTACATTTGAAATAGCTTGCCATTTTACAGAGAAAAATTAAGTAAACAGAAACCAGGTTGCATATTAACCATATTAGCATGACATCATCAATCATGGGGCCACAGATAACTCAATATCTGCACATTTTCCCAGTAGGTGTGGGGGGGGGGGGGTATATAAATCTGTCTGTGAGTCGGGCTTTACTTAAGTTACTCATATAATCCTAAATCTGTTAAACGTGCTTTAAAGACTACAAGCCCCATCACTCCCTGCGTGAGCCTCCTTCCCCTGCCATGTGCGTAGGCCTATATGCACACAGTTTATTAGGTACACCCATCTAGTACTGGGTCGGTCCCCCCTTTGCCTCCAGAGCAGCCTGAACTCTTCTGGGCATGGATACGTTGCTCAATTGGTATCAAGGGAACTAACATGTGCCAGGAAAACGTTCCCCACAACATTACACCACCGCCACCAGCCTGTACCGTTAGCACAAGGCAGGATGGGGCCATGGACTCATGCTGCTTACACCAAATCCTGATTCTGCTATCAGCATGACGCAACGGGAACCAGGATTCGTCGGACCAGGCAATATTTTTCCACTCCTCAATTGTCCGGCGTTGGTGATCCCGTGTCCACTGTAGACGCTTCTTCTTGTTTTTAGCTGATAGAAGTGGAACCCGGTGTGTCGTCTGCTGCAACAGCCCATCCGTGACAAGGGCTGACGAGTTGTGCTTTCCGAGATGCCGTTCTGAACTGTTATTTGCCTGTTTGTGGCCCGCTTGTTAGCTTGCACGATTCTTGCCATTCTCCTTCGACCTCTCATGAACAAGCTGTTTTCACCCACAGGACTGCCGCTGACTGGATGTTCTTTGTTTGTTGCGTAATTCTTGGTAAACCCTAGACACTGTCGTGCGTGAAAAACCCAGGAGGCCGGACCATTCTGAGATACTGGAACCGGCGATCATACCACGCTCAAAGTCGTTTAGGTCCCTCGTTTTGCCAATCAATCGAACAATAACTGAATGCCTCTGCCTGTCTGCCTGCTTTATATAGCAAGCCACATGACTTACTGTCTGTAGGAGTGAACCATTTTTGTGAATGTACCTGATAAACTGGCCACTGTGTGTGTGTGTGTGTGTGTGTGTGTGTGTGTGTTTGTTAATTCAGAGGAGGCACTAATGCGTTGGAGATAATCTTGTTGTTTTCTGACATTGTCTGGGGACAACAATACAAATTCCTGGACTGGTGGACTGTGCCAAGGAGGAAGCCACTGGGTTTATTTTCCGGCAGGCAGGACAGAAGCTGGGAATGGGGGCAGAGAGAGCAGTCTACTGGGCTTGGCTCAGGGTTTGTTTGGAGAGAGGATTCCTGCCCTGATGCTGCCGTGGTAAAGATTTGGCCCTGCCAGAAGCTCAGTGACTCCGGGGCTCCTCAGCCTTCCGCCCCCTCCTCAGCCCCCTTGGCCCTTCTCATTCAACAGCCTAGAAAGTGGACTAGATCCTCAGAGGTGGACTAAGAAGACATGCAAATTTGGTATTGGCTAGTTCTACTCATGCAAATCAACTGAACTACTGCCAACTTATTAGGAGTATATTAGTCAGCGTGGGCACTGGACATGGTGCATGCATAGGCCGAAATCTAAATACATGGACACATACCAGTCTTGCCCACACACATAAAACACGTTATGAGAACATCGACACCCATACACTTTCTCCAATCGTTACACAGATAAACTAATTTGTTCATTCACAACACTATCTCCTAGTCTTCTAGCAAGGCCTGTGACTCATTCATCACGTATGCACGCACGCACGCACACACACAGACAGATCTGTTTCCTCTTCCTGTTTCAGAACCAACAGCAAACCAGATTGGCCAAGTAGAAAACTGGCAGGTCACATGGTCCACTAGGCTAACTAACCCGCAGTCAGACTGATGTTATGTCCAGGCAACAGCCAAAGGCTTCTTACCAAATGGCACCCTATTCCCTATATAGTGCACTACTTTTTACCAGAGTCCTCTGTGGTAGGGAATAGCATGCCATTAGGGACACTATGACTCATCATGGGTTTCTCCCTTCCCTGTTGGACCTATGGCAAAATTCCACGGTTAAAGTAGTGCACTATATAGAAAATAGGGTGCCATTTGGAACGCGACCCATGTAGCGTCAAATAGGGTCCGTTTAATTTAATCCCCAGTCCTTATTTCAACCGCAGTCCTTTCAGCAGATGAATTGCCATTAAAAAATTACAACAAATCTGGATCATTCTATTTAATCGGTACACAACTCTTTCCCTTTATGTGATTGTAATGTGCTGTCTTTGTCCACACTTTTACATTGGCAACTGGTTAAAAGCCCAGGCAAAAAACGATTGGTCATCTCCCTTGCCAATCGGACACAAAGAGAGGAAGCTAGGCTAGGATGCTACATTGAGACGGTCTCCTCCAGGGCTGGTGCTAAGCCTAGAGCGAGCTAGCTGCAGCCCAGCAGCCTGCCTGCCTGGCCTGCTCAATAATACATAGAGGAGAGCTGCTGCCGGTCAGATGGTGCGGTAGTCTGGAGGTGGAGAGGTGTGGAGCCTAGCGCCCGGCTGTGACACAGCAGACCAGCCCGCCCCAGCTCCCACTTCTATTTAAGGCATTTATGTAATGTGTAGGCCTTCCACGAACTGGAGAGGGTGTTTTTGGTTTCCATAGCAAAATATGTTCAAAGGGTAGGCTAGCCGAGTCATGGCCCACAACCTATGGAGGCAATTTTATATTACTGATTCTGATATTGACTCCACCGCAAGGTTGTTTTGTCCTTTTGAAAATCTATAATGGATTATTGTGTGAGCCACCATTTTAATGTCCGTAACAGATTTCGTTGTGTAAACTCTGTCATCCTTCTCATACAACAATAAAGGATGGCTGTTTAGATTTGATTCGTACACCCATCTAGGCATATGTATTTCTTAGTGTTAACATCTATATTTCAAGGTTGTATGTTTGTAGGAACGATGTCCCTGCTTCTGTCTGCTTGTATGGCCAGTATAGACTGTTGTGTACTGCGTTTTATTGTCAAAGCGTCGACTAGGAGCTTGGCTTACTTTGATGTGGCTAGCTTTGATCGCTGCTCCCATCTGTTGTTGTAATATGCACAGGCTTCCCCTCCCCCCTCCCGGTCAACAGAGTCAACATTCTGCTCTGCTGGGTGACGTCACCGTCCCTGTCTCCCTGTCTCTGGCCCTATCTTGTCACCAGCATCACTGTGCTAATTGAGCTAGTAGCACACAAACACCACTCACCTGAGCGCCGTGACCATTGTTACCGCTCTGCTCGGCTCTGTCTGGGTAATGTTTTTTGTTATATTCTCTGACATACAGACAGGCAGGAGGTGAACAATGAGAATATGGTACACTGTAGGTAGCCCTAGGCTAGTTTTAAAGGCCTTTGTACTGTCTGTTTAGTCTTTTGAGTAATGTCTGGGTTGTATTCTATGCAGGGACTTAGGCTATACTAAGTCTTACCCCTCTGTAAACACCGCAATTACACCTAATCATGTTTTTATGACGCAGCATGTAACCTAGTTTGAATACGACCCTGCTGTCAACTGTCGAGTGCTTGCAATGAACAGTGCCCTGGGAGGAGGGATTTTCTTGTCAAGCAAATTCATATTACGATCAAGTATTAATAATACGTCCTGTTGCCAAGTAACAGAGTGCATTTGGCCTTCGGTGGTAGTTGTATTGAGAGTTCATGAATCTAGCTTTTCGATTTGAATATTCAAGTGATCCTTTTTGTATTTTGCTCTCATTGACCTAAATGGGCCCAAGGTGAATGGGAGAGCATGCAACACTGGCTTGGAACCTCCCCTGTGCAGCAATCTAGAGGGTCACCTTTCCACCAATCACAACTTAGATTGACAGCCTTGTCGTCCTATCATAGTAAAAGCCTACTGGATTTACCACCCATCAACGGTAGTACACATCAGTATATCAATTTTCTCTCTTAATTTAATTGTAAATGTTACAGCATTCAACAAAGCCAACAAAACTGAAATCTCACAATACGTAAGACTTGCATTGTTTAATTAATGAGAGAAGTCTGTTGACAGGAAAACAATGATGGTAGCTCCAATGTGATAGGTTGGAGATAAACTAAACGTAAAACAGCCTAATTATAGGTGCAAGGCTGTCAGCCCTATCGAAGCCCACACAGAGAGAGAGCAGTGTGCTGTCAGGACAAGTAGTTTAAAGCCATTGGCACTGAAATACATTCACATGCAGCAGAACCGGATACTCTTTTCCTCCTCCTCCTCCTATCACCAGCCAAAGGCAAGATGTCTTCCTCTGTTGCTGGCTGGCACCACTCTACGAAGGTGTGGCATTGCTAGGCAAGATTCACCATAACATGCAGCCTCCCTGTGGGAACCTATGAATAAATATGCTGTAAGTTAGGACAACAAATGTGTGGTACCCAGCAGGGTTGGGGGCAATTCCATTTCCAATCTAGTCAATTCAGGAAGTACACTGAAACTCCAATGCCAATTGTGTCTAGTTTCCAGAAACTAGGCTTATGTCACTACTTCACAGGAGCGCCATTTGAACGTAAACTTTTTTCTTTTTCAAAATGTGTTTTTTTGGCAGAAATGCCTTCTGGAACGTGAACTTTCATGTGCCTTTAATAACAAACTTGTATACCATCTGTAAATACGAGTAAAATTGTTAAATTATATGCCTAGTTGGTTTAGCCATGGAAAAAGACAGCAACCTTCCCGCTAGCCATGATTGGCCGAGATAATGAGTGGGCTGGACATGCTGAGCGATGAGTTCAGATTGGTCTGCCATGTAGCACGCTTCTGTCTATAATATGAGCTGGTCAGTATGTGTAGGTAATCCTTTCTAATGCAGCTTTTTTGAAAGACATCACATATTAGTAAGTGTTGCTCTCCACTTTCTGGAGGACCACGTTTTGAAATCAGTGGAATTAGAGTATGATAGCTAGGGAGATTAAGAAAATTCTGCCGTTTGATTGCAAATATGCAGACTGAGTCGAAAAGAGAACACACAGAAAGAAGGCTGTTGTAATCTGTGGACAGGTGTTTTACACATCTTCAAACTAAGGGCAACCATGGCATCCGTGACAGAGAGGAAAAAGCATCCGTCCATGTATACAGGTAAGAGAGAGTAGCTAGCTACATTTTCAGATATTACATGTTTCTAATTTTGATAGAAAGTAGTTTTCATTTCAAGTTAAAGTGTACTGTTAGCTAGCTAGCTAATGTTACGCATATGGTCTGTGTAGTAATATTCGTATCTCAGAGCCATTTGCATTGCTAGTTATAGCCTAATGTAAGCTAACATTGAACCTGGTTGGTTAGCTACTTGCAGATTCTTTTTTTTTTTAATTTAGCAGACGCTCTTATCCAGAGCGACTTACAGTTAGTGAGTGCATACATTTTCATACTGGCCCCCCGTGGGAAATGAAACCACAACCCTGGCGTTGCAAGCGCCATGCTCTTACCAACTGAGCTACAGGGGACCATGCAGGGTAGTAACGTTATGAGTTAGGATTATGGTTATTTGTTTAGCTAGCTAGCTACATGTCTAAAAAAAAGACTCCACTATGCAAGGAAAATGTTTGTCACTGCGACAACTGTCAATACACATAGCTTGTAAATTCGCTCTGGCTATCTACTCTGATTTCAGAGCACTCTCGTCTGAGTGTGCCAGAGCGCAGAATAAATGACGAATTTACGAACGCTCAACACCCATTGAATATGGCCGGTGTCAGTACATGTTGGTAATTAGATTGTTGCCAGCAGCACAGTTGCAGTTACCAATGCTCTGGATATCATAAAAACAGCCTAACCAGCTCTGCTATGGTGAGTAAAATGGTCAGTGTGAGCGGTTCTCTCATTTGTGTCTGGAAGTAGCTAGCCAGTGTTAGCCAGTTAGCTTGGGTGCTTGACTGCTGTTGTTAGGTCAGAACGCTCGGATCAACCCTACTTTTCGGCCAGAGCGTCCAGTGTGCTCTGAATTTACGAACGGCCAATCTGACAACACTGTGAGTTTTACGAACACCCAGAGCACACTGGCACTCCAGATTAAATTTACGAACGCACCCGTAGTATAAGCCAGCCTTTAGTCTTGAAATCTTTGGTTGTTTAGTACATAGCCTCGCATGTGAATCCTTAAAGAGATGGGTGGGGCTAAAGCTTAAAAGGGTGTGAACGATGCTGAATGGGTGTAGACAAAGAAGAGCTCTCCAGTAGGTACCAAAACATTCAAGGCCCATTGTCTCAAAAGTGAGGTTACAGGTTTATCAACTTTCAAAGCAGAATTACTTTCCCATTGTTCCTCAACTGTATTGTATGAAATACCATTTTCTAGCTCTGAGTCTCTACTTTTATCCAATGTAAAAAACACCATTTCAAATTTTGTAACATAAGACTGAATTGAGCCGGTCGGTCACAATTATCAAAAAATATATACAGTACCAGTCAAAAGTTTGGACACCTACTCATTGGGAGCTCCATCATGATTACATCCAAACTGTAACATAGTTTGGAGAGTGTAGGACAGGACTTCCCTAAACAGCCTCCCTCCTTTCTATCCCTCCCTGCTGCCTCTCAAAGGCTTAAGTTGATTAGAGGTTTTTCTATATAGAGACACTTGGGAAAGCACCCATTAAGAAAACCTGTGCCTGCAGTAGCTGATACAAGAGGTAACTGGCAGCTCTGGTAGACAAGAGGTAACTGGCAGCTCTGGTAGACAAGAGGTAACTGGCAGCTCTGGTAGACAAGAGGTAACTGGCAGCTCTGGTAGACTACGTACCAAGCTGTTCTTGTCACACACAAACAATTTTAGGCTATTAGATGAATCTTGTTTGTCCTTCTATGTAACTCGGGCCATCATTTTACTAAGTACAGTACCAGTCAAAAGTTTGGACACACCTACTCATTCAAGGGTTTTTCTTAATTTTTACTATTTTCTACATTGTAGAATAATAGTGAAGACATCAACACTATGAAATAACACATGGAATCATGTAGTAACCAAAAGTGTTAAACAAATGAAAATATATTTTATATTTGAGATTCTTCAAAGTAGCCACCCTTTGCCTTGATGACAGCTTTGCACACTCTTGGCTTTCTCTCAAACAGCTTCACCTGGAATGCTTTTCCAACAGTCTTGAAGGAGTTCCCACATATGCTGAGCACTTGTTGGCTACTTTTCCTTCACTCTGCAGTCCAACTCTTCCCGAACCATCTCAATTGTCCCGTGTAGATCAGTTGGTAGAGCATGGCGCTTGCAACGCCAGGGTTGTGGGTTCGATTCCCACGGCGAACCAGTATGAAAAAAATGCAGAAAGGTCGCTGGTTCTAATCCCTGAGCCGACTAGGTGAAAAATCTGTCTGTGCCCTTAAGCAAGGCACTTAACCCTAATTGCTCCTGTAAGTCGCTCTGGATAAGAGTGTCTGCTAAATTACTAAAATTTTAATTGGTTTGAGGTCTGGTGATTGTGGAGGCCAGGTCATTTGATGCAGCAATCCATCACTCTCCTTCTTGGTCAAATAGCCCTTACACAGCCTGGAGATGTGTTGGGTCATTGTCCTGTTGGAAAACAAATGATAGTCCCACTAAGTGCAAACCAGATGGGATGGCGTATCGCTGCAGAATGCTGTGGTAGCCATGCTGGTTAAGTGTGTCTTGAATTCTAAATAAATCACAGACTGTGTCACCAACAAAGCACTCCCACACCATCACACCTCCTCCATGCTACATGGTGGGAACCACACATGCGGAGATCATCCGTTCACCTACTCTGCGTCTCACAAAGACACGACGGTTGAAACCAAAAATCTCAAATTTGGACTCATCAGACCTAAGGACAGATTTCCACCGGTCTAATGTCCATTGCTCGTGTTTCTTGGTCCAAGCAAGTCTCTTCTTCTTATTGGTGTCCTTTAGTAGTGGTTTCTTTGCAGCAGTTCGACCTGATTCACGCAGTCTCCTCTGAATAGTTGATGTTGATGTGTCTGTTACTTGAACTCTGTGAAGCATTTATTTGGGCTGCAATTACTGAGGCTGGTAACTCTAATGAACTTATCCTCTGCAGCAGAGGTAACTCTGGGTCTTCCTTTCCTGTGGCGGTCCTCATGAGAGCCAGTTCCATCATAGCGCTTGATGGTTTTTGCGACTGCACTTGAAACTTTCAAAGTTCTTGAAATGTTCCATATTGACTGACCTTCATGTCTTAAAGTAATGATGGACTGTCATTTCTCTTTGCTTATTTGAGCTGTTCTTGCCATAATATGGACTTGGTCTTTTACCAAATAGTGCTATCTTCTGTATATCACCCCTACCATGTCACAACACAACTGATTGGCTCAAACGCATTAAGAAGGAAAGAAATTCCACAAATTAACTTTTACAAGGCACACCTGTTAATTTAGATGCATTCCAGGTGACTACCTCATGAAGCTGGTTGAGAGAATGCCAAGAGTTTGCAAAGCTGTCAAGGCAAAGGGTGGCTGCTTTGAAGAATCTGAAATATAAAATATATTTTAATTTGTTTAACACTTTTTTGGTTACTACATGATTCCATATGTGTTATTTCATAGTTTTGATGTCTTCACTATTATTCTACAATATAGTAAATAGTAAAAAAAAAAAATAGAGAAAAACCGTGGAATGAGTAGGTGTGTTTAAACGTTTGACTGGTACTGTATATTATTAAATGATACAAATGTGGAATTAAATGGAATTTGTTTTACTTTCATAATTGACTGGAATTGAAATGTATTTGACTTCAACCCTGGTGTGTCTGCGGCTAACATCCCTAGCCTAATCTTTTCTTTAGGCTAGTGAAAAGCTATTGTGTGATGACTAACCCAGTTTCAAAAAAGGATAGATCCTGATTTATTTTGCTCTTTTTTTTTTGTAAACAGAATATATTATTTAGCTCTGGGTTTTTTTTTAACCAAACTGGATTTAAATGCCCCTGATGAGGTCTCTTATCCGGCCATCTCTGCCCGGCATGGTGATGTGTCTCTGGACAAGCCTGGGCCAATAGGGACGTGTGGAATTGGAACATGTAGAGGAGTGGAGCCTCAAACCGGTATCTGAGTTCCTTACCCTGTGGGTTGTGCAGTCAGACACGCAATGTTTTCCCATCCTCACATCTGGACTGGGTTAGCCAACACTACGTCTCTCCTTCCTAATACCAACCCACAACAATTTCATAACACACTATATTCACTCTCTCCTCTCTTCAACTCTCACCCTATTTCATCTCTCTACTCGCTCTCTACTACTCCCTCCCTCGCTCTTCTACTTTCACTCTCCCCTACTCTTTCTCTCTAGCTCATAATTTGTTCTTTATGTAATGACTCCAACATTCCAGCCCCACTTAACCCCGTTAAGTCACAGCAACAAGGCTTTAGGCCCCGTCCCCCCTCTGGCCCAGGCCCCAGCCACGGTCTGGTCTGGTGTCCCAGCAGCACACATTCAGTCTCTCCGTTCACCTGGAGAAACAACGCCGGCCGGGGACGTCACAGAGCTCAGAGAAGGCCCCTGGAATACAGGCCTACACTCTTCGGTCCCCGTCAGATCTGCACCCATCGAACCGTTTGGTTTGAATCATATGTGGCCTAAATGTATTGCAGTATAGTCCTACCCCTTTCAAAGAACGCTGTGGGTATTGCATCGAGTTATCGGTATTTAGTGTTCCCCCCCCTTTTTTTTCACTGGAAAGCAGCTGTGCTTCTCCTTGTATGGATCGAAGAGTCCATGTGTCTTTTATTAGCAGAGAAAAGGGCAAAATACTTTTCCAGGAAGCCAGGCGCTAAAAGACAAACATAAACACAAACATGTAAAATTGGGTTTCGACGTCATGTTCTGTCAATCTTAGTTTCCTGTTCCTTCCTTGACTTTTCCCAAAGTAACTCTCGCCGGGTGCACAAGACCTCTGCCTATTGCCCCATATTACAGTATCCTGACAACATATTCCAGAACCATGACAGTTTAAATCTGTGTTCCAGCATTCCTCCGCTGCCTGGTTACAGCAGAACAGACAGGGAGGCATGTGACCCTCAGGGGTTAGATCTGCCTCCATCCCCAGATAGGAAGGAATCCTCAACCTTGTTCTATAACAAATATTGTATTTTGCAGTGCAGTTCAGCCCTCGAAACAGTGTGTAGAAAAAGGAATTCCTATACCAAAACCATTGTCTGAAAATTCAAAGAATTATATGTTATGAACCTAGCAAATATCTAAACCAGATGTGTCCTACCTTTTGGTAGGGTCATGAAAACAAGCCTTGTTGTGTCTGGGTCAGTTCCCCAGTTAAAACATCCACAATTGTTTACAAGACTTCCAAATGCAGTACTCTGCTAGTATTCCCGATTTATCTCCTCTCTGCAAGACATTGACCCTCATTGCAGTGAGGTCAAGAATGACACCACTCTCTCCTCCTCTCCCATCCGGCCCGGTTTAGAACCTGTGGAATATGCTGGTCCAGGGTAGCGTCCCGAATGCCACCCTATATAGTGCATTACTATTAACTTAAAAAGTAGTGCACTGTGTAGAGAAAAGGATGTCATTTGGGACGCAGCCCAGGTTTTTGGCTGGCTGGTGGTTGTCTCTCTTATGGTGTCTATAGAATCAGGTCTGTTATCGGGGGACCCAGAGAGGAGCCTATCAGCCTGGCCGGATGCCTGGTCCATACGCAACCGTCATACAACAGGAGTTATTTACTGGGTTCTACTGCCTTATCTCCCACACCAGGGGGCTAATAGTGGGAGGGCAGTTTGAGGCAGGTGGGGGTGAAGATAGAATGGAGGCAGGGTTAGGGGAGATAATCTACAATGCCCTTGTAGTGGAGGGGGAGGCATGAAGAGGAGGGTGGGAGGGGATAGAAATAAAGTACGGGAAAGGGGGGGGGGTATTGAGTATGGGAGAGGGGGTGAAGAGGTCGCTCGCTCGAGCGCGCATCCGACCATGTGTCCCCCAATGAAGAGGAGCAACACGGTGGAAATGTGCCTACAGGCAGACATGTGGTGGGGGCTGGGGGTGTGTGAGTGCAGAGAGGTACGGATAGGGTGCTTTTGTGTGTGTATGGGCCCCCTTCAAAAATCAAGCACGCTGTCAGATTGGCATGTCAGGCGAACTTGAAGCCAGCCTACTTTAAAGTTGCTTCTGTCTGGCTGTGTAACAGAGTTAATATACTGTACATGGTGGATCAACATCCAGTCAAAATAATTGAGTGCTATGGTCTCTTTTCACTTTGAAATGTAGACAATTTTCTGTTGAAATGTAGACGATGCCACTGTTCGATTGCATTTCGATTGTGAACATTTTTGTCCTTGTAGAGAAGACTAAGCTGAAATGACAAGACGCTGCAGTATGCAGGACATGAGAGCTTAACCATTCTCACATAAACCCCTTCTGATTCACAGACAGTGTAAATCATCCAGTGCCTTCAGAAAGTTTTCACACCCCTTGAATTTTTCCACATTTTGTTGTTACAAAGTGGGATTAACCCCCCTAAGGTCGATGTCTGTGCCCTGCGGAAATCTAATTGGCATAATAAAATAAAAAAAGTCAGTTTAAGCTAGAGAGCAGTTATTTTTGCAATGGATGCGTCTCAATCCACCACATGCCTATGTCGCACTTCCACATCTGCAGTGAAAGGTGACAGCGCTAGAGCGGAGTTTGTCAGACCATGATATCGGTCTTCTCACAAAATCGTCTGTAGCGTCCGAACGGTTTGGCATACAAACTACACTGAACAAAAATATAAACGCAACATGTAAAGTGTTGATTCCATGTTTCATGAGTTGATATAAAAGATCCCAGAAATGTTCCATATGCACAAAAAGCTTATTTCTCTCAAATTTTGTGCAGTCCCAGTTCTTCAATGGCCTGCATACTTACCAGACATGTCACCCATTGAGTATGTTTGGGATGCTCTGGATTGACGTGTACGACAGCGTGTTCCAGTTCCTGCCAATATCCAGCAACTTCGCACAGCCATTAAAGAGGAGTGGGACAACATTCCGCAGGCCACAATCAACCGCCTGATCAACTATATGCGAAGGAGATGTCATACCAGATACTGACTGGTTTTCTGATCCACGCCCCTACCTTTTTTAAGGTATCTATCTGTGACCAACAGATGCATATCTGTATTCCCAGTCATGCAAAATCCATAGATTAGGGCCTAATGAATTTATTTCAATTGACTGATTTCCTTAGATGAACTGTAACTCAGTAAAACCTTTGAAATTGTTGCATTTATATTTGTTCAGTGTATTATGAACCCTCTATGGAAAGATGAGACTCTCACTAACAAGATGGTGTTCTCCGTTTTTGCTCTACAACCCCCACAAGCATCTTGGGACTCGTCTGAAGTCTGTACAGCCGATCTGCCAACTTCTGTAGCGTCTGAACAGTTTGTGCTAGTATGACCCCTCTGTGGAAAGGTGAGACTCTCACAAACATGTACATGTCAGTTGTTTAGCTCTAGGACCCCCATATGCCTCACAAGACTCGTCTGAAGGTCCCCCGGTACCAGTTGAAAAAATGAATGGAAGTATATAAGGCAACTGTTTAGTGCCAAAAATAAGAGGTTATATACATGTAAAAAAGTAATAATAAAAATAACAAAAATCCTGCTCTTCCATATCTCTCAGAAATAGGACAGACACTTCAAAACAAACGCCCTTTTCGAAAATGTTTTGGGGGACGATTTGTTCCATGTTGTGAATGTGTTATTCAATGCGTTTGTATGGGGTAATGGCAGTAAGGCCACTTTTTTTTTTTTTAATATATACTTCAAGGGGTCTTTTAAAATTAAAAATCCAATACCTAAATGATCCTTGGTATGACCTTCTTAAAACAATTCCATATAGCTTAGTATAATCTTAGACCAAGCTTAGACTCTTATAGGTTGAAATGGATTGATTGTAATTTTTTTGTCAACGATCTACACAAAATACTCTGTCAAAGTGGAAGAAAAATTCTAACATTTGTATTTAAAAAATATATATATGAAAAATAAAACGCTAATATCTTGATTAGATAAGGATTCAAGCCCCTGAGTCAATACATGTTAGAATCACCTTTGGCATCGATTACAGCTGTGAGTCTTTCTGGGTAAGTCTCTTAAGAGCTTTCTACATATTCATCAAGCTCTGTCAAATTGGTTGTTGGTCATTGCTAGACAACCATGTTCAGGTCTTGCCATAGATTTTCAAGTAGATTTAAGTTAAAACTGTAACTCGGCCACTCAGGAACGTTTACTGTCTTCTTGGTACGCAACTCCAGTGTAGATTTGACCTTGTGTTTTAGGTTATTGTCCTGCTGAAAGGTGAATTCATCTCTGTGTCTGATGGAAAGCAGACTGAACCAGGTTTTCCTCTAGGATTTTGCCTGTGCAGAGCTCCATTCCGTTTATTTTTTTATCCTGGAAAAACTCCCCTGTCCTTAACGATTACACGCATACCCATAACATGATGCAGCCATCACTATGCTTGAAAATATGGAGAGTGGTACTGTTGTGTTGGATTTGCCCCAAATATAACACTTTTTATTCAGGACAAAAAGTTAACTGCTTTGCCACTTTTTTTTCTGCAGTATTACTTTAGTGCCTTGTTGCAAACAGGATGCATTATTATGTTTTGGAATATGTTTTATTCTGTACAGGCTTCCTTTTCACCCTGTCGATTAGGTTAGTATTGTGGAGTAACTACAATGTTGTTGATCCATCCTCAGTTTTCTCCTATCACAGCCATTAAACTCTGTAACTGTTTTAAAATCACCATTGGCCTCCATTGTGAAATCCCTGAGCAGTTTCCTTTCTCTCTGGCAACTGATCTTTGTAGTGACTGGGTGTATTGATACACCATCCAAAGTTTAATAACGTCACCATGCTCAAAGGGATAGTCAATGTCTGCTTTTATATATATATTTTTTAAATCTACCAATAGGTGCCCTTCTTTGTGTCATTGGAAAACCTCCCTGGTCTTTGTGGTTGAATCTGTGTTTGAAATTCACTGAGGGACATTACAGATAATTGTACGTGTGGGGTACAGAGATTCGAGGTAGTCATTCCAAAATCATGTTAAACACAATTATTGCACACAGATTGACTCCATGCAACTTATTATGTGACTTCTTTATCAAATTTTTATTCCTGAACTTATTTATGCATGCCCAAACAAAGGGGTTGAGTACTTAATGATATTTCAACTTTTAAATTTTGTATTAATTAATAAAAATACATAATTCCACTTTGACATAATGGGGTATTGTGTGTAGGCCAGTGACAAACTATATTTAATCTTTAATAATAGTATTTATCAAAGGCTCTCACTATCTATCCTCCATCACATACTTTATATAGTAGAGGACTATGGTAGAGGAATATGTAGGCCTGAGGCTAGTAAGCCGTTGTAGGGGATTGGCCCACCCTTGATCTGGCCTCGTTATAAAACATGTTTTGAAGGGGCAATCTGGGATTCAAACAACAAAGCAGGTCACCCCACCACTGTTTCATTGGCTCTAGGCCTATATCGTTAATTTAAATCACCGATATTGCCCCTTTAAACCATGTTTCCCTGTCGGTGCTTATGGCATGTTGGTCTCAGTCGGTCAGTTAAATAAAATACAATTGTATTTATCACATGTTTCGTGAACAACAGGTGTAGAGTAACAGTGAAATGCTTACTTACGGGCCCTTCCCAACAATGCAGAGAGAAATAATAGAAAATAAATAACACGTAATAATAAATACACAATGAGTAACGATAACTTGGCTATATGCACGGGTTACCAGTACCGAGTCAATGTGCAGGGGTACGAGATAATTGAGGTAGATATGTACATATAGGTAGGGATAAAGGGACTTGGCAACCGGATAGACAATAAACAGTAACAGCAGCGCATGTGATGAGTCAAAACAGTGCAAAAAGGGTCAATGCAGATAGTCCGGTAGCTATTGGTTAACTATTTAACTAACTATTTAACAGTCTTATGGCTTGGGGGTAGAAGCTGTTCAGGGTCCTGTTGGTTTCAGACTTTGTGCATCGGTACCGCTTGCTGTGTGGTAGCAGAGAGACCAGTCTATGACTTGGGTGGCTGGAGTCTTTGACAATTTTTGGCCCCAGTGATGTACTGGGCCGTACGCACTACCCTATGTAGCGCCTTGCGGCCGGATGCCAAGCAGTTGCCATACCAAGCGGTGATGCAGCCAGTCAAGATGCTCTCAATGGTGCAGCTGTATAACTTTTTGAGGATCTGAAGGCCCATGCCAAATCTTTTCAGCCTCCTGAGGGGGATGAGGCGTTGTAAAGCCCTCTTCACGGCTGTGTTGGTGTGTGTGGACCATGATCATTCTTTCCTTAGTGATGTGGACAGCGAGAAACTTGAAGCTCTCGACCTGCTCCAGTACAGCCCTGTCTGTGGATGGGGGCGTGCTCTGCCCTTCGTTTCCTGTAGTCCACTATTAGCTCCTTTGTCTTGCTGACATTGAGGGAGAGGTTGTTGTCCTGGCACCACACTGCCAGGTCTCTGACCTCCTCCCTATAGGCGGTTTCATCGTAATGGGTGATCAGGCCTACCACCGCCGTGTCATCAGCAAACTCAATGATGGTGTTGGAGTCAGACCATTCAGAAGAGCTCTGGTTAGCTCCCTGTATTTTTCCAGCAGGAATGGAATGGGTTTGTAAATGCCAGACTTCTCCATTCCTCACCCACTTCTCCTCTTTCACCAGCTTCTCTCCTCTCGGCTCCTCACTCCGCTACTCCCCTCTCCCTCCATTCTTTCCGCCTCCTCACTCCCTCCCTCTGCTTCTCGCCTCTCTCTTTCACTCCCGCCATCTCACTCGTCTCTCTCACTCGCGCCGCCTTTGCTGCGCCATGAAGGCTAGTCATGTGATAGGGGAGAGGTGGGCGGGACCGTTGTTTTTTTCTCTCCCAGCACATCAAACCCTTTGTTCTCCACTAAACCCCACCCACAGACACATACACACATGCTGACTGGAAGAGCTGCTTTCTCTCCACCCTCCTCTCTCTCTCTCTGTCTTTTGTCGCTGCTAAAAGCAGCATGTGTCTCCTGGCTCATCCCACACTGCTAATGGCATTTAGATATGCTCATGTATTTTAAAGAAGGGTGGATGATTTTTCTCCCAATGCGCTCATTCCTTTCCCTTTAATAGTCAGATGTTATTTCCTTCTGACGGTTTAGTCCCTGTTACCTCAGCGACCATGACGATTACCACCGGCCTTTTATTTCCTGTGTGTTTGTTTTGCCTCACTGCTCGCTGCGTTCATTTCCTCGTTGGGCGGGTTTCTCGTTTGTGTGTGTATACTACTGGCTGACTTCTGGAAATATCTGAAATATTCATGAAAGTGTTAGATTTCTACAAATCATAAGGCACTTGGTTTGATGTTGGAGTGGTGGGCTAGTTTGATGTTATGATTGCTATATTGAGCATGATATTCCATTCTATTTCTCTCTATAGTTTACCAGCTAGCCATCATCTGGTGGTCTGGCATTCCTTTACTATGGACATTACTACTGTCTAGCTACATATTATATATATATATATATATATATATATATATATATATTTATACACACACACACACACACTACAAAACAGAATGGCTGTGACGATACCAGTATCGCAATATTTTGTCCTCGCAAAAAATGAAAATGCGACGCAGATCAAACTCTTTGGTCCTTTAAAAACCTGCTGTATGTAAAATATTGGAAAATAAATAAATGCCACTTTGGATGACAATATAATTATGTTTGTTTCCAACAATAGGGCTGTTCTCTTACAGAAGTTAAATCCACTTTGTGTTTTGTTTCCTTGCCTCGATACTAACGAGTATCGTGACACTGGTATCGTCTCGGCCCTGCAAAACAGCTCCCATTCCTAGGTGAGAGCAGAGTAGAGAGCGGTGTGAATGACTCACCCCGGGTGAGAGGACAGGACCCCCACGCTTCAAGGTCACACACACACACTTTCCTACCACAAAGCCAGACATAGTCCTTACTGATGTTATTCTGGATTTCTTCTCAATGCCAGGCAGTGTATCCCTATATTTCCACCAGGGCTTGTTTCACCCAGACACGGCCTCCCGGAGCTCTGTGACCTCTCTGTATGTGTCTCTGAAGTGAGGTCTCTCACAGAGACACAGGAAGTGTCAAATCAAATCAAATGTTATTTGTCACATGCTTCGTGAACAACAAGTCTAGACTAACAGTAAAAATCTTCCTTAAGGGCCCTTTCCCAACAGTGCAGAGAGAAATAATAGAAAATAAATAACACGTAATAATATATACACAATGAGTAACGATAACTTGGCTATATGCACAGGTTACCAGTACCGAGTCAATGTGTAGGCGTACAATGTAATTGCGGTAGATATACACTACCGTTCAAAAGTTTGGGGTCACTTAGAAATGTCCTTGTTTTTGAAAGAAAAGCAACTTTTTTGTCCATTTTAAAATAACATCAAATTGATCAGAAATACAGTGTAGACATTGTTAATGTTGTAAATGGCTATTGTAGCTGGAAACGGCTGATAAAAAAAAAAAAAAAAGAATATCTACATATGCGTACAGAGGCCCATTATCAGCAACCATCAGTCCTGTGTTCCAATGGCACATTGTGTTTGCTAATCCAAGTTTATAATTTTAAAAGGCTAATTGATCATTAGAAAACCCTTTTGCAATTATGTTAGCACAGCTGAAAACTGTTGTGCTGATTAAAGAAGCAATAAAACTGGCCTTCTTGAGACTAGTTGAGTATCTGGAGCATCAGCAATTGTGGGTTCAATTACAGGCTCAAAATGGCCAGAAACAAATAACTTTCTTCTGAAACTCGTCAGTCTATTCTTGTTCTGAGAAATTAAGGCTATTCCATGCGGGAAATTGCCAAGAAACTGAAGACCAGTCTCAACGTCAACAGTGAAGAGGCGACTCAGACTGGCTAATAAAAAGAAAAGATTAAGATGGGCAGTCTGAGATATGGCTTTTTCTTTGCAACTCTGCCTAGAAGGTCAGCATCCCGGAGTCGCCTCTTCACTGTTGACGTTGTGTCTCAAGAAGGCCAGTTTTATTGCTTCTTTAATCAGCACAGCAGTTTTCAGCAGTGCTAACATAATTGCAAATGGGTTTTCTAATGATCAATTAGCCTTTTAAAATGATAAACTTGGATTAGCAAACACAACGTGCCATTGGAACACAGGACTGATGGTTGCTGATAATGGGCCTCTGTACGCCTATGTAGATATTCCATAAAAAATCAGCCGTTTCCAGCTACAATAGCCATTTACAACATTAACAATGTCTACACTGTATTTCTGATCAATTTTACGTTATTTTAATGGACAAAAAAATTGCTTTTCTTTCGAAAACAAGGGAATTTATAAGTGACCCCAAACTTTTGAACGGTAGTGTATACATATAACTAGGAATAAAGTGACAACAGGATAGATAATAAACAGTAGCAGCAGCGTATGTGATGAGTCTAAAAAAGTTGGTGCAACAAGGGTCAATGCAGATAGTGTGTGGTAGTGTGATGGATGGATCTATAAGAGGGAGCATCACCAGAGAGGATGGCCACTTAACCTCCCCTCTGACCGAGAGGAGACAAGTCCCAGACCGCGTCCATGCAACCGAGAACGTCAATTAAAAGTCGAAAGAGGAAAGCGAGTGACTCAGTGGTATATGTTTGGCAGCTACTAATCCATGGTTTGTGTTAGTAAATATCACTGTACTAGTCAGAGATGGAAAGTGGCACTTGTTTTCCTGATGGCCATCACACTCACACAGAATTGTTGTATTACAGTTTTGTCAGAAAGTCAAGGAAGAGGCCTGTTTTACCGAACGCCCTCGCCGGCTCTGAGCGCTTATTGAAATGAGTCGTGAATAAATGTAAGATGTCTTGTTATTTCTAAAGAACCTTGTCTGGGTTTCTGGAAGTCAGAAGGGGCACTTCACATGCCCTCTATGACAGTGTTGTTATATTACACACATATCATGTTTTGTGTGGGAGAGACTTCTTGTCGGAGCTCCTGTCCTGGTTTTTGTTTATTCGATTTAACTTGTGTGTGTTTTCCTGTGTGGGTGTTTCTGTGAACGTCAGTGTTATTGGTTGTCCCTGTACTGGTGCTTTTCCACTAAGGCTTACCCCTATGCCAGTAGGTCGCCAGTCTTTTATGTTAATGTAAGCTCTAGTGTAATTGTTTCCATCAGGAGTGTGACACTAAGACTTGGGGCGAGCAGAACCAACAACCTCTGCATCATTCAAGACACTATCTCTCTCTCTGTCTCTGTCTCTGTCTCTGTGTGTGTGTCTTGAGTGAAAGAGAGGGGGAGAGAGAATGTGATTGTGGCTACTTCCTGTTCCTGTGTGGATCACAGAAAGGAGAGGGGGGAGTCATTGTGTCACTACAGCAGCAGGCAGGCAGCAGCCAAAACTCCTCCCTCTGTCCCTTACCCTCTCTCTCTCACCCTCCCTCTCCACAGCTCTACTACACACAGCATTCTCCCTCTCTCTCCATAGCCCTACAACGCATGGTTCATTCGCTCTCCCCTCCACTGCCCCCGGTGGCTGACTGTAGTACTGCAGTACTTGGCCTACTACAGTACTCCCCCTCCCCCACACTCACCACAGCCCATGTGGAATTTTTTTAATTGAAAAAATAGACTTGGGGTAGAAAACAGCACTGTATATTTAAAATGAACAGGATAAACAGTGGATTCAGGGGTCCTGGTTCAGATTTGTGTTTGTTTGGTTAGACAGGAAGAGTTAATTGTTTCTCTCCTATAACTTGTCTTTGGTTCCCTACCACGTTCCCTACCACGTTCCCTCTCCGCAATGGCCTTTTTTATAGGTCCATGTGTGCTTTATTGCTAATCAGAATATAAAATACAGCATCTCTGAGTAGATGATTATTCAGTCTTCTGAAATCCTCCCATATGTTACTGCTCACTGGCTACCTTGATGGAACTGGCCACGTCACACTCCAGGGGCCTTTTCCTATATCACACTACCAATGGAAATGGGAGGCTGCCTTACTTTCGTTTTCATACAGTTCTGTGCGCTATAATTAGTCTGCATGTGTGATTGTGTGCTAATGAAGAGAGGGAGTATACAGTGCATTCGGAAAGTATTCAGACCCCTTGACTTTTTACACATTTTGTTACGTTACAGCCTTTATTCTAAAATGGATTCAATTTGTTTTTTCCCCCTCATCAATCTACACACAATACCCCATAATGACAAAGCAAAAACAGGTTTTTAGAAATGTTTTCTAATTTATTAGAAAATAAACTTTTAATCACATTTACATAAGTATTCAAACCCTTTACTCAGTACTTTGTTGAAGCACCTTTGGCAGCCATTACAGACTCAAGTCTTCTTGGGTATGACGCTACAAGCTTGGTACACCTGTTTTTGGGGAGTTTCTCCCATTATTTTCTGCAGATCCTCTCAAGCTCTGTCAGGTTGGATGGGGAGCGTTGCTGCACAGCTGTTTTCAGGTCTCTCCAGAGATGTTCGATCGGGTTCAAGTCCGGGCTCTGGCTGGGCCACTCAAGGACATTCAGAGACTTGTCCCGAAGCCACTCCTGCGTTGTCTTGGCTGTGTGCTTAGGGTCGCTGTCCTGATGGAAGGTGAACCTTCGCCCCAGTCTGAGGTCTTGAGCGCTCTGGAGCACATTTTCATCAAGTATCTCTCTATACTTTGCTCCGTTAATCTTTCCCTCGTTCCTGACTAGTCTCCCAGTCCCTGTCGCTGAAAAACACCCCCACAGCATGATGCTGCCACCACCATACTTCACCGTAGGGATGGTGCCAGGTTTCCTCCAGACGTGACGCTTGGCATTCAGGCCAAAGAGTTCAATTTTGGTTTAATCTGACCAGAGAATCTTGTTTTGGCAAACTCCAAGCGGGCCATCATGTGCCTTTTACTGAGGAGTGGTATTGTGTGTATATTGATGAGGATTTTTTATTTATTGAATCCATTTTTGAATAAGGCTGTAATGTAACGTTATCATGTCTTTTTCCTGAAGGGTGTATTTATATTCAGCCGTCATGAAAAGGTGTGTGTGTGTGTGTGTGTGTGTGTGTGTGTGTGTGTGTGTGTGTGTGTGTGTGTGTGTGTGTGTGTGTGTGTGTGTGTATAGACAGGCGACACTTTGGAGCATTCATTTGAATGTATGACATGAAATCTCTGAGTCTTCGAAAGACATTTTCCTTTTTTACATTGCCGCATTCTGAAAACAGCATATTTAGCTATACTAGTCCTCCTAGGCTTAAGTCTCTGTGTCGGTATAAGAGATTCTGGGAGCGAGAACATAGCCCCTTCTAAACAAAAAGTGACCTTGTTTGGTTGGTCTGTATTGATTATTGATAGCTGTAAAGAGGGTGAGAATGAAAGCCGTAGGGTGTTTGGGAGAGTATTGAACCAGTGGGCTGTCCCAATTGACACCCTATCCCCTATATAGTTCACTACTTTTGACCAGAGTCCCATGGGCCTTGGTCAAAAGTAGTGCACTAAATAGGGAATAGGGTGCCATTTGGGACGCACGCATAGTGTGTTGAGAGGTTGTCCTCTAAATTCCAGTCAGTGTAGATGAGGAGGGAGAAAAGGAGGAGGTGGGGAAGGAGGAGGGGGGCCTGTAGCAGCAGAGGCGTCACTGGTCTCCAGCCATCTCACCAGACTGATGGGAAAGTGGGTTATGTAAAACTGGCTCTATAGAAAGAACATAGCAGCCCTCTCTCTCTACATGCCCCTTCACTTTCTCCATTTCTGATCATCTCTCTTTTCCCTACCTTCTCTCTTACCCCCATTGCACTGATTTCTTGCCCTCATTGTCCCTGTCTTCCCTGTCCCACCCTCGTTTCTCTCTGTCTCTGTCCCTCCCTCTTTCTGGGACAGAGTGTGATCGAGGGTAATCTTGAGTCATTTCACAGAGAGCTCTTCCTACCCAAAATGTCCTTCGCTCACAGCGCCATCATGTCGAAATCTTGGCTTGAACACAGCACATTCAGGGTTGGGGAGGCAACTACTAGGCGTGCAGACCCAGGTGTAGAACACATGGGAAGGTGGCAACTACAGGTTTGAAACTTGGTACATGTTGTACTGCTACTGCTATTGAAATGTAAGAAACACTACCAAAGTCGAGCAGCTTGGGGAGCCAAGAGAAAGTGTCGATTGAATTAGACTAAAGGTCATCAGTCACTGGGGGACTGGAAAGTGTGTGTTAGGCATGGGCATTTGATTTCACTATTCGAATAATATCATGCATTTTTTAATTCAGTGGGGACTTGCTCGCGTGACTCAGGAGAGGTGATGCACTTTGCTTGTTGGAAGGAGGGAGAGGGGAATTTCCATTGATTAGAAATCTCCCACTTCACTTGCTACACAAGGATCCTCTGACTGTAAAGCTGCTTTGATTGACCGACAACAACAAGCTAGAGGCGTGAATAGTGTCTAGGCTACCGGTGCATCTTCTTTATGGGGCGCATTCATAAAAACTGTCATAAAACTGTTGTTTTATAAAAATGTTGTATGGTCTGTCCTGGAATGTAGCAATGTCACATAGATAATGAAATCAAATTTTAGATGTAAAAACAAAATACACTTAAGTAACCGAATACTAATGCGTTGGAATAACCGTGCCCATCCCGTGTGTGTGTGTGTGATGGCTTAAATGTAATAATGAAAGTCTGTGGCTAGTGTTGAGTGGAGGTGGGTGGATGTTTTTGAGGGTTTACTTCAATCCAAAAGGCCTTGTCACTGACCTCGGAGCCCTCACTGACCTTCCTTCAAACAAGCAATCACACTTCCCACACACAATCTCTCTCTCTCTCTCTCTCTCTCTCTCTCTCTCTCTCTCTCTCTCTCTCTCTCTCTCTCTCTCTCTCTCTCTCTCTCTCTCTCTCTCTCTCACTCTCACTCTCACTCTCACTCTCACTCTCACTCTCACTCTCACTCTCACTCTCTCTCACACACACACACACACACACCCTTCTCTCCTGCCTCTGCTCTGACCCTGTCCTCCTCTCTCTCTGCCCTACAGATGGAGACGTGCGGAGGGGCGCTATGCGGTGGATAGGGCCTCTATAGTCAGCCACTGGAACTGGCTGCAGGCCCACGTGTCCGACCTGGAGTATCGAATCCGCCAGCAGACCGACATCTACCGCCAGCTCCGCTCCAACAAGGTCAGCACCGCCACCACACAATAATCACAACACTGATTTTTAACACTTGATTACCTTTTTTTTGTTTAGTAATTCAATGTTTCTCTATGGTCAGCACCCTCAGTCTCAGCCACCTGGGTTGCCCTGGCAACAAGCCCAAGAGTGGAGGGGGAGGGGGCGGACCTGGTGAAAGTCATGATGTCATGATGTCATTGGTAGATGGGGATGTAGAAGCAGGTCACGTGACCTAACATGTCTCTCGCACCCCACGCTCAAAGTAGCTCAGCTCACACCTCAACGACAGATGAGAAAAGTGGGAATGCTTTTCTATTCTGTTCTTATCAAGAGTATGGTGCGCACCTCGATACCGCTGACATGTCGGTCTGCTTTTATCCTTCACTCTCTTCCCCTCTCTTATCTTCTGCTTCTTCCTTTCTTTTTCTTTCTTCCTTTCTTCCTTTCTTCCTTTCTTTCTTTCTTCCTTTCTTTCGTTCGTTCGTTCTTTCGTTCTTTCTTTCTTTCTTTCTCTCACTTCATCCATCCAACAGTAATTTCCCAGTGGAATATCATAGCCTTCCTGGTAACATCTATAGTAAATAGTCTCAACAGCTTGTTCATGGTGCCCCTTACCTTGTCTGTGGCTACACCAAAACCAGTTACTATGGTGCAAAGCCACTGTTATCTCTGGTATTATGAATCAGAAGGACTGAAGAGCTCACCCTGGCCTATCTGCGCTCTCGTAGGGTTCCATAACGCTGGCAGAGACCTCCCTCTTTGACGTGTCACCCGAGGATGGGGAGGTGAAGGCGGAGCCTGTTGGTTGCCCGGTAATACAGGTAAATGAGTCTGACGATGTAACTGTCCAATCAGATCCTCAACAAGCCTGTGTCTTCATTTCTTAGACATCAAATCGCATGTCCTAAACATGCCCTAATTTTCGGTGAACATGTCCAAAATTCAATTAGTACTACATCCTCTTAAGTCAGGTAGTATGATGTACTGTATCATAGAGAAAGGGAGAACAAATGTGACTTTTCCACTTAGTGTGGTCCCTCCCTACCAGTTCAGGGAAGAAAGAGAAGAGGGAGGGAGGGAGAGATGACAGCGCTCAAGATGGCACCCTGGCACTGTGCCCAAAATCGAGAGACAGGAACAAGACTCTCCCACAAAACCACAACCAGCCTCCGGGACTTAGGAGGGAGGGGATAGGGAGGGAGGAGGGACTACTGTCTCGGGAAGAGAATGGGTGAGGAGGGGGAGGTCCCAAAACAGTGGTGGTCTTTGTTTTGTCATGCCAAGTGGTGTTGACCTTTCTATCCATTCAGTTGTGGCCCGAGGAATTCACTAGGCTGTAGTGGAATGGAGTTGAGGAGGGTGGGTTGGAAGAGAGTTTAAGAAGGGAAGTTCCATGGTAGGCGTGCCAACCTTGTCTTTGGTTCCAGGAGTGCGGCTCAGACGGTGGGGCGGAGGGTCCCGGATCGGTCTCCGTGGAAACAGGCCTGAGGAAAGGATGCGCGTCCGGGAGACAGGTTAACGGGATCATCAACAGGTACGACACGACCGAATAAACCCAGTCCTCCAGTTTATGGCGTGGGTCAATAGACCTACATTGTCCATATTTATTAGTGCTGAGCGATTAACCGAAATGTCGGTTATTTTTCGGTTTTTAAACAACTAGTTGACCGACATCGGTTCAATTATTAGAATTCCATTTAGTTCTCTTTGCACAGTTTCTGTAGAGATAAATCAGATCCAGCCTGAACTGTGAGATGTAGTATGGAGTTGTAGTTTCTCTGGAGATAAATCAGATCCAGCCTGAACTGTGTGATGTAGTAGGGAGCTGTAGTTTCTCTAGAGATAAATCAGATCCAGCCTGAACTGTGTGATGTAGTAGGGAGTTGTAGTTTCTCTGGAGATAAATCAGATCCAGCCTGAACTGTGTGATGTAGTAGGGAGTTGTAGTTTCTCTGGAGATAAATCAGATCCAGCCTGAACTGTGAGATGTAGTAGGGAGTTGTAGTTTCTCTGGAGATAAATCAGATCCAGCCTGAACTGTGAGATGTAGTAGGGAGTTGTAGTTTCCAACAGGCCAATATTCTACATAGTTTAGCGCATAAAATGTGGTAATTAACTACAATGAGCATAATCCATTGTACATCTACTTGTCCGGTCTCTGTTTATTTTATGCCTGCTATGGAAGAGGCAGAATGCGCGATTGTGAGGGGATATTAATTTTATTTTATTTCACCTTTATTTAACCAGGTAAGGATATAGAGAGCAGCTGTTGCTTCGCGAGGTATCTCTACCTGAAAATACATGATCTAAGTGATTGATAGTTGGTATTCAGCAGTCATAATAGTATGCCTTATTTACTTTGAAGAACTACAAAATAGTGATTTTATCAGACAGCATAGGCAGCAGCTCTATAGAGATGAGATGATGACTTGGAATGAAATAATAAAGTCATACAAATGTAATATACACAACTGAAATATTTTGTTAAAGTAATGTGAATAAATTATGCTTAAGTGATAAGCAGTAATGATGGGCAGTTACTACATTCATGGGACTTTTATTAATTGTTTTATTCTGTGTTACAGCATTCAGGCCAAATAATCGAAACCGAAAATGTGATTTGTTTTTTTTTATCGAACCGAAACCGAACCGACCTCAAAAAGCACTAATCACTCAGCACTAATATTTATTTACATTTACATCATTTAGCAGACGCTCTTATCCAGATCTGCAGTGCATGGATCTAGATGCACTGCTGTGCACAGGGTTTCACTTTATTTTTTCGTGTAGCGTAGTATTGATGAGCGACTGTCCCTCCCCCTCCCTCCAGCCTGCGGCCTGCTTCTCCAGAGTGTTCTGACCTGGAGGAGCAGCTGAGGAAGCAGAAGCAGAAGCAGCCCTCGTCCCGGCCCCAGTTACTGTGCTCCGCTCAGGATGACACGTGTGTGGCGGCCCGCACACGCCCCCTCCTCAGCTGCAAGAGACGACGCCTCGTCAGGCCCAGCGCCGTCACCAACCTCAACCGCAAGGTTGGTGTGTGTGTGTGTGCTTTGCTGTTTGTGTGTGTGTTCTTCCATGTGTGTGTAATATTGTTTGTGTGTTGGTGTGTTTTCAATGCTACATTGTCATTTAGTGTGTTTTTTGCTTATTTTTTTTTTACTGGGTAGTGAATGAGTGTATTGTTTGGGCTAGTATGTCTGTCAGTGTCCTTGAACTACAGAGTGGTTGGCTGATATTTTGTGTGTGTATAGCCTATATATTATGTGTGGGTTTATATGGATATGCCATCTGTAATGTGTGTCCTTTTACTCATGGGTGGTGGATTGGTGTGTGTGTGTGTGTTTATTTGTTCATGTGTAATTGTGTTTCGTAAGCATCTTTTCATAATACTACATGGCTCGACATTAACGCTTGTTCACAAGTAAAAATAATTCACTCAAATCACAATATCAAACAATTACTCACATCAGAATTGGACCAGAGTATCATCCACATGCGTTGTTGTGCACTGTTCTCCCAATTTCTGCAGAGCGCATCAGATTATAATTGTATTGCATTGACAGGCTGGGTATGTCAATCACTTTTAAGAACTCGTCGTGAATAATGAACAGGTGTGTTAAATAAACCAAAGCTAAATGCTATTATATTTATTATATATTATTATTATATTATTAAATGCTCCTGTTGTGAAACCGCCTCTCAAGCACTCAAAATTGGGAGTTGAGAAACACATTTGGAAAGATATATTAATCAATGGCCATGCCATTCTGTCAACGTTAAAATATTCATATGGTTGACCTAGCCCAAATGACAAATGACTCCCAATGCCTTCAATAGATGTCCACTGAAACCTGAATATAAGGCAGATCATCTTCATTAGTTACCTTGCTTTGAGGTAGCCAACCGTAGCCATTTGATGCCTGATTCATTAAATTAGGAAAGGATTTTATAAAGACAAAATATTTAGTTGTAATTGTAATGTTGCAATATTTTTTCAGCCAACCATCCTCCAGGAGAGCCTTAAAGGGGCAGTGTTCTATTTTGAGACAGGCTTGAATATGCAAAGAAGCCTATTGGCAGAGGGTAGCCTACATTTTTGTGATTCTCTGTATGGTAATAATAATGATCATTAATGATCATCAACATTTTGTAAAGTGGTCCTTGCATCATACAACACAATTTGAAGTCACCCTTTTGGCCCATTGTGTTACAGACCATAATTATTTGGGGGACAAGTGACTTGAGCTTTCAGACAAGTACAAAATCAGTCCTACGTGTCCAAAGGACAAGTGGCTAAAAAAATGAATGTATGCCTTGATTTAGAAGTGTGAAAGGACATGCGAGCATCTATGTTTGTACTAGCATTGAGTGTGATTACATGTGGGGAGTGTTTGTCATTGTACTAACTACAGCATATGGGTTAGTGGGGAGTGATCATCAGCCCTCCACACCAGTACATTTAAGGATCTGCATTAGAACGCTCATAGTGAGAGAACACACCCTCAGTGTGTATATAGGCTAGATGTCTTCTACCTCTGTGTTCTCCAAAGAGGTCTATTCCTTCATGTGAAGTGGCCTTGGAACAGGAAGCTAGTCTCCCAATGACACAGGTAGGGCTGAATGCTGCTGACTCCTGTTCTGTTAAAAGCAGAGGTGTTGTTTTATCTCAGACTAGGAGGAGCTGCCTGACAGACACCCACAATTCAAAAAGGTTTGACTTGACAAGGGGAGCTTATCATAGATCAACACTCCTACTCTGTTCAGTAAAAGGAAAATGCTGCCATAACGTGAACGTGCTGTGAACAAGCTCTCCTCCTAGCTCCTAGTGTTTCAGATTAGTTTCTAAAGCAATAAACTAAACAGGAACTCTGGCTTATCTTGGTAAACCAGCACCACAACAGTTTCAAAAGCTTATGTTTGAATGTTTTATTTCTTAAACAATTGAATCTGGTCCGATTTTGATTGCCTTACAAGAAGGCAGGCGTTGTAGAAAGTAACTGTTTACAGCGGAGTTGATGTTGTGCAACAGTATGTTGTTGTTGGAACAGGAATATGACGACTAGTTCTTTCCGAGCTTCATCAGAGACGGTTTCCCTCTGTTGTGTACATGTTTCCCATGTGTCTGGATCTTACACGTTTGTCCTTATTATTGTATTGAGAATTTGCGCTCAGACTCCATTACTTAGGCCTACCTGGTTAAATAGGTTTCAAGAATCCTCCATCCCTTTCTTCTCCAGGGCCAGAGGATGGGCGTCCCGGGTCCTCGCTGTGGCTGCGAGGTCAACCCCCAGTGTATGACGTGTGGCGGCCGCACCCCCTCCTCCGCCGACGTCCAGTATGAGCGCCCTCTACTGGAGAGGCTGTCCCAGTTCGACCCCTGCGTGCACCCCATCCTCTCCCTCACAGACGGTAAGATTGATCGGTTGGTTGATGGATTGATTGAATTTATTTGTTCATAAAAATAAATCAAAATCCGCTCCAACCCGGAGACAACATTGCATTAAAAAGGGTATGCCTAATAGCTACGTACGCCACATCTTGTCTCTCAGTTGTAAGTAGCTCTGGCCTCGTCACGCCCTGGGTCAGGGGTTGCATAGTTGGTTTATAAGCGATAAAGATCCAGTATTGAATACTAGGCGCACCCCATTAAATTGACTATTTCCTAGGTAGAATTTGAGATGTAGCTTTGATGTATCGAGAACTTGCACCACCGCCAGCTTCAATCCAATCAAGGGTCATTGTTCCACACATATTATGGAACATATATTTCATTCTCACTCTGATTTCCACTAGTGAGCTCCCTCCCACACTTCTCTACTGCTGATGTTGTAAAGGCCTGTGGCTGGGCCTGTAATGTGGGCCTGTCAGTGCTAAGATTAAAGGGAAATAGGATGTAGAGAGCAGGATTGAAAGCAGGGGGGTCGGCGGAGGTGGAGGGGCTTCTTGAGCTTCCAGTCTGGACCTGCCGAAGTCCTCCCCCTGGTGGACTGAGTGAGAAATCCACTCTGACGCTCTGTCAAAGCACTGCTGCTCACTGCATCCACCCTCCCCCTCTCTCGCAGTCCCAGATGTGCCTTTTACACATGAGAGGAGCGAGCTAGCTAGCTAGCTAGGCCTGAGAGATGTGAAAGCGTCAAAAGTCTGCTGTGTAATGGGGTATAAAGGACTGGCTGGAGATGGGTGGTGCAGTCAGAACTAGGTCAACTGGTGAGAGGGGATGGTTGGTGGTTGGAAAGGCAATGCAGTCTATGACCATGCGATGCTACTGTCTGTAGGTGGTAGCGAGGGGTCCAATATGGCAGCTGTAGCTGGCACACACAATGGTGTTGGCCTTTTTAATAGTGCACAGTTGATGGGGTTTGTAGTTTTTACAAGTTTTATCTGATCTGTAGTTCCCCTAGAATCTATGCCTATGCGGTTGTCAACACCTGATTGGTGCTTTGTTTCTATTTTGCCGGGCCAATGTGCCCTGTTTAGGTGTAGGTTTATTTGAACACCCTCCCTCTCCCTCTGTGTTTGTGCAGACGTGACAATGAGTCTGCACCTGCAGCGCGTCCTCAAGTCCCACTGGAACAGCCGGCCCCTGGAGAAGATGAAACCCCTGAAGAAGCTCTCCCTGAAACACAAGCTCTCCACGGGACGCCTCCATGACCCCTCCGCCTCCTTCACCTCCAAAGACAAACACAAGATGACCAACTCCCTCCTCTCCACAGTCCGTAAGGAAAGCCTCATCACCTCTAAAAGCCTGAGACTTTAAGCCAAGCACCGGGGTATTGCCTCACCGTGGGAAAGGCTCGTATAGCCATTTGTCCCTAAGCATGTTAATTTTCTACACCTTAAATGTTGTGTAACACAATAGATTAAAATGTACACTGTAAGGTGATGTATAGGAAGGATCTCTTAGTTTTGCAAAGCTCTTGAGATATGATCAGTATTGGCTGTTCATATACCGTTGTAACAACACATTTACATTTTAGTCATTTAGCAGACACTCTTATCCAGAGCGACTTACAGTTAGTGAGTGCATACATTTTCCATACTGGCCCCCCGTGGGAATCGAACCCACAACCCTGGCGTTGCAAGCGCCATGCTCTACCAACTGAGCTACAGGAGGCGAAACATAAGAGGCCCCACCAGCCTGAAAATTCACCATCCTACATAACAAGCGTTTATTTTGTTTGGTACTCTGTACTATTCAGGTGTGAGTGTGTGGCCCAGCATTTCCTGCTAAATACAGTGACTCAGCTGCCTAAATGACAAAGCAGTGTAATTGATAAAGAAGCTTAGGTAGTTTTCTGCTTCGAATGCATGGACCCTATTCAGAGAGCACAGATGGATGGAACATGATAGACTGATAATAATTTCATTACAACGTTACATAATTGATGCTCAGTGCTCTCCAGAGCTCTGCAGCACAATGTTCAAATTTAGATTTCTAAGTGTTGTGGTGGGGGTCTACTTTATTTACAGTCAATTAACACTGTTAGACAAAATCAGAACTATATATTGACTGGTCGTGGCTAAAGTAGACAATGTATTCATATAATAGACAATATATATGTGTGTGTGTGTGTGTGTGTGTGTGTGTGTGTGTGTGTATATACAAAACATACACACTGCCTAACCCTCCATGTTGCTCCATCCTCCTCCCCAGGCCTGTCTCATCACAAGGTGCGTTCAGAGAAGCTACACAGGCAACAGCTGGAGAGCCGCCCCCACTACCGAGGGGAGCGGGGCCACGGGCCCTACGACAAGAGCCACGCACGCAAGAGGCCCCGAGAACACTCACTGTCACTGGACAGGATGGACAGTAAGTTGCCTGCAGTCTATTTATTTTCCTCCTTTCTTTCTTTCTTTCTTTCTTTCTTTCTTTCTTTCTTTCTGCCTTTCTGCCTTTCTTTCTGCCTTTCTTTCTGCCTCTTTCTTTTTCCCTCTCCCTCCCTCTCTCTAAGCACCTGTCTCATAGCTTGGGCAGCTCAAATGAGTTCTGAAGGGTTCTCCCTCAGGTAATTGTCGCACCGCTTAGACACTTCCACCGTTTTTCACAGTATGTTTGACCCTTTCCATCTCGCTTCAACCTTTTACAAGGTCCATCTTCTTTAATCAGTATCCATTTTATCCAGTGTCAGCTACAGATTTTGTACGGCTTGAGTACTTGAGAGATGGATGTATATGAGTCGGGAGGATTCTAGTGTATTTACTGATTTTTCTCTACTCTCTCTCTCTCTTCCCCCATACTCTATCTCTCTCTCTCCTCAGACACCCCTAAGCTGTACCTGGATGGGGGCAGTCTGTGCCCGTCCCTATCTGCTGGGCTCCACACCCCCACCCACAGCTCCCTGCTCCGACAGCTGTCAGCCTCCTCAGAGACCTGCTCCATGCCCTTCACCCCCTTCAACAGCAGCCTGAGGGACAACAGCACCCCGGTACGATACACACACATCTGGCCTGTACATCTGTGTGCGTATGTGTGTACTGTGTGATTGAAACAGTAATGTTGAAGTAGTCATGGTAGAAGTACCTAGAAGTTGGCTTGACAGTGACTGACCCTGCTCCCCTTCTACCCCGTACAGCATCAGCCCATCCGCAGGAGGAGGGGAGAGAGCTCCTTTGACATCAACAACATCGTCATCCCCATGTCTGTGGCTGCCACCACCCGCGTGGAGAAACTGCAGTACAAAGAGATCCTCACCCCCAGGTACGCAAGACACAAAATGGCCGCCGTGCCTACCTCGGCATGAGGAAGTTGCCTAGAGTCAGGAAACGAAGCACAGATCCAGAGTCCGTTTGGGGATTTCCCCCGTCTAATACATTAATAACGGTTAGGATGTGGGACTGTAATGCTGATCCTAGATATGTCCAGAAGGGCAAATAGCAATTGTTAGGATATGATTTGGGGGACTGTAAGCTGATCTTAGATCTGTGCCTAAGAGAGACTGCCCAGAGCTACGCACATCAGCTGTACACTCACTCTCTCACACACACTCTCACACGTGGGTAGTGAATTACTGATGTATTAATTATATGGCTTCCATTTTGCAGTTGGAAGGAGGTTGACATTTGTGCTAAGCCAATCGCTGAGGAGGCTGACATTGAGGAGGTAAAAATGATTTTCTCTTAATATAGGATACCAATAGCTATTTTGAGCCTTGGTATGACCTTTTCAGAATCTCAATTGGTGTAGTTTACTGATGCAGACCAGAAGTATGATTCAGTTGCAGTGTTGTCCAAAGATGTCAAACATCTAGATAGAGCTGCCACCAACCTCCCTTTACACTATATAGCTCTAATGCAATACATTTCATGATAATAACCAAACCAACGTTTGACAGCAAGCTGCGTTCATCAAGTGTTACAGCACTAACTTGGAGGGCTGATCTTTCTCTCCCTCCCTCCAGGTTGAGGACCTGACAGACAATGCGTTCTCCCAGCTGCACCAGCCCTGCGAGGACCAGGAGCGTTCCCGCTGGAGTTGGACGGCCAGCGCCATCGCCAAGAGGAGAGGCAGCCGGTCAGTAACGCACACAAACCAAAACACCCCCGCCCAACAACAATACACCCCCTACCCACAATATGAGTTGCAAGAAGACCCCCCCCCACACATGGTCTGCCATAATCCACCCACTCGCCATAACGCTCTCTACGTTAGCTTTTCCAAGAAGGAGTGGCTGTGGAGGTTTTTCTAATGTCTTTATTAATCCAGCAATCAGTCCTTTTGGTGTGATCTGTAGCAGAGATGAGGTTCTGAGCTGCATATTGATTGTGATTCTCTTATCTCAGAACCTTGACATTTTTGCACTGATGTTTTTCCCCCTGATACACTACGTTATACTGCAGTGCAGCACAGGGAACACCTTAGCATGTAGCCTAGCGGTTAAGAGCGTTGGGCCAGGCCGCTGGTTCTGATATCCCCGAGCAGATTAGGTGGGAAATCTGCCAATGTGCCCTTGAGCAAGGCACTTAACCCTAATTTCTCCAGGGTCGCCATCAATAATGGCTGATCCCTGGCCTTGACCCCACTCTCCGAGTGTGTCTCAGGGAGTTGGGATATGCAACAAAAAAAAAACATTTCCATTTCACACACTCGTACAGGTTTCCCACTTGTACATGCAGTGAAAAAGGACAAATATAAGCACGCCCTGTTTGACCTTTGACCTTCTGGAATCTAGATGATAGGTTTCTCTACTTAAGGCTATTCTTCTCCTTTCTGTTCAATTGAAGTCTAGCTGAAGACTTCATTTCAGTTCTTCATGTCAAGTTTACTCCCCTCTCCCCCCCTTCCAGTTCGTATGTCAGTGGACGGTCGGACGGTCGCACCACTCCCCTGCTGGGCGGCACCAACCCCTCCACGCCGCAGCCCTCCTCCCCAGACACAGCCCACTTCCACGCCCTGCAGGACTACGGCAACGCCTGCTCCCCAGCCAGCCCCGACCTGCTGTCCTACCCGTACACCCCAGGGTGTTACACAGCGGGAGGGTACTCCTACACCCCTATAGGCTCCAGGGACTCCCACCGCCTGCTCTCCAACGAAGACACGCGCTGCTCCACGCCTGACGGCACCTACGAAGAACTGGTAGGCTCCCCATGGCACATACACTTTAATACTATACACACGTTCACACACTTTAATCAGTATGTATGCCGTCTTTGTGAATCTGTGGCAGATTGTAGAGGATATATGAGAAGGCACCAGGCCTTTGGGTATAAATGTACACAGACAGACCAATAATATTTGTGATTAGTGAGTGCTAGCCCTGTGTTAAGCGGTGTGGTTCTTGTCAAGTCTCTGACGTGAGTTTCCTCTCTCCCTCTCCAGGTTCCCATCCCAGTACACCCGTGGGACCGGAGGAGCTTCCCCCTGGAGAGCGACCCGCCGCCGGAGCCCGAGGAGCAGCCAGGGAACGCAGAGGAGCGCCCCTACAGAACCATGCGCCACATCTCCGGCTGCAAGACGGGCTCGTCAAGGTCCGAGTCCGACACCGGGGGTCCCCCCTCGCCCCTCCTTTCCCCTGACGATAGTAGCAAGCAGAAAACCCCCTCCGCCACCACTACTCTCACCAGACCCTCCCACCGATGAACGAAGGCTCTCACCGCATAAAGGACTCGCTACTTTTTCCTTTCACAAGACTCAAAACAAGAACTACATCAACAATGGAATAATGGACTCCTGTTGTTTGATATTCAAACATCAGTCAAATTCTTTCACAGTTTTTAGTGAACATAGACAGAGACCCCCATCAGAAATCAGTTTTGTTCTTTCTTTTCTTGGTCACTGAAATGAAAAAATATATAAAAGTGAAGGGAAAAGGGAGAGAAATTAGACTGAAAGCTGAATTTGTGATGAGCAGGGCAATAGTTGCTTCCTGTTTCTGGGCCAATGGGCTGAGGGCTAAGCAAGGGCAATAGTTGCTTCCTGTTTCTGGGCCAATGGGCTGAGGGCTAAGCAGCCACTCAGGCAGTGTGTGTACCTTTCTATCCCCCACCCCATGTCAGTTGAAAATGGAGTGAGTAAAACAAAAAACAGCAATGCCTTGTTGTCATAGCTTGTATTTGTTGTGTCCCCTTGAATCAACCTAATAATATTTGTCCCTCCCCAGAGAATTGGAGTGAACCTGAAATGATCCAGTAAGCACTTGTTTTACAGAGCTGTAGCAGTAATCTGAGTTGCCGTTTTCCTTGATGTCTGTCTGCTTTTCTTTCCTCTCTGTTTGTCTGCATTGGTATAGTTGTTTTATACAGATAGGTTTAATAAGATATTTCCTTTCAACCCCGTCACATAGTCTGATAGAACAAGTGGTTGTGGGCGGTGTATGAAATAAGTTTAGCACATCAAGTGACACCACCCTCAATATGGGATTACATATACACTCGTTTCAATAAATCATTCAAACCAAAGTGAAACAAATAAATAATAATGTGGATATGTTAACTAATATAACGACAGAAAAAAACGCATTACCTCTACTACATAGGAATTCTCCTGTAGAAATGGAGGGAGTTGATACGAGTGTCTTTCTTCAACTGTGTGCATGTTGGATTTCTGTCTTCATTTTCTTTGTGGTGTGCGTGCTGTTATTGGTTTGGATAATGTGCAAGAAATCACTAAAGCGTGCAGTCAGGTTCCAATTACAAAGAAAGCTCCTCTGTTTTTGAATGTAGTATTTTGGCTTTATCTTGGATCAAGGCCCTTCAATATTTGCTCCACTTAAAATGTCTGTACCCTAGCTATTGACATGGGTTGGCCTAGTTCACATCCGATGCACTGTTTCCAGCTTGTAATGCATAATTGCCATGTCACTTGGTATAGTAAAAGAAAACATGAGGGAAAAATATGTAAATGTACCTAATTCGGTCCTGTGTCACTATCTGTTATTTGAACTGGACAAGGCAGATAATGTCAATGTACCTGTTGGATTGTTAATGCAGTTCCACTATTGGATTAAAATCACTCATGCTCTGTCTTATTGGGGGTTCAAATGTCATGTTGGTTAAGTCAAATGCTTTTCATGTAACAATACAAAACTCCCCAAGTGTGAGTTGTGTTCATTAGAGCAGACAAACTGAAAATGTTCTGAAACATTATTTAATGGTTAACGAAAATGAGCGTTTCTTATTGGATAAGTCCAGGTAGTCCCTGCCTGTTATATTCCGTTTGGTGCCTACTGAACACGGCCCAGATCTGCCCAGTCAGCTGCCCTAGTTCCCAGCACCTCCTGCTTTGTCCCTCCCTGCACATGAAGTGGAGCATTGTATGGAAAGCCTCTAGACTAATCTCTCCATCTAAAAAGGCTTTTTATGTTTAATTCACTTGAAGTCAGAAGGCTGTGGTCATCACACACACACGAGGCTATGTAGGGCTTTATCAGTTTGACTAGGGCTTTATCAGTTTGACCATGCCCATCTCACCAACCCTCCTGCCCACCTGGCCCTTTCTATTTGGTCACTTTGTAAGTCTGATTCATGCTCTGCCCCAGCAGTCAAAACCACCTGTTAGTTAGCCAATCGTAAGCCTGCATCAACCTGTGCCCCAACCAATGCCCTGCTCTTGTTCAAATTACCGCTAGTTTGGAATCATGTCATGAGACGTGTCTCACAAGAAAAAAATATAATGTGCGAGAAAGAAAATCCTTCAGATCACTGTTCAGTTGAGCCTTTATTTTTTTGTCTCCACCCTCTTCCCTGATTCTGCTGTCTAATTGCGAGGAGGTAACGTGAGGCCTTCACTGGTGAATCCTTTGAATCATTCTCCCACAGGAGTCTGTCTGTCCACTAGTCCCCTTGGTAGGTCCAGACAGACGACTCAATTTCTAGGGACCATCGATGCCTGTCCTTGTCCCCTTCCTTCTCCTCACAGAAATCCCCCCCGTCATGAATCATGATCAACTATGGCTTTCTGTCTGCGAGTGCGGATCGATGTACAATAGGGTTTGACTAGCGTTGAAAAGCCGATTTATTGTATTTTACATTTATTGTCTGGGCTATTTTCATACTTAGAATTTCCAAAGTGGTGAATGGGGGTGTCATCCTTTAGCATGTAATAGTTTGTACAAAAAAAAAAAAAGTATATTTTGTAAATAACTTAACTGTGTTTGATGTTCAGGCTGTAGCTGTCCTGATTGTATAGGGAGAAGACACGACAAGTACATAATATTGAACACTTTTTCTTTATGCAGAGGCAAAAAAAAAGAGTTTATGGATGATTGACGAATCCGACGGGCAGGCAGCGTTTGTGCTTCTCAAAATAAAAGTGAATTATATTGTATCAACTGTGTCCTTGTGTTCCCTATGATCCTGTCAATTATGTGAGCTTGTAAGTTCTACATGTGTAAAGCTACATATTTCACCAACAAGGTAAGTTTGACAGGAAACACCCGTCATTCTTTGAAACAACATAACTCCTTAGTGTCTTCACAAATGTAATGGGAAAGAAGAAACCTTTAACATTGCTGTTCCAATACTGACTTTATTTCCTAATCCACATTTACAGCAACAAGTATTATCCGTGTAAACCAAATATTAATAAAATGCACATCACAATAAGGACAATCACGACTGTCAAGATTAAACTGCAAACTCAGCAGAGAAGGAGAAACAAAACGGGTCATGGAGAGGAGTGACGCTAGTTAACATATCATTGCTCCCTTTAAGAGGCAAAAAGGAAAAGTAATTTACTACACTGAAAAGCCCCAAATTACCCAGTCTTTTCCACGTTTTCTTTTCCTTTAGTTGAATTAATGACAAGTCCTAGACCTACATACCACTAACTTTCTTCCCCTCGTCACGACAGATTTAACTACAGTACGATTAGCCATTTGCTTAAAATGTCAGTCATTTTAAGAAAATGTTTAATGAATTATAAACCTTTGCGTTTATGCTGTCCTTTCAGAATAGTAAACCACTCCTTCGGATTAATTTACTGTATGTGGTTACTTGGAAAAACGAGAAGAGTGAGATGACGTTTCAATTTTCTGCTTCTAAGTAAGACTAATTTGGGAAAAACAGCCTTACACTTTCACGTAACATTCACCACACACAAAGTGCATAGGGTTGTTTTATGGTACCTTTTCTACGATACTCTAAAACCGTCTAAAAGGATACGTGGCCTAATGTGAATATCAGTCTAAGTATCCCTACCTAGATTTACACATCTACCTCAATTTCCTTGTACCCCTGCACATCGACTCAGTACTGGTAACCTGTGTATATAGCCAAGTTATCATTACTCCTTGTGTATTTATTCCTTATTTTTCCACTGCATTGTTGGGAAGGGCTCATAAGTAAGCATTTCACTGTTAGTATACACCTGTTTACGAAGCATGTGACAAATAACATTTGATTTGAGTATTTTTGGGGCACTGCAACAGTGCAGAACTTTCGGTAGTTCATATGCTAACATGTCTTATCTTTAATAGATTTGTTCTATCGTAACAATGAATATAATCCACTTAACACCATTTTTATATACTATCAGCACAGTACACATTGTTCATGTTGACCATGATGAATGAGGAGGAAAGCCAGCCAGATATTGACTTACAGTACCAGTCATAAGTTACACCTACTCATTCCAGGGTTTTTCTATAGTTTTACTATTTTCTACATTGTAATATAATAGTGAAGACATCAACACTATGAAATAACACATGGAATCATGTAGTAACCAAAATAGTGTTAAACAAATCAAAATATATTTTATATTTGAGATTCTTCAAATCTTGCCTTGACAGCTTTGCAGTGTCTTGGCATTCTCTCAACCAGCTTCATGAAGTAGTCACCTGGAATGCATTTCATTTAACAGGTGTGCCTTGTTAAAAGTTAATTTGTGGAATTTATTTCCTTCTTAATGCGTTTGAGCCAATCAGTTGTGTTGTGACAAGGTAGGGGTGGTATACAGAAGATAGCCCTATTTGGTAAAAGACCAAGTCCATATTATGGCAAGAACAGCTCAAATAAGCAAAGAGAAACAACAGTCCATCATTACTTTAAGAGATGAAGGTCAGTCAATACAGAACATTTAAATAACTTTTAAAGTTTATTCAAGTGCAGTCACAAAAACCATCAAGCGCTATGATGAAACTGGCTCTCATGAGGACCGCCACAGGAAAGGAAGACCCAGAGTTACCTCTGCTGCAGAGGATAAATTCATTAGAGTTAACTGCACCTCAGATTGCAGCCCACATAAAAGCTTCACAGAGTTCAAGTAACAGACACATCTCAACATCAACTGTTCAGAGGAGACTGCATGAATCAGGCCTTCATGGTCGAATTGCTGCAAAGAAACCACTACTAATGGACACCAATAAGAAGAAGAGACTTCCTTGGGCCAAGAAACACGAGCAATGGACATTAGACCAGTGGAAATCTGTCCAAATTTGAGATCTTTGGTTCCAACCGTCGTGTCTTTGTGACACGCAGAGTAGGTGAACGGATGATCTCCGCATGTGTGGTTCCCACCGTGAAGCGTGGAGGTGTGATGGCGTGGGGGTGCTTTGCTGGTGACACTGTCTGTGATTTATTTAGAATTCAAGGCACACTTAACCAGCATGGCTACCACAGCATTTTGCAGCGATACGCCATCCCATCTGGTTTGCGCTTAGCGGGACTATCATTTGTTTATCAACAGGACAATGACCCAAAACACACCTCCATGCTGTGTAAGGGCTATTTGACCAAGAAGAAGCATGATGGAGTGCTGCATCAGATGACATGGCCTCCACAATCCCCCAACCTCAACCCAATTGAGATGGTTTGGGATGAGTTGGACCGCAGAGTGAAGGAAAAGCAGCCAACAAGTGCTCAGCATATATGGGAACTCCTTCAAGACTGTTGGAAAAGCATTTCAGGTGACTACCTCGTGAAGCTGGTTAAGAGAATGCCAAGAGTGTGCAAAGCTGTCATCAAGCCAAAGGGTGGCTACTTTGAAGAATCTCAAATATAAAATATATTTTGAATTGTTTAACACTTTTTTGGTTACTACATGATTCCATATGTTATTTCATAGTTTTGATGTCTTCACTATTATTCCACAATGTAGAATAGTCAAAATAAAGAAAAACCCTTGAATGAGTAGGTGTGTCTGAACTTTTGACTGGTACTGTACATGTAGTAGTGGTCAGCTTGAGAACTTCAGTGTGTAAAAACTACCTTGAAAAAACAAGAATGCATCGTGAGGGTCGGGAGTATAAAAAAATAATAGATGGGGGTGTCAGCAGGTGCATCTACAAGCATTCGTAAATATCAGTTGAATATGTCTTACATCCACAGGATAGGGCTACTAGTAGGAAAGAAAGTGCGCAACATAAGTTTAGATCTACAGCATTTTAAAAAATCGTGCCCGATCGTTGCGAAGAAATATTTACTTTAGTTCAAATTCGATACGCAAGTAGTGCGCTGTGTGGGTAGGTAGGGGGTGATCATTTGATCATCTCTGACAAGAGAGAGGGAGTGTGCAAGTGCACACTTCAGGAGTAGAGTAGAGATTTGGAGCGCAACCTATGTCAGGCTTTAGAACTTCATGCAGGGAAAATCTACACTATTGTCTAGGCATGTGGCTATGCAGTGGCATTTCTATTGCCTGAGGACAAACTGAATTATTCCGCTGCTCTATCATTCGCTACATACGTCAGTCTGAGACTGCCATCATTCAAGTTGTTTGTGGTGATGTCAAAATGAGGAGTGTTGTACAAAACAAAGTCATCAGCAATTGGATCATCTCTAACCAATCAGAGTATCAAAGCCAATTATGAATTTTCAAAAGGCCCCTATATGTGTTCTGGCTCTGGACCAATCAGACGGTCTAGAATGGATTTCCATTCTAGAAATCGTTGGGGAGGTACTCAGATCAAGACTCATTGCTGAGAAGAAACTAACGGCCATGGGCCTGGCGTTTGGCCGGAGCAAGGAGTTTGGGCAGCCAGGCAAGCATTTCTATGCATTCATTAAATACCTTGAAATGTTTTGAACTGGACATGGGCTTTAACTCTAAGTTAAATACTTTGGGTAATAGACTTGTAGGTAATTGTAATTCTCATGAAATTGTTTTATTTTATAATTTCACAAACAATGTGCATTTTAATCATCTCAAAGGCAGAGTTAATTGCATTACTTACACGATATTCAATACATCACAGCAACTGTTTACGACAACGTTCGAATTTCAGAATCCCGTAAATAAATCTTCGCGGATTTCTCAACTGGGGAATATCGGAGTGATTTAAGCACGAAATGGCAATGGTCTATCTGACCTCGTTTGAATGGTATAGTACAGTGTCACTTGAATTTAGCTGACATTTTCTAGTTGAGAAAAGAGTTGAGTTTTTGGCTACTTCACATTTTAAGGCCTAAATTAGCTAATTAAAACATCCACAGCATAGCAATGAGCAAAGCAATGTGCAATATTTTCATGCGAGCATTTGCGTTCAAATTGAGTAGCCCAATTAAATGCACTGTAAATGGAAAGTAGGGTAAATGTCTTTATAAGAAAGCCTGACTGCGTGTTTATAAGAATTGAATACTGTTGCTTTCTGTCACATATAGGTTTTCATTACCTGTGTCTAACTAACTATCAAGAAACAGCTGATCATTAACGGACCACTTTGCCCAGACTGATATCCCCCGTCGGCAAATCCTGCGAGCGATTTTGAATTTCAAGGACGAAGGGAGAGACTGTGAGGTGCTTCTTTTTCTCTTCGTTTCTTTTTTTATCACACGGTTAGTTCCCTTGGTAACCTACAATGCTTTTTCAGGGAGGGACGTGGTCGAATCACAGGCCTTGCTTGGCGAGGGAGGCGGAGACCTGGTCGGCTAGCATGGACAGCGGCGGCGTCTCTGTCATGTTCTGGCTGCCGGGGGATGACACGTTGCTGAGAAGACGGGCGGGTGAGCCGCCTGTGATGATCTCCACGGGGACAATCTCCGCTCCGTGGTCGGTGCGGGCTTTCGCCGTCTCACGGAAACTAAGTTTGTGGCTTTCAATCTGCAGGAGTGGAGATTGATAAATTATGTGAATGGCAAGCAAGGGCACCTACAGTAATTAGTTGAGCCAAATCTTCCATGTGTAATTATGCATCATTCATGGATTGTGTGTGTAAACATTCTGGGCCAGGTTTCCAATTAAGCTTAGTCCTGGACTAAAATTAATTATAAATTGAGAATTTCCATTAAAAGTGTATTCTAGTCCAGGACTAGGCTTAATCTGGATCTGGGAAGAGTGTTAGAACAAATTGTACTTTTTATGTGATGGCATCATCATGTAAGGATGGCGAACAAAGGATGTGCATTACATTGAACACAGGACCAGTGACGCTGCAGTTTGAAAGGCTCTTGACTTTGTGTTAAAACGCCCTCTTGTGGTTAAATATATACAATCTCCCTCTTGGTAGTGTGTGGAATCCTATGGACATGCTGTGTGGGTAGGTGGGTGTGTTTGGCTGCGCAGGTGCGTGGATGTGTGGGTGCGTGCATGTTTTTAAAGGGGGAATTTAGGTCTTCATTTCAAGGTTGAGTATCTCTGTTGTGGCTTGATCCATCCAATTGACTGGACAATTTAGGCGACTTTGGTGTTTTGGTCTGAAGCGATACGTTGTGTACTTACTGGAGACTTCTAGCTTTACCAGGACGCCCCCTCGATTGGGCTGTGTTCAGAACGGGGCGATTGAGGGGGCTCAGTGGAGGGGCCAGTAGGGCTAGGAACTTCCCCATTTAGGGAGGTGTCTCCTTCTCCAGAAACCCCCTCGGCTTCGTTCCCCTTCTCTCTCTATGGATGGATACCACACCCAGTATGGACGGAAAACATGCGTTGGGGTTAAACAAAACAAATGAAACGTAACAAACAAATCAAACAAAATAAATCAAATTAAAAGTAAAAAAATTAATTTAAAAAAAGATAAAGAAATAAAATAAAAACGAAATACATGAAAGTTGTTTAAAAAATCTAAAAGAAACAACAAAAATAAAAATCGCAGATTGCAGTTGAATGTGCTGAGCAAGAGAGTGGTCTGCAGTGCCAGCTTGAAATCAGAGTGAGAATGAGAGGTAGTCTGAGTGCCAGTCTCTTTAGCTAACTTTCCACTCCTTGTCACTGCCAATGAGACTGGTCTTTCGGCAATCTCAACATGCCCTAGATTTACGGCGGAGTTGCTCATTGGTTGTTCGAAATAACATTAATATTTTCCATGAGAACATGTGGATCCTCGAAAATAGAATTAATAAAGTCCAAAACAAATATTTTGCTGCAAGTTGTTGTATTTTGAAGCTTAAAATCGTATTGTGGTTGGAATTGGCAGTATTTAGTTTGAGAATTTAGACATGAGCTAGCAACCTTTGACAGACTGGTTTCGTCTGGACAAACAAAAATGGTTGCTTAGCAACCGGATACCAATGTTTCAATCGTGTCTATCCGCAGACTGCGTTTACTATATGCCACGCCCGCTATATGCCACGCCCACTACGCATCACTTACTACATGCCGCGCCCACTGCCAAGCGCTCTCTCTGGCCCACACTCTAGCACAGTAGGTGGCGGTAATGCAGCAAGGGCTCGATGCCAACCGCCGAAAACCCGCACCTAAGAAGGGGGCTGCTAGCTAGCTAGGCTCGGGGACCCCGCCTGCCGAGCACTGCCTTCCCGCAGTTCTGTTAGCTAGCTACTACCCTCGCCGCAACGTTAACTAACTAGAACACTGATACACAGTGTCCTTCGCCCCCGCCTGCCGAGCACTGCTTTCCTGCATTTCTGTTAAACGTTACGACAAGGCTAGCTAACTACAACACCGGTACAGTGTGTCATTCGCCACCGCTTGTGTCCTAGCTAGCTAGCGGTTGAATGGCAGTGGGCTCGGCATGTAATACGCGGTCTGCAGCAGATAGACCCTACTCACGTGATCTGTGGAGGAAAATAGTTCCAATATTTGCAAAATAGTTGTGATTGGAGGATAGCTCTAAGGGTGCTCGAATCAGGATCAAATCCTCTGTTCTCCTCGAGCTCATTAATGATAGAACGATCATATTTGAAGATGGCAGAAAGGCCACTCTTTGGCACATGATATGGAGTGGATTAGGTAATGAGACTGGTACACAGCTAAATAAGAGGAGGTGCTGCCACCCAAACATGCTGGGAAAAGAGAAGAGGAAGGAGAGCAGGAGAATGGGTCACCAGAGTTGCTATCGACAGCGAAAATATAGGTTTAACAATTAAAATATTGAGGATCTGATTTGGTTCTGGGTGCCGAGATTAGGGAAAATACTGCCTCATTTTTTTTACTGTATTGAGTTTAAAATGGGCCTTAATGTATTCCGTGGTTGAACGTTTTTTAAAAGGGATCAGATACCTTGAGGGAAGTTTGTATTTGCAATACAATATATTTATTGTTAGGCTTTATATTAAATATTGATATAAAAAATGTGTTTGTAAAAAACTTTTTGTAAGTACATGACAAATGTAGGCATATGTCTATTGGCAATGCAGAGAGATAAGCCTACTTAGTAATCAATGTGACCCTGTGCTAATTGCTCTTTTGCATGACATTTTAGAAATGTTTACAAGCAAGTTTCACGGCATGCTCAGTTTGCTAAGCAAGAGTTTGCCAAGCAAGAGTTTGCTCATTGAGTTTAGATTTCAGAGATTTGAAGCTAGAGAGAATATTAGCAATGAATTGTGTGCAGACTCAAGAATTTGGCAGAATAATTCAGCATTTCAGAATATAAATTAGTAATTGATTGTAAACATTTATAGAAAATAGGTTTGTACAGTTGTTTTTTAAAGATTGCAACATGAAAGTATTGTTTTGAAAGAAGTGTGTGTCATTTCGGACATTAGTGATAGTGAGTCTGTTTACCTTCCGTCCGCCCCCTCCAGCCACATGACCAACGTTGTCCATGGATCCAATCTTAGACTGAACCTTGAAGTCCAACTTCTCCGATTTGATCTCCACATTGCCTCCACCTAATGAAGACAAAGTGTCATTCTTTAGCACTACAAAGGGTATTTTCAACACATTTTCCTATATTTCACATTCGTCAGGGAGCACATAAAACAATTATTTTATGTATTTGTTGATATGGCTGAGTATAGACCAATGTGATATCAAGGTAATAGCCTCAACCGTAGTCCATGTTAGAGCAGGGTATTTGTGTTGCATGTGGTTTCATTTCAGTCACTGTAAGGTTTTATTCGGTACGTAAGTTACCTGGTTTGTGGTGAATGTTGGCCTTTGATCCACACTTTGACTGTACGTTGCTTAGGTCAATCTTTTTGTGAGTAATTTGAACCTGGATATGGCAATGGGGAGAAACAACAAAGGAGATCATCAGACCATAGATAGAATCCGACCAGAAGAGTGGTCATTGTTGGGCGATGCGAGGAGGCAGAATACAGAGAGCCAATCTAGAATGAGTCAGCATCATTCACATGCAAGGACAAGGCCACCACCATGACTGGCTTCCTGAATAGACTTGCTTCTAGCATTGTCCTTAATAGAAGTTGGTTGGAAAAGGGAAAGATGGGTTATTCTATTGCACCCACACATGAGAAATTCCTTCAAAATGAAAAGATAGCTAGAATATTTCAGGGAATTCAGTCATCTTTATCAAAAATCAGGCCATAATGATGAAATTTGAATCTAAATGAGACAACTTGGTCTCACATTTGGATGCAAAGGCCCTCTTGGGTGCATTGCAGAGATGTTTCATTACATCACTAGAAACTATGACAATACAATACTGTTTTCTAAACCAGTTTAACCCACGCCTTGTATGTAAGGATACATATTTGATTAGGTGATTGGATTACCAGGCTTTCACCTTTCTTTTCATTCGATTTTTTACAGGAATATTCTCTACTACACATTCCCCCACTTCTGTTTTCCTGAGAAGCCAGACAAGATACCTGATGATCAGGAGGATGAAGGTAATCACAAAATGAATGGCATTCACGAAAACAACAATTTTATTATCTCTATATCTGATCAAATGTTTATAGAAGTAAATAGCTCCAATAATACAAATAAATATATGAATATGAAATTCAAATGACCAGAGATCTCATAAAATCACCCCATCCATGATCTAAAACAAGTCTACACAACAATCTAGGCAAAATCAAATCCACAAATCAACCTAAGCGAAATGGGTTTACTCTCCTGAATAAAACGCAGCTATTTGCTGATAAGCAGTTTGAACATGTATTTACACAGTACAGACACATGGTGGTGGCAGTGCTGCATAGAGCCAGGCTTCCATCACATTATTCTCTACACAGAACAGAAGCCCAGCCCTGTTTCTCCAGGCAGATAGACTACATCAGGACTGCAACGCTGCAGTCACATCCAACTCAGTGCAGTTTAGTGCAGCCCAATCACGTGCCACTTACCGGTACCACTATAAAACAAACTGGCCTCATCATTTCTGTTGTAAGAGTAGAATCTTACATTTCTACTTAGACAGCACCAGCAATGCATTGCAGAGGTCACTAGCTATGGCCTATGTAAACAAATACGTCATAGTTATACAGTGGTTTCCCTAATGCCATGCTGTCTTGATTTGTAGATTATATAGTACAGTATTGATTGACAGAGGTTGATGGGTGATGGTGGAGGGGACAATGAGTTGGAGGTTAATATCACAACTGACAAGATTCAGGTTGAGCCCAGCAGGCAGAACTGGTTGTAATGGTCAACGTCATTCTGTCTTTTGTGACGTCATGGTCAGGTTGTATTCTGATTATAATAATGTTTGTAGATGTCTTTTTTAGCTAAAATATGCCTTTAACTGGATTACTTGACCAGATAACCAAAATATGACCTCTTTCCCAGACATCTTGATATTGTCATGAATGAGATGATTTTAACTGGTTGTAATCTGACATCTTTAGAACCAGAAAATGATGTCATTATGATTTACCATCCCAAATTTTGCCCGCTGGGACTGCATGCTCACGGTCATACACCAACCTGGAGAACCATGCCACCATTATAAGTCAACGGACACACCAACGGCAATAACGTTCTACTCTGTCACATCACTACGGAATTCACATCATCCACGTCATGCAAGGTAACAACCAGCACTGAGGTTTTCAGCTCAAGACACTGAAACGTATATTGGACTTGGAGAGTTTGAGACTACAAGAGCCATTGGGGTGCATCAAACGGGTTATTGGAGACACATTTGAGGAGACAGATCTAGGGCAGACAGACCAAAACCACAAACTTGGCAACGGCATCTCCAGGCAAGGATGCTCTGCCCCCTGTAATGCCTTACCCATGCATGTTTTCAGGGACTCAAATGGGCCGAGTCACTACGCACCTGACCCTGCCATGCCCTAACCTTAAACCAGTGTCCCATTGCAGTTTAATGAAATCAAAGTTTTCAAAAGAGATTGATTAGGCCTTTATCTTGGCGGTTTTTGTGTTGCAAGGAAGATTTAGTCTCAAATGCTACTCTACACTGTTACTCCTTTCTTTTGGTTTAATTTGGCTAATTGTATCCCCGCTGTGCCAGGGGCCCACTGTGTACATACAGTACACAACATGAACTCACATCATTTATCTAACAGATCATTCTCTTTTTAGGGAATGCCAAAGCACACAATAGTCCCTACTGACTAGGATAGCCAGGGAACTCAGCAGTACAGCAGGCCGATAGATAAACCTGGTGAAAATACCCACCTACTTCTCTGGATCTTTCCTCATTCTTTGTCAAATCGTTTTGTGGAGAGCTCTATTGAGTGCACATTGAATCATAGTAAGTCCCTCATTGTTTTGGGTCCTCTCATTTCAGTTCTGTGTACTAAGGCTGTACCGTATCGATCCAAAGCCAGATTTAATGCTTTTATTGGTGAGGGGGACTGGGTTGCTTGTGATGCGATAAGGTCAGCAATTCTCATATTCTAGAATAGTCTAGGTTTTAAACAGATGTTGGAAACTTAGTGTGTTGTGTTGGAATTCATTGGTATGGGGTAGAAATGCAGATCAAATCACAATGCTTGCATTGAAGTTAGGTCAGTGTGGAATTAATCTGTAAAGGGCAACTAACTGTATGAGGAATCTGCTTTGAAAGTTGTGTCTTTGAAAACTATGAAAACGTTAAACTTTAAGGGGACAAATGGCAGTGACCAGAAGTTACAGTATCTCAAAGATATTATTTGGCTTGATCCCAGCTTGAACCTCCACATGAATAGGTCTTATTGTTCTAAATGTTATTAGAAAACATATGATTTAACCTACATGTGATTTCGAATAATGTTTTCGCATTGGAATAATAAAAGGACATTTCATTACATGCTGCAACTATACAGTAAGAATGTTAAGACTTCAGAGAAGTGTTCCTACTTGAAACCATTATTTAGAGTGGGGCTTCATTTGTTATGTTGAATATGGTTACATGCATCATACTTCAAGACTATAAATACCTCAGCATTTTCATCTTATTTGTAATGTTTTTCCATTAACTTTATTGCTTTATTTAATGTTCCTATAATCAAGTGATAAAGTCTGATTAAAAAGGAATTGAAAGTTGAAATATTGTTTACAAAAATTAACAAAACACAAACTTACCCTATCAGCCTGTAAACTCTTCAAACTTAAGTAACTATCAATCTGTAAACTATCTATCTATAAACTAGTGAAGTCCTCATTTCCTTTAAGTCTAGGAGGAGTGGAGAGTTGAGAAGGAATAGCCTTTTATGTTCTGGCCAAGGCCATGATCTGGTCCTAACTGCAGGAATACTCAAGACCAAGCCATGAGTTTATCCCCAAGTTACTCACGTTACCACCTCCGGGGACATGCTTGAGATTGTCTTTGGAGCCACACCTAGACTGAACACTAGACAAGTCGATCTTCTTATGTAAAATTTGCACCTGGAAGAGGTAGAGGAGAGGCGAAAATAACTATCTTTCTGGCAGGTTGCTGCAGCAGCTGCAAGGCTGCGATGTGGACTGGCTGCTGACTACTATTTAGCTATTTACTTAAACCAGATGATCTACAAGATAGCCTCAGAGTTCAGGGTTGGTGTCTGCACTGCAGGTACCAATTCAATAGCTAGATTTCTCACCCTCAGAAGTTACAGGCATGAGACAATGTCCTTATTTTACAGGTCAGGGATATCTGACATGCTCTGATCTCAAAATAGTTACAGATCAATTATCAAGTGACCAGTCTTTATGGAAGTGTGTGGGTTGTGTACTGTAGGAGTCCTGAAAATGGGTAATGTCTCTGTCTGCAGTCTCTTGACCACCATGCCGTCTGCGTTACTCACATTACCACCTCCTGGGGTATACTTGAGATTGGCTTTGGAGCCACACTTTGACTGAACGTTACTTAAATCCATCTTCTTCTCAACTATTTGCACCTGAAAGAGTCAGGAGGGAGAAAGCGTTGTCCTTACAACATCAAAGGAACGAATACAGAACAAACCATTTTTTATTGTTCTGGACATATTCAACAAATACTGGAAAGCCTTTTGTGATCACAACTCAAACATATGCTTTGAAAGGCTAATTACTGGAGTTATGGAGTAGTACGTGGATTCCAGCCTGTGATAAACAACTCAAGCTTGGGAGAAAGATAGCAAAGAAGAACAGCACTAGGGTTGTACATTTCAGGCCACTTTTCATAAGTTCCTGAGTTTTTCATAAATCCCTGTTGGCAGATTCCCTCCCCTCTTCTTACTTGGGTTTCTGAAAAACCTGCAATCTTTGGGAAGGTTTCTGGAACCCTACATATCATAAAAACAGTTACAAGCACTTACCCGTCCTCCACCAGGCGAGTGCTTGATGTTCTCTGTGGAGCCAATCTTTGACCGGACGTTCTTCAGGTCAGGCATTGGCGCGGCCAGAGGCACCGGACTGCGCCCCCTGATGGACCCAGGGGATTTAGGAGGGGTCCGCACCACCGCCACCTTCTTCACCTCACGGCTGGCGGGGGACTTGGGTGTGCTGGGGCTGCTATAGCCACTACGGTCTTGGGATGTCTTGGGGGAATCAACTACAAGGTTAGGAGAAACAATCTGGGATTAGGTTATTCCAATCTATATTGTGCTCCTGAGAATACGTTTTCAGGAACAACAATTATTTGAACTAGGTGCCGGTGATGTTTTGCTCAGGCTGTAGTTAAAGCCAAAATGCCCAGACACTTCTTGGTACATTTCTCTCTCCATCACTCCATTCCAAAGAGAGCACAGCAAACAGTGGCGACACCATCCAACGTGCTGGGGATGTAAATGTAGTTGTCAAGCTGACACATGTTAGAGATGGCAAATGTAGGTATCAAGCTGCTGGTAGATTTGAATATTTCTCAATGGGGATATGGAGTCTGACCATATCCTTATCATGCTCTCTCATCTCTGCTCACACTCCATTTGTTAACCTCTCTCGAATTGGGGAACTTGAGGTTTTCTCTGCTCCATTCTAGAAGCAGCTGTGATTCATATATCAAAGTCAAACAAATTAAACACTGACACAGGCCACTGTGCTGTGAGGCCATGTTGGCAGAACGGATCTTTATTCTCAGGTCAAAGGCAAATAGGGTCTTCCTATGAAATGTGTGTTTTATGAAAAAAAAGATTGTGTAGGGGATTAATGGTGGTTGCATTTTATGTGTTCACGTTGTAGGTACTGCTGCAAGAGTTTAGTTAAAGGAATACATTGAGAGTTGAGCATCATGTCCTGAGTACTGACTGACCTCCAGCAGTGGTCTTGGTCTGCATCCTGGTCCCAGCACCCTGGGGTTTAGCACCTGGTGTCCTGGTGCTGGCGGTCTTTCCATTTCCAGTCTGGAAACAGAACCGCACAGTTACTTCTAGAATGGAAGAAATAGAAACTACACTAACAAGCAATGAACCTGTGTTGAAACAAAAGACTCCTGACTAATTTGGGAAAGAACTGATTGAGTATTTTGGGTTGAGGAGAGGCATTGCATAAGATCATCAAACACCATGGAAGTTTGAAGTATTCGAGTCATAATGCCATTAAGCATTATGAGCCTATGGCTAGGCTGGCCTGGGTCTGGGATAGTGGTCAAAGTTGAGGCCTGTCCATGTATGTTACTTACCCTTGGCCTGGGTTCTCTGGCTCCTGCACTGCATGGACTGGGTTTAAATATTGAGCTGGGCCTGCTAGTGTTGCAGGCTGGGGCAGAGGAAGAGGACCAAGGCTTTTTGTTGGGGGTGGTTTGGACCGAGGAGGGTCGTTTGGGGGTGGATGCTTTGGCAGGTGTGGTGACGTTGGGTGTCTTGTGACCAAAGGTGGTAAAAAAAGTGTTATGAAACACAAAGGAAAATACAAAAGTGAAAGCAAACAACATTGAAAGAAATGCATTAGGATGGTGGAACTTAACAAAAAGCTATAAGCGATATAGTAATCTTAAAATCAATCAAAAGTCTACTGTGTGTGAGTGGAGAATGGCTTCACATGCAGATGTGCTATACTGCAATTGCAGAGCTAAACCTTTCGTTTTTTAGGGCATTCACAGTTGAAGGCAGATGGTTGATGCAAATGTTTCTGTAACATTTGAGCCAACATGTTTGGAACCTCCTATGTAGCTGTAAAGCAGGCATCAATATATCTCAAGGTTACTCCAAAGGTCAGACCTCTGGTCCACACATCACTTATCACCTACCTTTTTCTCAGCTGCTTCTTTCCCAGCCCCTGCACCAGCCTTGGCTACAAGAGAGGGTCAAAGAAAGGGACTCAGAGTCAGTGCTAATATCATAGTCCTGTCTCATCAGCAACTTTGAGACCTAGCTGTGCTAGGCTAACTCTCTGAAGCGAAATTGCCTATTCATCCCAGGCATGAAAATGCTAACGGACAATCCGTGTTGTGAACTACTCTAGTTGCCATATCCGGATGCTTCAAAGTTTTGGATTTCATAGTAATTGTCAGCACACTGAAATGAATTGCCAGAAAGTAAATTTGTCATAAACTATGATTGAACTTTAATTTAAAACTTACCCCAGATTTGCAATTATCTGTGTATTGACATTACACTGCACTGGGAGGTTTAGCACATTAAGTCGTATTTATTAAAAACTAGATTTTCAAAAATGACTTCAAGCCACTTAATCAGTCCACTCAGAGAATCACAGATATCATAATACACTGTCTGGGACTAGGCTAATCATTTGAGGGGGGAACTAAATTAGTTTTAGGGCCAATGAATGTGGTACAGACGACTGCTTGGAAACCGTCCATTCTATTTAACGTCAGGCCTGCATGGTATTGGATAAGCAGGAAATTGGGTCTCCGTGGTGACTGTGGTGCTTGCAAATGGTTAGTTAGGCAGGCAATAATATTGATATCTCCTTTTAATGGACGACCCCATTAGTCCAACTAGGACTAAGTGAGTGGGAGTGACAGGGCTGTATTGATAAAGTGGGTGGTTCCCATTTAACTGATTCATTATTTAGACTCTTGGGAGTCCAGTAAACATTTAAAAAAGCTTTTACAGAAAATGTACCTTTGTAATGGGAATCATTTTGATGTCATGTGCAAGTGCTTATCAGCTATCATCTGATCATTATTGATAATTGGCAATTTAGGCAACCTTTAGATGATTAGCATAAAGACAACCAGTGATCCACCTATTGATCCGTAGTGGTAGAGTAGTGTGTAACAAATACACTCTGAGAGTGCTTCCATTAACCTGGTAATATGATAGATAAGAAACAGCAGCCAGAGTGTGGTGTGTGTGTGCATGCACATGTGAACCATACCATACTTGTATATGTGTGTGTGTTTCAGAAGACGGGAGGTGGAAGGAAAGGTGACCCATAAATACACAGTCACAATGATGGGATGTTGCACACCCAACAAACATGCAAGTGACATGCAAAAAGGGCTGACCAGTGGAAAACATTGCCAGCAAAAAGAATTGGGGCACAGGAGGGTTAGTGACATAGACAGGGTCTGGAAACACAGACAGAACTCAGACCACAAACACAGACAGAAGAGAAAGAAGTGAACAAAGACACAAGAAAGAAACCGGTGGTGGTGGTGGCTACAAGCAGTCCGTTTCGTCAACCGAACACGTTCATATTGTTTGCGTTTTGTGCGTGTTTTTCAGAAAGAGTGCTGCTTTATTGTGTTGCTCTAGTAAGAAAAAAAGATCTGTGAGAGAAAAGAAAAGAGGAGGTGGAGAGGTGGGATTGATAAACTAGAACGGAAAACAGACCTTTGAGCTGGGCACCTGGAACATTTGCTTTTCTGCCCGGTGGGGCGGCATCTTTTGGGGGTGCTTTCTGAGTTTTAGCGGCGGTGGTCTTGGGGGGAGGGGCAACAGCAGTAGCTGTCACTTTCTTATCTTTCCTGACTGGGCCTTTGGCTGCTGTAGGAGCACCTCCTTTGGCTGCTGTAGGAGCACCTCCTTTGGCATCACCTTTGGGGCCACTAGCAGGCTTGCCAGCCTTAGGCTTCGTTTCTGCAGGTTTGGCTTCTGCAGGTTTGGCTTTGGTCACCGACTGAGCTGCTGTCACCGCTCCGATGACGTCCTCGTCTGCAGACTCCAGGTATTGGCCTTGAGTGTCCTTTGAGGTCTTCACAGGCTCTTCATCCTTCTGGACGGGCTCAACCTCCATCTGGGGCACAGCAATCATGGGCAGAGGACTAGCTACCTTTCCCTGCACCTCCTCTTCCTCCTGCACCTCCTCTTCCTCCTGCACCACCTCCTCTATCCCCTGCTCCACCTCGTCGCGGAGGTCTGGCTGGTGCTCGATGAAAGGAGACTCGTCCTGGGTCTGGTCGGCTGCGGTGCTAGGGGAGAAGGGAGATCCAGGGTCGGCCCTGTTGGAGTCAGGGCTCTTGCTCTCTGGGGGGGTCTTGTCTGCTCCGTTCTGCCACCCTGCAGGGATGCCCTGACCAGGGGGTTGTCCCTCAGGCTCCGTGTAGTCAAAGGACAGGACGCGCTGCTTGGCTTCCTCCGGGGTCATGGCAACGGGAATGACAGGGGCGCGAGCTTCATCTTTCTCCTGCTCTTCCTCTTCTGAGCTGGCCTCACGCCGTGGCCTCCTGCGGATCGTTGACACCTCTGTTCTCTCTTCCTCTTCTTCATCCTCTTCCTCGTCGCTATCCTCCTCTTTTTCTTCATCCTCCTGCTCTTTCATCCTCTCCTTTTCCGTGAAGAGAGGGCTCTGAGGCTTCCCAGGACTGATCCTGTCTTCATAGGCCGAGGTAGGCGCCTCCTTGCTCTCACATACGTCCTTCTCATCCTCGCCCTCAGACCCAGAACCGCTCAGGCTGTGGCCCACAGAGACCTTGTCAGACGGGCTCCTCTTCAGCTCAGACCCCAGCGAGTCCGGGGAGAAGAGCCTTGGAGTGTCCCTCTCGATTGGGGCTTCAGGGGCTGAAGGAGACGCCCGGGGGCTCACCGACCCTGCCCTCTCCCAGTCTTCAATCCCACCGTCGGCAAAGCCAGACCTGCTACTGCGGCCGCTCTCTGTGGCGGGACTGAGGCCTTCTGGCGTGGGGCTGAGCGACGCGGTGAGCTCCTCTGATGTGGTGGGAACCAGGAAGCAGAACGATAAGGGACAGAGGGATAGATCCACAGCAGGACTGTGTTGTTAGAGATACTCACCTCCTCCTCAGAGACAGACACATTCAACACCCAACAAAACAAAAGGAACAGAAATAAAGGGAAAGAAAGAATTGAAAGAAAACAACCACTGAAGGAGCAGGAACACAAAACAAAAGGGCAAAGGAACCTTTTTTTGCTGGCATCAACAGGAACAACAATGAAACATCAAATATATCAACTAAAATTATCTGGATCGTTTTTGTACCTAAATCTTGAGAGCTGTAGATGTTTTTATAAGAAGCTCCGTTTGCAAATCACATTTCTAAATGCAGTTGCAAACATTTTGCTTCCATGTTTATGGCAGAAAAGATGGGTAGACTCTACAATGAGAGCTATGAAGTATGTAAGTAGCTATGGGTTCATAAAAAGCACCTTACAGCTCAAACACTAAACCATAAACTTTGCTTGAAAAATCAACCAAATTCACAACAAAAGTCAAAGCAAAGCTGTATCATATCAATACAAAAACTGTCTCATTCAACACAGTACTCACAATGACCCAACACTGCTGTATTGTTTCTCTCTTGGATTGTTGTGAAAAGCCACGTGATGAATGAAATTGCAATGGCAATGAATCAATGCTAAACTACTGGCTGCCGCATTGTCCAATTTGCAAATGGGCTTTGCGGCGGGGCGGTTTTTCTGGCTGCTAGCCTCATGGTTCCCTTCCTTTAAAGGGGAAATCTGCAGTTGCTACATCCATTTCTGGACTTATAAATGAATGATAGGTACCCAGTGATTCTTGAAGAATATAACTTGAATATAATATAACTTTGCCTCGAGATCTTAGTTCAACCATAATATCCCATCAGAACCCAAAATAAGCTTGTTTTACTCCAATGTTTGTAACGTTAAACTAATTAAATGTAAACAAACCATGGTTAAAACTATAGTTTTGGTGTGTTATCACTCAGTGTAAGATCCATTCTGACATCCTTGAAAAGGATCAAATTTGCTCTTGAAATCCCACTCCATTACCCACTTAAGATAAATACATTTCAAGGGATCAATAGAAATTGTGAATCTATATAGTAAAACAGATTATAATAAGACAGTGTCCTCTGTTCTATAATACATATGCTATAATCATTATAATGGTGATAGAGATGAGTTGTGGTTCAAATCAATACTGGAGTTTGTCCATTACTCTCAATGGTAAACCCAAACTCTTAAACTTGGTTTCAATTGGTGTCTGAGCTATTGGGATGAATAGTTGAAAATAGAGACGTTGATGATGATTTGATATGGATATGCATGGATGGTAGTTGGTCTCGGAAACTCTACTTCCTCATGGCTACATGTAGTCTGATTGGTATTGAGTCATACCTTGACCTGTAGCGGTCATCCCTCCGGTAGTTGCATGGCCCAGAGGTCCAGGGTTCGATGGCAGAGGAAGAAAAAGGAAAAGGGGGACTTCATTAGACTTTCTAAAGGTACCGGTAAGCTCATCTCCAACATTCAGCGAGCACTCACACAATGATGATAAAACTTAACCACACACACAAGCAGCCTGCTGAAATAAATCCTCTAGTCTAAAGCTCGCTAAAACCACTAATTTACTCTCGGTCATGCGCAGGTGAAGGGCCACTACATGTAGATTCAGGGACAGTCACGGCTGCCTACACTGTCTATCTGTTGATCTCCTTCAGAAAGTATTCACACCCCTTGACTTTTTCCACATTTTGTTGTGTTACAGCCTGAATTTAAAATTGATTAAATTTAGATTTTTTTGTCACTAGCCTACACACAATACCCTATAATGTCAAAGTGGAATTATGTTTTTTGAAATGTTTACAAATCCAATGAAAATGAAAAGCTGAAATATCTTGAGTCAATAAGTATTCAACCACTTTGTTATGGGAAGCCTAAATAGGTTCAGGAGTAAAAACGCGCTTAACAAGTTACTCTGTGTGCAATAATAGTGTTTAACATGTTTTTTGAATGACTACCTCATCTCTGTACCCCACACATACAATGATCTGTAAGGTCCCTCAGTCGAGCAGTGAATTTCAAACAGATTCATCCACAAAGACCAGGGAGGTTTTCCAATGCCTCGCAAAGAAGGCACCTATTGGTAGATAGGTAAATGTAAAAAAAGGTAGACATTGAATATCCCTTTGAGCATGGTGAAGTTATTCGTTACACTTTGGATGTTGTATCAATACACCCAGTAACTACTAAGATACAACCGTCCTTCCTAAATCAGTTGCCGAAGAGGAAGGAAACAGCTCAGGGATTTCACCATGAGGCCAACGGTGACTTTAAAACAGTTAAGAGTTTAATGGCTGATAGGAGAAAACTGACGATGGATCAACAACATTGTAGTTACTCCACAATACTAACCTAATTGACAGAGTGAAAAGAAGGACGCCTGTACAGAATAAAAATATTCCAAAACATGCATCCTGTTTGCAACAAGGCACTAAAGTAGGCCTAATACTGCAAAAAATGTGGCAAAGAAATTCACTTTTTGTCCTGAATACAATCCAATACACCATATTACTGAGTACCACTTTCAATATTTTCAATCATAGTGGTGGCTGCATCATGTTATGGGTATGCTTGCAATCGTTAAGGTCTGGGGAGTTTTTCAGGATTAAAAAGAAATGGAATTGAGCTAAGCACAGGCTAAATCCTAGAGGACTTGGTTCAGTCTGCTTTCCACCAGACACTGGGAGATGAATTCACCTTTCAGCAGGATAATAACCTAAAACACAAGGCCAAATCTACACTGGAGTTGCTTACCAAGAAGACAGTGAATGTTCCTGAGTGACCGAGTTACAGTTCTGACTTAAATCTACTTGAAAATCAATGGCAAGACCTGAAAATAGTTGTCTAGCAATGATCAACAACCAATTTGACAGAGCTTGAAGAATTTTGAAAATAATAAAAATGGGCAAATGTTGCACAATCCAAGTGTTGAAAGCTCTTAGAGACTTACCCAGAAAGACTCACAGCTGCAATCGCTGCCAAAGGTGCTTCAATAAAGTATTGACTCAGGGGATGAAATACTTATGTAAATAAGATATTTCTGTATTTCATTTTCCAAAAAATATCTATAAATGTCTAAAAACATGTTTTCACTTTGTCATTATGAGGTATTGTGTGTAGATGGGCGAATTCAGGCTGTAACACAACAAAATGTGGAATAAGTCAAGAGGTATGAATATGAATATAGCATAGGTGTTAAGAAGAAACGCTAATCAGCTAATGTTGATTTCAGGAAAGCTTGATGATTCCTCCATGTTAACCATTAACAGTTCTCAGTCTGCAAGCTCAGCATCATCTAAGTGGCTATTAATTGCCTACAGCTAATAGGGCAGTCATAGTCACTGAACCCCAGTTAAGGACTAAAGCACTAGACACATTACCATGGTAGTTGTATTACAGTTGGCTATCCTGTATTGACAAGTGTAACTTATGGACTATTGCTGGGAGTAGGCCTACAATAAGCACAGTGAAATTAACATGAGTTCCTACAATGTAGGCCTGAATCTAGATATCTAGCGTTGTTCTCGTGTTATGTCCTGCAGTACATTGTTCTTGCCAGTGTTTCAAGGAAGGTATGGAGGAAGTGAACTAACTACATTACGCACATACAGTTGAAGTCAGAAGTTTACATACACCTTAGCCAAATACATTTAAACTCAGTTTTTCACAATTCCTGACATTTAATCCTAATAAAAAGTCCCTGTCTTAGGTCAGTTAGGATCACCACTTTATTTTAAGAATGTGAAATGTCAGAATAATAGTAGAGAGAATGATATATTTCAGCTTTTATTTATTTATTTATTTAATCACATTCCGAGTGGGTCAGAAGTTTACATAAACTCAATTAGTATTTGGTAGCATTCCCTTTAAATTATTTAACATGGGTCAAATGTTTCGGGTAGCCTTCCACAAGCTTCCCACAATAAGTTGGGTGAATTTTGGCCCATTCCTCCTGACAGAGCTGTTGTAACTGAGTCAGGTTTGTAGGCCTCCTTGCTCACACACGCTTTTTCAGTTCTGCCCACAAATGTTCTATAGGATTGAGGTCAGGGCTTTGTGATGGCCACTCCAATACCTTGACTTTGTTGTTCTTAAGCCATTTTGCCACAACTTTGGAAGTATGCTTGGGGTCATTGTCCATTTGGAAGACCCATTTGTGACCAAGCTTTAACTTCCTGACTGATGTCTTGAGATGTTGCTTCAATATATCCACATAATCTTCCTTCCTCATGATACAGTATGACGGCTGTACTATTGTTTGTACAGATGAACGTGGTACCTTCAGGTGTTTGGAAATTGCTCCCAAGGATGAACCAGACTTGTGGAGGTCTCCAATTTTTTCTGAGGTCTTGACTGATTTCTTTTGATCTTCCCATGATGTCAAGCAAAGAGGCAATGAGTTTGAAGGTAGGCCTTGAAATACATCCACAGGTACACCTCCAATTGACTCAAATGATGTCAATTAGCCTATCAGAAGCTTCTAAAGCCATGACATCATTTTCTGGAATTTTCCAAGCTGTTTAAAGGCACAGTCAACTTAGTGTATGTAAACTTCTGACCCACTGGAATTGTGATACAGTGAATTATAAGTGAAATAATCTGTCTGTAAAGAATTGTTGGAAAAATTACTTGTGTCATGCACAAAGTAGATTTTGCCAAAACTTTAGTTTGTTAACAAGAAATTTGTGGAGTGGTTGAAAAACAAGTTTTAATGACTCCAACCTAAGTGTATGTAAACTTCCGACTTCAACTGTAGTTCTATTCATGGGAATTGCTAAATCTTTCACATTTTTGTGGGCAGGGGTTAGAGCCAAAGCCAGAGCTGGTACGTAGTGCACAGTAGAGCTGGTACGTAGTGCACAGTAGAGCCGGTACGTAGTGCACAGTAGAGCCGGTACGTAGTGCACAGTAGAGCCGGTACGTAGTGCACAGTAGAGCTGGTACGTAGTGCACAGTAGAGCTGGTACGTAGTGCACAGTAGAGCTGGTACGTAGTGCACAGTAGAGCTGGTACGTAGTGCACAGTAGAGCTGGTACGTAGTGCACAGTAGAGCTGGTACGTAGTGCACAGTAGAGCTGGTACGTAGTGCACAGTAGAGCTGGTACGTAGTGCACAGTAGAGCTGGTACGTAGTGCACAGTAGAGCTGGTACGTAGTGCACAGTAGAGCTGGTACGTAGTGCACAGTAGAGCTGGTACGTAGTGCACAGTAGAGCTGGTACGTAGTGCACAGTAGAGCTGGTACGTAGTGCACAGTAGAGCTGGTACGTAGTGCACAGTAGAGCAGACACTGCTGTATCTATAACTGGGGGCTGATGTTGAGATAACACCACCACCAAAGTGCCTTTTATCCTTCTGGCAATACCATAAATGACTGTTGAATAAAGGCCCACTGACAGTTGAGAGACCCGGAGTCACTAAGTGTGTTAGTAGCTAAAGGCGGTTATAACACCAAGGACGCGATTATACGAAGCATTATGAGCCCCATGACCATCACTTCCTATGGTAAATGAACCGAGTGTGAGGATGAATAAAGTCCATGACATCAATCCTATGAGCCATGTTTTAAAATGCTCTGGGGTGACTAGCTATGGATGCGTCTCTATATGGATGTGGGGTTCAGCCTTCTGTTACCATGGTGTCACTGTGCTGACCAAGGCCACAGCACCAGTTAAGTGTTGACCATATTGACCCATTAGCCCAGAAACACCACCACCCTTTCACTTATTCTGAGGTTGGCCTGTTGGCCATGACTGTGAGAGAGCATGTTACTGCAGAGTGCCACTTATGCAACGCCGTTATCAGATTCAAAACCACAACGGTTCTAGTTTACTGACCGCCGACGGGACAATTGTCTAAATACAGGAAGCTCACGTCCACTGTCTTTGTCCTGACAACAGCCTAAAACGTCATGCTAACAGCTAGGATGCTGACAATTATGAATACAAGAGCCACAACTATTGGCCAATGCATGATGCTACGATCTGGTGGGGTTGGCTTTTTCCTATCAGTGTGACCTGAATGAAAAGCCTCACCAAGATAGCTCACCCACACAGAACTCAGAAGCATGGCATAATAATTAATAATAACCATTAATAATAAATATCATGGATTGTTGCGAGTCCAGCAGCAGGGGAGCAGCAGAATCATCCTCAAATCCTGACAGGAGATTTCATTAAAAATGCATTAGGAATGAAAGGCAGATGCCCTCAGAAGAACTGACCTTTGTCTGTAGAAATGAGAGGGAGAGAAAGAGAGAAAGAGAGACAACTCATTTTAAAAAGCATTGGTCGCTGTAGATGGTGATTACGTAAACTGAAAACTGGAGGAAGAAAGAGGAAGAGAGAGGAAGAGAAGAGAGGAGAAAGATGATTTTGGGGGATACAAAGGCACTCCGAATACAGGTGTTACAGGGGTATCTGTGAAAAGTGAAGCAGGCAGCTGTGAAGCAAGTAGCTAAAACAAATGCATGTTGTGACAAGAAGCTGGATGATGATTCGCGAAGAGGCAGAGGCCAAAAGAACCAATGAGCAAATTGCTTTTGAAGGCACAATCACAACCAGAGGTGGACTCAATTCCATTTCATTATAATTTATTCATGATCAATTTATGATTCGTTTATGAAGTATTTCTGATTCATGAATCAATTCCTGAAACATTTCCTGAATGAACACTAATCAAAATGGAATTGAGCCCAACCCTGCAGCTCACACAACCCCTAACAGAAATAAAGGGTTCGGATGTGAGGAGCGGCATACCCGAGAGGGCGCTCTTGGACACAGAGACCTCGGACACTGGTGCTTGAGGCTGTGATTTCAGTTCAGGTGACAGCTCCAGCAAATCTTCTACGAGAGACAGAGGCAAGATTATTAGTTAGTGGTAGAGAGAGAAAAAAACGGGCATCACCTCAGGTTAGTGGGAACAAAAGAGCGGGCCTATATTTTGAGGTAGGTGGTTGGTGAACATATTGAGGACGCAGTGAAGTAGTTAAGAGGTATAGTGGAATATATTTGATAAAAAAAGAACAGCCCCCAGTCCCAGTGTGCCCTACATTTCCAACTCAAAACACAAGTTCCTTTTGTTCTTAAAGTGGTGTAGTGTGAGCTATACAATAAGAGCATTTCTCTACATAGATGCAATAACATCTGCTAAACACGTGTATGTGACAAATAAAATGTGATCTGATTTGAATCATCCTCTTCTGCACCCTAAAGAGGAAGTATTCTACGTGAAGAGAAATTCTGCTGATAAAAATACCCGAATTGAGAACTTAAAGCAACATCCTCGATGGAATATGCATTCCTTTCTTTTCTAGATATACTCTGACATGTCATATTTAGGCCTCATATGGTCACTGAGATCCTGTCGGCCTACAGTACAGTAACCAAAACCTAAAAAGCTGGGGCATGTCATCCAATAGAACTGGGCAAAGCTCTGTACGTTATAGGGATACTGGGAGATTCGGGCATATGCTACTGTACCTGTAGACTTCCAGTCATTGCGCTAACGGTAGTTAGCATTGGCTCGCGAAACTACCTGTAACTCCCTTCATACTGCACGCAGAGACATACAAATGGTAGCCACGAGTTCATCTGACTCGGGGTAAGTAGAAAAGCAATTGCCAGAATCTTGCAGTATCCCTTTAAGATCCTCTGTAGATGACACTAAAAACTAAACCATGTCTATATCATTAGCATCTCGCCCTCTTGTGGCCTTTCAGGATGATTAGTTTCACCATCTGAATCCGGTTTCCTGGAAGAGAGTGTTGGGTCTGTATAATACAGGATAGTGTCTGTCTGAGGAGAGACTGACCCAAATGCCTGGATTACTGTAAGCGCACACACAAAAACACACTCGCACACACACACACTGATGTCTGTAGGGTTATTTAACCATGCAATATAAGGAAGGGTAATGCAGAGAACGGCCAACAATAACATCCTTTAGTTCTATCTGTCTGGATGCAACAGATCACCACAGTCTGCTTTTTTACTATTAAGGCCTACAAGAAATACTAAAACAGATTGACCAGATTCTAAGATTGTTTTTTCCAAAAATGTATATCTGATGTTCTCTTTTCCATAACCACCCTCTGCTGTCAGAATGTATAGTCCTAGTGACCTAGTCCATCACTGACCTTTCAAGTCCCCAGGTCCCATGTGTGCGTCTGGCATCCCGTTAGGCTTCTTAACCTCCTGCTGGTCCTGGGGTTCCTTCAGGGTCATGTTGGCCAGGGCAGCCGAGGCCATGGTCTCCCCAGAGTTGAATTGCAGGGCGGCGTGGCCATCCATGCTCGAGTTTAAGTCCTGATGCTGATCCATGGTGAAACGAGTTCAGGCTGGGAGGAGAGGAGAAGAGAGAGAAGAAAAACACAATGAGTTAATGCTCTTTTTAGTTTGGATACCTTTTGTTTTGATGCAATCCACATGAGCTACTTTGGCAGGTGGAGACAGATAATTGCTGCTTTCAATAATGCCTTGAAAAATGAGATGGTGCCTCATCAAATGTTTCATCCTACATGGAACACGGACTGAACTGAGAGGATTCTAAGCATTGTTTTGTTGTTGGCTTCCTTAAAGGGTGTCAGAGGAGCAAAGGCCTGCGAGAACCAACCAAAGTTGGTGGGATCTCAGTAATAGGCTACAATGTAAAAGTGTGAAGGGGAAAGATAAGTCATTGACAATTATTCCAAATCGACACCCAGCACACATGCTTGTTGTGCCTGTGCTGTTCCCCACAGAGAGGGATATGGCTGCTGAGCTAAAGAAAGACCGATACCAGCACACTGTTGAATTCTCCCGCAGTTTTATTGTGCAGTGTTTCGACCCAAAGGTCTTAGTCACCAACCCAGACCCTTCATACAAGAACAACAACGGATTTGTCCACTCATCCCAGGCTGCGATTTCCATGTCACCCCCTCATAGGGACAATCGGGACTTTTTCCTTTGTCTCCCCTCACTTTATATAAGCTTTATGTAATCAAAGGACTTTAGGAGTTGAAAGGCAGTCAGCTTTGCTAACGCAGACAGACGTGGTGCAACAATGGACTGACGGCTAGGGGGAAGATGAAATTCTAGACTCTGATGCCCTTTCTCAGTGATGATGATTTGAATGGATAGGCTAGGTTTCTTTGTTTCTTCAGGCTTTTGCTAGGTAGGGCCTAAAGTTCCATCATTTCTAATGTGGTACCAAAAGGACATGTCAATGCAACGTAGGCCTAATGTCTCAATGTAGCTTAACTTAACCGGTTTCTTCCCTGATTCGAGTACCCAAGCAAAGCTATCACCTCTATAGTGAGTTTAGAGAGGAAACACCTAGGCTATTCATACGTTTTGAGTTACTCTACAGACTCAAGGCGATCATCCTCTTCCTCAACTAAGCTTAGATAATCATGATTCATGTGATATTGAGCTACAAGTATGAGCTACTTCCCTGTAACGGATGTCACCATGTCAGGGTTGGTGTACTGTAATGTGAGCACGCTTCTATTTGTTATGAAGCAAGATGATGAAGTGACCAAGATAAACACTGGCCAACCATGGGGGCTCCTCTCCTGCTCTTGCAGAAACAGCAGCTCAGAGACTACACAACACACAGGCTCCTCCTCCTCCTGTAGAAACAAGCTGCAGCTCATAGAGACTACAAGATCCGATGCACCAATAATAGGGTCATATTAATGCGGGGGGGGGGGGGTTTCCTCCTGTCTTCTCAAAGGGGAAGAGAGAGTTCCTCTCAAAATACACATGGCAGCAGCTCACTGCGTGACAGCCTGCCATGCATATCCTGTTTCTGTTTCCTTAAGTCCAGCGGTTTGGTTGGTGTTATGTCGGGGCGTGTTTTTGTGTTTCTTATTAAGTGGATGATTTGTTCTGTTATGCTTGGGGTCACTTGACAATGTGGGCTTCTTGCATGTGTATATTTTCTGGACTGCCTTACAAAACTGTAGAACTGCGTCATTTAGCGATACTGCACAGAGGATTGTTTTTCAGTTTGCTGACAAAACACAAATCAGCATCTGCTTTGGACCTGAGCCTAACAGTTCTTGCTAAGCCGTGCCAACCAGTCAAGGGCGTAGTTTTCATTAGGCTAATTTACAGCAGTGAAACACCGCTGTTCTGACAAAAAAGCTAATCACACCGTAACTTGATCTCCATACAAGTAGCCTATCTTAGAGTATTTCTATATGACCTCACTCTAATTAGGCATAGGCCAATAGGAAGAGGTTGAGATCTGGCCACTGTGAGATATGTGAGATCTGAGCACTTGGCAACTGTTAGCTAGCCTATGTCCTGGATAAATAGTATGAGATAATATTGGCGAAGTTATTCTCAATGCCTAGTAGGGAATCATCATCAGGAGGACTAGGCAAACTGAACTCTGGCACACAGCATTTAACAAACAATGACTGGACTACAGTGATCTTCAGACATAATTGAATTTCTCCCAGTGACAGAAGTCGGGGGATGGGCGTACTGGGCGAGGGAGAAGGGTTGAAACCATGTTCTGGCCAAGCCCACCCTGTGACTGGTCTGGCAGCTGCGTTCTGATTCTCTTTGTGGGCTGATTGCTGGAGAGAGAGAGAGAGAGAGAGAGAAAGAGCGAGCAGACTTACAAAGAGCATCACAGCCTGGCGTGTACCAGAACCACAGACCTCCTTATGCACTGTGTCAATCCACTGAAATTAGGCTACCTTAGGACTCGAACAAAGAGGTGCGGGGAAAGATTTAGGCTAACTGCGAATAGGCTCACTGTTACTAAAGAGGAGGGCGCAGGGCCCCATTTATTTGGCTAGTTGGAGAGATACAAAGAAATGAGGCAATAATCCAAAAAGCGGAGAGGGAGAGAGGAGACCAAATTGGTGATATGATTTTTGATCTGAAATGCCAGAGGGGAAGATGGATGCTCATGTTAATCCTCTTTGTTGAGCATCTCACAGGCGTTTACACCTAATCTTTGTCCCACACTTAGCAGGGCACCCTCCAATGCCAGACCAATACACACACACACACACACACACACACACACCCTCCACTGTGTAAAGCAGGGCCAATCATCAATGAATAGGCTAGGATATTCTACACACACCGAAGACTGAACAAACTCATCTCGCATCATTATCGAAGAGGAAGAGCAGGCTAGCCAGCTGCACTGTGATTAAAATTTTGTGAGGGGGAAAAAACTAAAAAACATTGTTTTTCGGTTAGGGATTCATCCCAATTTTGTTTAAATGTTTTAAACGTTCACACCCCTAGTCAAGGAACAGCAAGTCTTCCAGGTCCTGAAGCAGCAAAACAGGCCCAGACCATCACACTACCACCACCATATTTTACTGTTGGTATGATGTTCTTTTTCTGAAATGCGGTGTTACTTTTACGCCAGATGTAATGGGTCACACACATTCCATAAAGTTCAACTTTTGTCTCATCAGTCCACAGAGTATTTTCCCAAAGGTCTTGGGGATCATCAAGGTGTTTTCTGGCAAAAATGAGACGAGCCTTAATGTTCTTTTTGCTCAGCAGTGGTTTTCGTCTTGGAACTCTGCCATGCAGGCCATTTTTGCCTAGTCTCTTTCTTATGGTGGAGTCATGAACACTGACCTTAACTGAGGCAAGTGAGGCCTGCAGCTCTTTGGATGTTGTTGTGGGGTCTTTTGTGACCGCTTGGATGAGTCATCGCTGCGCTCTTGGGGTAATTTTGGTCGGCCGGCCACTCCTGGGAAGGTTCACCACTGTTCCATGTTTTCGCCATTTGTGGATAATGGCTCTCACTGTGGTTCACTGGAGTCCCAAAGCTTTAGAAATGGCTTTATAACCTTTTCCAGACTGATGGATCTGAATTACTTTCTTTCTCATTTTTGTTCCTGAATTTCTTTGGATCTCGGCATGATGTCTAGCTTTTGAGGATCTTTTGGTCTACTTCACTTTGTCAGGCAGGTCCTATTTAAGTGATTCCTTGATTGAGAACAGGTGTGGCAGTAATCAGGCCTGGGTGTGGCTAGAGGAATTGAACTCAGGTGTGATAAACCACAGTTGAGTTGTGTTATAACAGGGGGGGCAAACACTTTTTCACATGGGGCAATGTAGGTTTGGATTTTGTTTTCCCTTAATAATAACAACCATTTCAAAACTGCATTTTGTGTTTACTTGTGTTATCTTTGACTAATATTTAAATGTGTTTGATGATCTGAAACATTTAAGTGTGACAAACATGCAAACAAATAAGAAATCAGGAAGGGGGGCAAACACTTTTTTCACACCACTGTTATATATATATATATACACTGCTCAAACTAAAATGTAAAAAGGGAAACTAAACAAACAATGTAACTCCAAGTCAATCACACTTCTGTGAAATCAAACTGTCCACTTAGGAAGCAACACTGATTGACAATACATTTCACATGCTGTTGTGCAAATGGGATAGACAACAGGTGGAAATTATAGGCAATTAGCAAGACACCCCCAATAAAGAAGTGGTTCTGCAGGTGGTGACCACAGACCACTTCTCAGTTCCTATGCTTCCTGGCTGATGTTTTGGTCACTTTTGAATGCTGGCGGTGCTTTCACTCTAGTGGTAGCATGAGACGGAGTCTACAACCCACACAAGTGGCTCAGGTAGTGCAGCTCATCCAGGATGGCACATCAATGCGAGCTGTGGCAAGAAGGTTTGCTGTGTCTGTCAGCGTAGTGTCCAGAGCATGGAGGCGCTACCAGGAGACAGGCCAGTACATCAGGAGACGTGGAGGAGGCCGTAGGAGGGCAACAACCCAGCAGCAGGACCGCTACCTCCGCCTTTGTGCAAGGAGGAGCAGGAGGAGCACTGCCAGAGCCCTGCAAAATGACCTCCAGCAGGCCACAAATGTGCATGTGTCTGCTCAAACGGTCAGAAACAGACTCCATGAGGGTGGTATGAGGGCCCGACGTCCACAGGTGGGGGGTTGTGCTTACAGCCCAACACTGTGCAGGACGTTTGGCATTTGCCAGAGAACACCAAGATTGGCAAATTCGCCACTGGCGCCCTGTGCTCTTCACAGATGAAAGCAGGTTCACACTGAGCACGTGACAGACGTGACAGAGTCTGGAGACGCCGTGGAGAACGTTCTGCTGCCTGCAACATCCTCCAGCATGACCGGTTTGGCGGTTTGGCGGTGGGTCAGTCATGGTGTGGGGTGGCATTTCTTTGGGGGGCCGCACAGCCCTCCATGTGCTCGCCAGAGGTAGCCTGACTGCCATTAGGTACCGAGATGAGATCCTCAGACCCCTTGTGAGACCATATGCTGGTGCGGTTGGCCCTGGGTTCCTCCTAATGCAAGACAATGCTAGACCTCATGTGGCTGGAGTGTGTCAGCAGTTCCTGCAAGAGGAAGGCATTGATGCTATGGACTGGCCCGCCCGTTCCCCAGACCTGAATCCAATTGAGCACATCTGGGACATCATGTCTCGCTCCATCCACCAAAGCCACGTTGCACCACAGACTGTCCAGGAGTTGGCGGATGCCTTAGTCCAGGTCTGGGAGGAGATCCCTCAGGAGACCATCTGCCACCTCATCAGGAGCATGCCCAGGCGTTGTAGGGAGGTCATACAGGCACGTGGAGGCCACACACACTACTGAGCCTAATTTTGACTTGTTTTAAGGACATTACATCAAAGTTGGATCAGCCTGTAGTGTGGTTTTCCACTTTAATTTTGAGTGTGACTCCAAATCCAGACCTCCATGGGTTGATAAATTTGATTTCCATTGATAATTTTTGTGTGATTTTGTTGTCAGCACATTCAACTATGTAAAGAAAAAAGTATTTAATAAGATTATTTCATTCATTCAGATCTAGGATGTGTTATTTTAGTGTTCCCTTTATTTATTTGAGCAGTGTATATAAAGTATTTGCCCCCTTTCTAATTTTATATAACTTTTGCATATTTGTGATACTGAATGTTATCAGATCTTCAACCAAAACCTAATATTAGATAAAGGGAACATAAGTGAACAAATAACACAACAATTGCATATTTATTTCATAAACAAATTTATGCAACACCCAATTCCTGTGTGAAAGTAATTGCCCCCTTACACTCAATAACTGGTTGTGCCACCTTTAGCTGCAATGACTCCAACCAAATGCTTCCTGTAGTTGTTGATCAGTCTCTCACGTCGCTGTGGAGGAATTTTGTCCCACTCTTCCATGCAGAGCTGCTTTAACTCAGTGATGTGTGAGTTTTCAACCACGAACTGCTCATTTCAAGTCCTGCCACAACATCTCAATTGGGATTAGGTCTGGATTTTGACTAGGCCATTTCAAAACTTCCAATTTGTTGCTTTTTAGCTATTTTAATGTAGACTTGATTGTGTGTTTTGGATCATTGTCTTGCTGCATGACCCAGCTGCGCTTCAGCTTCAGCTCACAGACGGATGGTCTGACATTCTCCTGTAGAATTCTCTGATACAGAGCAGAATTCATGGTTCCTTCTTTGAAGGCAAGTCGTCCAGGTCCTGAGGCAGCAAAGCATCCCCAAACCATCACACCACCACCACCATGCTTGACCTTTGGTATGATGTTCTTACTGTGGAATGCAGAGTTTGGTTTTCACCAGGCATTACTGGAACCATGTCGTCCAAAAAGTTATACTTTTGAATCATCTGTCCATAGAACGTTCTTCCAAGAGTCTTGATGATCATCCAGGTGCTTTTTGGCAAACTTGAGTCCACTTTTTGGACGAGATGGGTCCCATTACAACCTGTAATTTAAATTGTTTTTTTATTTGGATTTCATGTAATGGTCATACACAAAATAGTCCAAATTGGTGAAGTGAAATGAAAAAAATAACTTGTTTCAAATTTATAAAAATAAATAACTGAAAAGTGGTGCGTGCATATGTATTCACCCCCTTTGCTATGAAGCCCCTAAATAAGATCTGGTGCAACCAATTACCTTCAGAAGTCACATAATTAGTTAAATAAAGTCCACCTGTGTGCAATCTAAGTGTCACATGATCTGGCACATGATCTCAGTATATATACACCTGTTCTGAAAGGCCCCAGTGTTCTGTTTTCTTGTCTTATTTCTTGTTTGTTTCACCCAAAAAATGATTTTGCATCTTCAAAGTGGTAGGCATGTTGTGTTAATCAAATGATACAAACCCCCCAAAAATCAATTTTAATTCCAGGTTGTAAGGCAACAAAATAGGAAAAATGCCAAGGGGGGTGAATACTTTCGCAATACATACATACATACATACATACATACATACATACACACATACACACATACATACATACATACATACATACATACACATCCTTTAAAAAAATATATTTCCCTTTATTATCTTCCAACCCCACCACCCCTTCCCTAATTGCAGTAAACTACTGAACAACAATGTTTAGGCCTCTACTTCCAGCTTATACATACTACATACATTTTATGGACACAGTCAATTTTACAATAATTCAATTTTGTTTGTTTTTACTCCTGAACTTCCTCTACCCTCAACCTCTCCGATCATTTTCATGATGTCCATCCGGTTTGCTTCTATATGCCATACGAGATCTCTCTAACTGTGCTCTTTCACAAAAGCTCTCAACCTATAACCTATATACTTATTATGCTTATTATGGACACAGTATGCTTACATTATTAGTTATCTTGTTGTTATTTCTTTGTGAATTTGGTCAGGTTGCCCAAAAAGTTACATAGTGCAGTTTTAAAGGGCGGGAAGTGGGAGGAATAAAATGGCAGAAGGGGCTGAGTTGATTTGGAGCTCTGTCAGCCTGGAGAGCTACTCGCTGAATAGGACTTCACCCTAACACACAGACATACACACACCACTATATATCAGCAGACAGCCGGGGGGGAGCTAGAGCAGCGCTGCACTCAGAGAGAGCTACCAGCCAGCTGAATGGCCAGGCAGCGCCCAAAGGAAGCCTCTCTCTCCCTTTCTTTCCTCTTTAATATTCATCAGCAGTCGCTGCAGCAAGCAGAGAGAAGGAGAGAGGGAGAGAGAGTGAGAGGGAGAGCCTCTAAACACGAACGCATCAGAGACGACCCAGCCCTTACCCCACTGCCTTGCTGTAAGAAAGGAATGAGAAAGCTAGAGGGAGAAAGTATTCGAGCAGCAGATAGAATACAGCGGGGACAAAGTATGCAGCGTGGGGTTTAGCCTAGCCTAACCATGGAGAGAGGAGACAGAAAGAACAGGGAGAGGACGAAAGCAGACGACACAACGAGAACGACACAGGGAGGGACTGCGTCTGACGGAGGATGAGGGGCGGTAAAGGGCGAGGGGAGAAAGATGGAATGGGAGTGAAAGAAAAGACGACACAGATTGATACTGACAGCAAGGAGAGAGAGAAGGAGACTGTTAGAGAGGGAGGAAACTATTGTTGGGAGAGGAAAAGACAGGGAGAGAGGAGAGGTTAAAGGAGTGGGAGAGGGAAAGAGAGAGAGAGGAGAGGTTAAAGGAGTGGGAGAGGGAAAGAGAGAGAGAGGAGAGGTTAAAGGAGTGGGAGAGGGAAAGAGAGAGAGAGGAGAGGTTAAAGGAGTGGGAGAGGGAAAGAGAGAGAGAGGAGAGGTTAAAGGAGTGGGAGAGGGAAAGAGAGAGAGAGGAGAGGTTAAAGGAGTGGGAGAGAGGAGAGGTTAAAGGAGTGGGAGAGGGAAAGACAAGGAGAGGAGAGGTTAAAGGAGTGGGAGAGGGAAAGACAGGGAGAGAGGAGAGGTTAAAGGAGTGGGAGAGAGGAGAGGTTAAAGGAGTGGGAGAGGGAAAGACAAGGAGAGGAGAGGTTAAAGGAGTGGGAGAGGGAAAGACAGAGAGAGAGAGAGAGGAGGCGAAAGGAGTAAGGGAGGGAGAGGGAAAGAGAGGGAGGGAGGGAGGGATAGTGCAGCGCGCCTGTAAAGCCTCTGGTCCTTGCAGAAAGAAAGCTGGCGCATGCTCAGACAGGGACACACGCCCAGCCCAGTGCAGCGGCATGATACAGCAGAATCCAAAGGAGATTGAAGAAATGGAGGAACTCTCCTCACAGTCTTCTGATGCTCAGCTCTCATTCTAGCCATACGACAGAGGGCAGATACAGTGATAAAATAGAGACATCTTAGAGGTGAACTAGAGACATTTTAGAGATGAAATAGAGACATTTTAGAGATGAACTAGAGACATTTTAGAGGCATTTTTAGAGATTAACTAGATACATTTTAGAGATTAACTAGAGACATTTTAGAGATTAACTAGAGACATTTTAGAGATTAACTAGAGACATTTTAGAGATTAACTAGAGACATTTTAGAGATTAACTAGAGACATTTTAGCGATTGACTAGAGACATTTTAGAGATTAACTAGAGACATTTTAGAGACATTTTAGAGATTAACTAGAGACATTTTAGAGACATTTTAGAGATTAACTAGATACATTTTAGAGATTAAATAGCCATTTTAAAGATGAAATAGAGACATTTTAAAGATGAAATAGAGACATTTTAGAGATTAACTAGAGACATTTTAAAGATGAAATAGAGACATTTTAGCGATTGACTAGAGACATTTTAGAGATTAAATAGAGACATTTTAGAGATTAAATGAGACATTTTAGAGATTAAATAGACATTTTAGAGATTAACTAGAGACATTTTAGAGACTTCTTAGAGATTAACTAGAGACATTTTAGAGATTAAATAGAGACATTTTAGAGATTAAATAGAGACATTTTAGAGATTAACTAGAGACATTTTAGAGATTAACTAGAGACATTTTAGAGATTAACTAGAGACATTTGAGACATCTTAGAGATTAACTAGACACATTTTAGAGATGAAATAGAGACATTTTAAAGATGAAATAGAGACATTTTAGAGATTAACTAGACATTTTAAAGATGAAATAGAGACATTTTAGCGATTGACTAGAGACATTTTAGCGATTGACTAGAGACATTTTAGAGATTAAATGAGACATTTTAGAGATTAAATGAGACATTTTAGAGATTAAATAGAGACATTTTAGAGATTAACTAGAGACATTTTAGAGATTAAATAGAGACATTTTAGAGACATCTTAGAGATTAACTAGAGACATTTTAGAGATTAAATAGCCATTTTAAAGATGAAATAGAGACATTTTAAAGATGAAATAGAGACATTTTAGAGATTAACTAGATACATTTTAAAGATGAAATAGAGACATTTTAGCGATTGACTAGAGACATTTTAGAGATTAAATAGAGACATTTTAGAGATTAAATGAGACATTTTAGAGATTAACTAGAGACATTTTAGAGATTAACTAGAGACATTTGAGACATCTTAGAGATTAACTAGACACATTTTAGAGATGAAATAGAGACATTTTAAAGATGAAATAGAGACATTTTAGAGATTAACTAGACATTTTAAAGATGAAATAGAGACATTTTAGCGATTGACTAGAGACATTTTAGCGATTGACTAGAGACATTTTAGAGATTAAATGAGACATTTTAGAGATTAAATGAGACATTTTAGAGATTAAATAGAGACATTTTAGAGATTAACTAGAGACATTTTAGAGATTAAATAGAGACATTTTAGAGACATCTTAGAGATTAACTAGAGACGTTTTAGAGATTAAATAGCCATTTTAAAGATGAAATAGAGACATTTTAAAGATGAAATAGAGACATTTTAGAGATTAAATAGAGACATTTTAGAGATTAAATGAGACATTTTAGAGATTAAATAGAGACATTTTAGAGATTAAATAGAGACATTTTAGAGATTAAATGAGACATTTTAGAGATTAAATAGAGACATTTTAGAGATTAAGTAGAGACATTTTAGAGACTTCTTAGAGATTAACTAGAGACATTTTAGAGATTAAATAGAGACATTTTAGAGATTAAATAGAGACATTTCTCCTCTGGTGTCGTTTCCCCAAAAAGAAAAATTCTGAATAGTCTAGACGCTTTCCTCTCATATTAGGCTAGATGCAGTCTTCAGTTTTCCACTAGAATTGGTTTCAGCATACCATGTATATTCATGTGAAATTAGGCTAGAGGCAAGTACTTGGGTGATTTGAGCATAACACATGCCGTATTAAGAGCTGTTTCTGAGGGGGTCATTCGATGTCTGCAGCCAGACCACAGTCAGACATAGTTTTAAAGAGGAAAGAGGAGAGAGGGGGAAAATGTTTGTAGTCTGAGGCCCGGAGTGTTCGCTGCCCATCCATGCAGATCCACATTATGTCCAAATGGGACCCTATTCCCTATATAGTGCACTACTTTTGACCAGGGACCAAAGTAGTGCCTATAGGGAATATGGTGCCATTTGGGACACACAGAATGACAAGGAACGTTATACTGCCCAGCCCAGTGCAGCGGCATGATACAGCAGAATCCAAAGGAGATTGAAGAAATGGAGGAACTCTCCTCACAGTCTTCTGATGCTCAGCTCTCATTCTAGCCATACGACAGAGGGCAGATACAGTGATAAAATAGAGACATCTTAGAGGTGAACTAGAGACATTTTAGAGATGAAATAGAGACATTTTAGAGATGAACTGAGACATTTTAGAGGCATTTTTAGAGATTAACTAGATACATTTTAGAGATTAACTAGAGACATCTTAGAGATTAACTAGAGACATTTTAGAGATTAACTAGAGACATTTTAGAGATTAACTAGAGGCATTTTAGAGATTAACTAGAGACATTTTAAAGATGAAATAGAGACATTTTAAAGATGAAATAGAGACATTTTAGAGATTAACTAGAGACATTTTAGAGATTAACTAGAGACATTTTAGAGATTAACTAGAGACATTTTAGCGATTGACTAGACACATTTTAGAGAGTAACTAGAGACATTTTAGAGACATCTTAGAGACATTTTAGAGATTAACTAGAGACATTTTAGAGACATCTTAGAGATTAACTAGAGACATTTTAGAGATGAAATAGAGACATTTTAAAGATGAAATAGAGACATTTTAGAGATTAACTAGAGACATTTTAAAGATGAAATAGAGACATTTTAGCGATTGACTAGAGACATTTTAGAGATTAAATAGAGACATTTTAGAGATTAAATGAGACATTTTAGAGATTAAATAGAGACATGTTAGAGATTAACTAGAGACATTTTAAAGATGAAATAGAGACATTTTAGAGATTAACTAGAGACATTTTAAAGATGAAATAGAGACATTTTAGCGATTGACTAGAGACATTTTAGAGATTAAATAGAGACATTTTAGAGATTAAATAGAGACATTTTAGAGATTAACTAGAGACATTTTAGAGATTAACTAGAGACATTTTAGAGATTAACTAGAGACATTTTAGAGACATTTTAGAGACATTTTAGAGATTAACTAGAGACATTTTAGAGACATCTTAGAGATTAACTAGAGACATTTTAGAGATTAAATAGCCATTTTAAAGATGAAATAGAGACATTTTAAAGATGAAATAGAGACATTTTAGAGATTAACTAGACATTTTAAAGATGAAATAGAGACATTTTAGCGATTGACTAGAGACATTTTAGAGATTAAATAGAGACATTTTAGAGATTAAATGAGACATTTTAGAGATTAAATAGAGACATTTTAGAGATTAACTAGACATTTTAGAGATTAACTAGAGACATTTTAGAGATTAACTAGAGACATTTTAGAGATTAACTAGAGACATTTGAGACATCTTAGAGATTAACTAGAGACATTTTAGAGATTAAATAGCCATTTTAAAGATGAAATAGAGACATTTTAAAGATGAAATAGAGACATTTTAGAGATGAAATAGAGACATTTTAGAGATGAAATAGAGACATTTTAGCGATTGACTAGAGACATTTTAGAGATTAAATGAGACATTTTAGAGATTAAATGAGACATTTTAGAGATTAAATGAGATTAAATAGAGACATTTTAGAGATTACTAGAGACATTTTAGAGACATCTTAGAGACATTTTAGAGATTAACTAGAGACATTTTAGAGACATCTTAGAGATTAACTAGAGACATTTTAGAGATTAAATAGCCATTTTAAAGATGAAAGAGACATTTTAAAGATGAAATAGAGACATTTTAGAGATTAACTAGACATTTTAAAGATGAAATAGAGACATTTTAGCGATTGACTAGAGACATTTTAGAGATTAAATAGAGACATTTTAGAGATTAACTAGAGACATTTTAGAGATTAAATAGAGACATTTTAGAGATTAACTAGAGACATTTTAAAGATGAAATAGAGACATTTTAGCGATTGACTAGAGACATTTTAGAGATTAAATAGAGACATTTTAGAGATTAAATGAGACATTTTAGAGATTAACTAGAGACATTTTAGAGACTTCTTAGAGATTAACTAGAGACATTTTAGAGATTAAATAGAGACATTTTAGAGATTAAATAGAGACATTTTAGAGATTAAATAGAGACATTTTAAAGATGAAATAGAGACATTTTAGCGATTGACTAGAGACATTTTAGAGATTAAATAGAGACATTTTAGAGATTAAATGAGACATTTTAGAGATTAACTAGAGACATTTTAGAGACTTCTTAGAGATTAACTAGAGACATTTTAGAGATTAAATAGAGACATTTTAGAGATTAAATAGAGACATTTTAGAGATTAAATAGAGACATTTCTCCTCTGGTGTCGTTTCCCCAAAAAGAAAAATTCTGAATAGTCTAGACGCTTTCCTCTCATATTAGGCTAGATGCAGTCTTCAGTTTTCCACTAGAATTGGTTTCAGCATACCATGTATATTCATGTGAAATTAGGCTAGAGGCAAGTACTTGGGTGATTTGAGCATAACACATGCCGTATTAAGAGCTGTTTCTGAGGGGGGGTCATTCGATGTCTGCAGCCAGACCACAGTCAGACAGAGTTTTAAAGAGGAAAGAGGAGAGAGGGGGAAAATGTTTGTAGTCTGAGGCCCGGAGTGTTCGCTGCCCATCCATGCAGATCCACATTATGTCCAAATGGGGACCCTATTCCCTATATAGTGCACTACTTTTGACCAGGGACCAAAGTAGTGCCTATAGGGAATATGGTGCCATTTGGGACACACAGAATGACAAGGAACGTTATACTGCCCAGCCCAGTGCAGCGGCATGATACAGCAGAATCCAAAGGAGATTGAAGAAATGGAGGAACTCTCCTCACAGTCTTCTGATGCTCAGCTCTCATTCTAGCCATACGACAGAGGGCAGATACAGTGATAAAATAGAGACATCTTAGAGGTGAACTAGAGACATTTTAGAGATGAAATAGAGACATTTTAGAGATGAACTAGAGACATTTTAGAGGCATTTTTAGAGATTAACTAGATACATTTTAGAGATTAACTAGAGACATCTTAGAGATTAACTAGAGACATTTTAGAGATTAACTAGAGACATTTTAGAGATTAACTAGAGGCATTTTAGAGATTAACTAGAGACATTTTAAAGATGAAATAGAGACATTTTAAAGATGAAATAGAGACATTTTAGAGATTAACTAGAGACATTTTAGAGATTAACTAGAGACATTTTAGAGATTAACTAGAGACATTTTAGCGATTGACTAGACACATTTTAGAGAGTAACTAGAGACATTTTAGAGACATCTTAGAGACATTTTAGAGATTAACTAGAGACATTTTAGAGACATCTTAGAGATTAACTAGAGACATTTTAGAGATGAAATAGAGACATTTTAAAGATGAAATAGAGACATTTTAGAGATTAACTAGAGACATTTTAAAGATGAAATAGAGACATTTTAGCGATTGACTAGAGACATTTTAGAGATTAAATAGAGACATTTTAGAGATTAAATGAGACATTTTAGAGATTAAATAGAGACATGTTAGAGATTAACTAGAGACATTTTAAAGATGAAATAGAGACATTTTAGAGATTAACTAGAGACATTTTAAAGATGAAATAGAGACATTTTAGCGATTGACTAGAGACATTTTAGAGATTAAATAGACATTTTAGAGATTAAATAGAGACATTTTAGAGATTAACTAGAGACATTTTAGAGATTAACTAGAGACATTTTAGAGATTAACTAGAGACATTTTAGAGACATTTTAGAGACATTTTAGAGATTAACTAGAGACATTTTAGAGACATCTTAGAGATTAACTAGAGACATTTTAGAGATTAAATAGCCATTTTAAAGATGAAATAGAGACATTTTAAAGATGAAATAGAGACATTTTAGAGATTAACTAGACATTTTAAAGATGAAATAGAGACATTTTAGCGATTGACTAGAGACATTTTAGAGATTAAATAGAGACATTTTAGAGATTAAATGAGACATTTTAGAGATTAAATAGAGACATTTTAGAGATTAACTAGACATTTTAGAGATTAACTAGAGACATTTTAGAGATTAACTAGAGACATTTTAGAGATTAACTAGAGACATTTGAGACATCTTAGAGATTAACTAGAGACATTTTAGAGATTAAATAGCCATTTTAAAGATGAAATAGAGACATTTTAAAGATGAAATAGAGACATTTTAGAGATGAAATAGAGACATTTTAGAGATGAAATAGAGACATTTTAGCGATTGACTAGAGACATTTTAGAGATTAAATGAGACATTTTAGAGATTAAATGAGACATTTTAGAGATTAAATGAGATTAAATAGAGACATTTTAGAGATTACTAGAGACATTTTAGAGACATCTTAGAGACATTTTAGAGATTAACTAGAGACATTTTAGAGACATCTTAGAGATTAACTAGAGACATTTTAGAGATTAAATAGCCATTTTAAAGATGAAAGAGACATTTTAAAGATGAAATAGAGACATTTTAGAGATTAACTAGACATTTTAAAGATGAAATAGAGACATTTTAGCGATTGACTAGAGACATTTTAGAGATTAAATAGAGACATTTTAGAGATTAACTAGAGACATTTTAGAGATTAAATAGAGACATTTTAGAGATTAACTAGAGACATTTTAAAGATGAAATAGAGACATTTTAGCGATTGACTAGAGACATTTTAGAGATTAAATAGAGACATTTTAGAGATTAAATGAGACATTTTAGAGATTAACTAGAGACATTTTAGAGACTTCTTAGAGATTAACTAGAGACATTTTAGAGATTAAATAGAGACATTTTAGAGATTAAATAGAGACATTTTAGAGATTAAATAGAGACATTTTAAAGATGAAATAGAGACATTTTAGCGATTGACTAGAGACATTTTAGAGATTAAATAGAGACATTTTAGAGATTAAATGAGACATTTTAGAGATTAACTAGAGACATTTTAGAGACTTCCTTAGAGATTAACTAGAGACATTTTAGAGATTAAATAGAGACATTTTAGAGATTAAATAGAGACATTTTAGAGATTAAATAGAGACATTTCTCCTCTGGTGTCGTTTCCCCAAAAAGAAAAATTCTGAATAGTCTAGACGCTTTCCTCTCATATTAGGCTAGATGCAGTCTTCAGTTTTCCACTAGAATTGGTTTCAGCATACCATGTATATTCATGAAATTAGGCTAGAGGCAAGTACTTGGGTGATTTGAGCATAACACATGCCGTATTAAGAGCTGTTTCTGAGGGGGGTCATTCGATGTCTGCAGCCAGACCACAGTCAGACAGAGTTTTAAAGAGGAAAGAGGAGAGAGGGGGAAAATGTTTGTAGTCTGAGGCCCGGAGTGTTCGCTGCCCATCCATGCAGATCCACATTATGTCCAAATGGGACCCTATTCCCTATATAGTGCACTACTTTTGACCAGGGACCAAAGTAGTGCCTATAGGGAATATGGTGCCATTTGGGACGCACAGAATGACAAGGAACGTTATACAAAAATTGCTGGTTCAGTCTAATCACTATGAGAAACACAGGAGAGCGTCAGGAGGAGAATGGGTGGAGCATCGTGTGGGACAGAGATGGAATGCAGAAAGAAACAGGAAAACAAGCTGCTACAATATAGAGAAGTGGAATGTTTCTTTCTAATGTGGTGAAATGGGGTTTCTTGCTTTCACTGTCCCAGAAAAGAAGTTGTTCCCAGAAAGGCTACAGCAATGCATCCACCTTGTCCTCTCCAGGGTCCTCCTTCTGAGTGTCCACTCTTAACATTGTCACTGTTTGGCTCCAGCCAGGGCTATACGTACTGTAGCTGTGATGTGACTCAGCCCTGGAAGACGGTGAAGCTGCTAGGCTAAGGGAAAGCAGACCGGTTGCATGTAAAACAGAAGAAAGGATTGTTCTGAAATTACCCCACAGTATTACACAATTAGTTCACAAAAGCCCTGCATTGATTTCTCCCCAAAGAGGAAACAATAGCCTAATCTGCTCTGTAATAACAAAAACGAAGGCCAAGTTCAAACAAGGTTTCTGGTGATCGGACCAAAATCCCCCAAAGTTGGCTCTATTTTTAGATGCCTGTTTGAAAATGTTGATGCCATTTGTGCAACTCAGGCAGGCATTATCCTGACTCGATGAGAAGCCGGTATTGTTTGGGGAGAATGCGAATCATGAACCAAGACCCAGCGGGGCAATACTGGACAAAACTGGTTGACATGACGTCATAAAGACAATCTCAATCCGTTTTGCCTGTAATGGTAAAAGCTATGATCCCTTATTGATGTCACTTGTTAAATACACTTCAAATCAGTGTAGATGATGGGGAAGAGACAGGTTAAAGAAGGATTTTTAAGCCTTGAGACAATTGAGACATGGATTTTGTCCTCAGAACAGCCTCAATTCGTCAGGGCATGGACTCTACAAGGTGTCGAAAGCCTTCCACAGGGATGCTGGCCCATGTTGACTCCAATGCTTCCCACAGTTGTGTCTAGTTGGCTGGATGTCCTTTGGGTGGTGGACCATTCTTGATACACACAGGAAACTGTTGAGCGTGAAAAACCCAGCAGCGTTGCAGTTCTTGACACAAACCGGTGCGCCTGGCACCTACTACCATACCCCGTTCAAAGGCACTTCAATATTTTGTCTTGCCCATTCACCCTCTGAATGGCACACATACACAATCCATGCCTCAAGTCTTAAAAATCCTTCTAACCTGTCTCCTCCCCTTCATCTACACTGATTTGAAGTGGATTTAACAAGTAACATCAATAAGGGATCATAGATTTCACCTGGTCAGTCTATGTCATGGAAAGAGCAGGTGTCCTTCATGTTTTTTATACTCAGTGTATATGCCTAGAATTATGTTTTGTTAATGACAGTTTTGCCTTGTAACTTAAGCTTTATGCCATGTATGTGAATCCATTCATTTTACAAAGTTATTAAATAATACTTGCTTTGATATTCGCTCCTCATGACCATTCCTTGATCTTAGTCAGCTAAACACATAATACTTGATTGCACACGGTTTTACTATATTTTATGGAGTCAGATAAACATTTGAACAGGCTAATTGCTTAGTCTTATTATGAGTCGCATGTGAGGTATATATAATTTGCATTAATCAAATATTACCCCACTACAACCCTGTAAGCAGTTTATGGAACATACTGTAGATGCGCGAAAAATGCTAATATCGGTACCATGGCTTGAATGGGATTCGTGCCACATATGCTAAAATGTTAACATTTGGAAACAGTGCCAAGGAAACTAAACCAAAGCATGGATCGCTGTCATACCTTGTCCATAGACTGCTTACAGGAAACCAATGTGTCATTTTGGGTAAACTACCCCTTTAATTTAGGGCTAGGCAACAGACCTGCTGCCACTGACTGAGGCATAAAAATACCCCATGAACTCAGAGCTACTGACCCTACACAGAGTGCCCACCGTCCATCACAATACTAATTTAGTCACAGTATTATTTTCAATGATTCAGGAGGGGACGATGACATGCAAACCCAAAAGTAGGCTAGGTCTTGTATCTTCTACAAGGGACACAATCTGTGAGCTCCTGTGTTCGTTTCACTGTGGTGACAGAAGCCAAAGAGATCATTTATTTATGAGCTGTGCTGTGAGGAGAGGGGACATTCCAGTCATGCTGATCACATCCCATCAGCTGGCTGACTGACTGGCTTTCTCAACATTCCTCCCTGTCACTGGGCTGGCTCTATACACTCACTCAGGTCAGGGGGTCAGGGAGAAGACATTGTTGTCAGTCATCACCGATGTCGCTGATGTCCTCCAGGACAAATCCTCACACAACCCACTTCACCTCAGATCTCCAGCGGTTCAGTCAGGGATGACTTCACTACGAACACCCTCGGATGCCAGGAACAAGCAAAACGAAGTTGATCCTGGTAGTGTGAACAATGCATAGGCATACAAGTGGAAAAGCTTCCAAAGATAACTTCCAAGGCACTCTCACGTGTTGAAAGTGCAAATGCCTTAGTTTATTGTGGCTTGGCTAGGCTATCTCATGGTAAGATTAAAAAGACGCACCGTCCTCTGATGCCACTGTGAGGGTAAAGCAGTCCTCTTCTTCCCAGTGTTCAGGTCAGAGCAGGGATGGATGATGGATGTAGTGCCGTAAACAGTACAGTGCAGAGCATTAAAGCTGATGGCTTCTGGGATGCAATGGGAGGGACAGGCTGAGAGGCGGAACATAGAGGCAGCAGTTTCGTTGGCCTGATAAATGTCTAGCAAAACATGTTCCCGGATTTATGTCGCTGGTTTGAGGACCTGCGTGTGGTACGGTGGTTTTGAACTAGAGCTAGGAAAAAAATCCATATTGCGATAAATTGACCCATTGTTTGCGATAACGATAAATCAGCGATTCATTATTTTGGGGGGAGGTGCTAGAGCAGGGCGATTTGAACAAAAAGTCATATTGCGATAAATATAACTATTATGCCTGATAACAACAAATACTAAGATTTTATAAGATTTTTTTAAATGGACAGTTACTTTCCATTAGCGACAGGGCTCCAGACAATTTTTTTCAAGTGCCAAATAAGGCAACTGAGATGGTAGCCTATGATTAAAAAAGTAAACTATTTCATCTAACAGATCCAGGAAATGCAGGATCCAGAATTATCAGTAGTATTTTTGCCTCTTCAGAGAATTTGCTGACATCTTTGTGCATATTGACCGAGGCTATATTATTCACAACCTGAGGAAGTGGGAACTCAAAACACTTAGCTAGATTGCTAACTCCAAATATGATAATGTTGCTAGATGGCCATGTAGGCTAATTGATTAATCTATCAGTAAATGCAGGCTAACGTATGTAACAGGAATACTATTGAGAATGATATTGAGTGTCAGTACCACACTGTATTACAATATCCCTTTAAAATAAGCAATAATAACCTCAAAAATACATTTTTAAAACAAGGAATCTGTTAAGGATGCAGACAGAGAAGAAGTCATCAGGACAGCTGCCTTACATTTAGCCTGGTTTATGTAATCAGTTGAATTTCCTGGGATTAGGCAACATTTCTAATACAAATTGACAAGGGTTCCTTCCTTTGCGGCATCATTCTGATTCATTCAAATGTCTGGCTTTCATTCAATCATTGAGGCGGATAACTAGGGTGCAGTAAAGTCAACCATGACGTGACTGAGTTTCAAACATAAATAAACGGATGGCTCCAGCGAGTCCATTGACATTCATGGACTCAAAGCGAACCGTCTATTTCAAGGTAGTCATCACCCCCGTTACCAAAATATAGCAGCACCCATTTAGCCAAGATGTCCTGGACACACTCTAGGTCCAGGACACCCTCACACTGCAAGAGAAACTAACCACTCCCCAGCGGGCAAAGCTGGTTGCAACTGCGTCATTATGAAGTCATTGTAATGATATCATTGCAACCAGTTTGGCCCGCTGGGTCTGAATCTTCTACTTAGCATGTTGACCAATAAACACACCTTGACATGTCTGTTCGACACGCCTGCAGGTTTAAGCTAACCATCATTAAATGGCCAGTCTGTGACAGGTGTAGAGTCTGCTACAGATAGATCAATTATAGAACAAGCAGCCTCTCCATTACGCAGTTAACATGTCTCCGGGTCTTGGGCTGGTAAGAAACGTGGTGACCCTGCTGAGTCTGCAAACAGAGCAAGGCTGCATGATGTTGCCAATACATTCCGACTTAAGACTCAGAGGAACCATGAATCAACTCAAATAGGTTGGAAGAGTAAAGATGACTGCAAAAAAACAAGATCATAGAGTCGATTATGTTTCTAGTTGAGGTTTTGGCATGTGGGTTATGGGTCTGTGTTCTGTAGGTGTTCGTCTTTACTGACAGAGGGTCACCCACTCCATGAGTCCTGCCCGACCCGCTCCACTCACAGTTGGCTGCCTCAGTCAGTGGATCTGACCTAGTTACCACAGTCGGTCCCTGCTATTAGGGATGGATGTGATAAGAGGCAGGACTTCACCACGCTCTCTCTCCCTTTTGTCTCTCTCTCTATCGTTCTCTCCCTCTCTCTTTATTTCCCCTAACGGCATTCATGTGGACCGTGAACATTGGTCTCATACTACAGATGCAGTGTCGGTGGAAGCAGAGAAAGCACCGGGTGCCTCAGAGGCCAGGGCAGAGCAGGTCATCTGTAGGCAGCGCTCCACAGCGCAGTGCTCTGTGCAGCATGATGAGAGACGGAGAGATAGAGAGAGAGGGAGGAAGAGAGAGGGGGGGGGGTAAAGAGAGAGAGAGAGCTAGAACGAGAGAGAGAGAGAGAGCTGGTGCTGCTGGCTTCCTCTGGAAACCTCAGTATCTGCTAGGAAACAGATATCAGAGATGCTCTCCGATCGCCTGTGCAAATGGATCTACTAACCGCTCGTGCGTGCAGCATTAGGCTACCACTCCTCAGAGCTTGAGAACCAACCAGTCTCAAGGTTAAAAAATACATGAGAAACTTTGACCGTTTTCCTGCCCAGAAGCCCAGGGTTGGCCCAGTGCTGAATCAGGACCCTTGGGTGTGTTAGGTCCTACCGTTAGGAGATGTTAATCTCCTCAATACACAAACATGAAGAGTGGAGAGTTAATAAAGAAATAGGTGCCTCTACCATCGAGTGAAATAAGGCCTAGTTCAGTATTTTTCACTCAAAACAACTAAGAAGAAATAGGCTAGGAAGGCTAACATCCCTACAGGCAGAGTTGAACCACCACTCAAAGAATCCGCATGACACCGAGGCCAAGACATCCCAGATTAGCGGAGAGCCAGTTTAACCAAAGGAAGCTCATCTGGGCTCTCTCTGCACTGCTGTGGATCAGTGACCTTGCTGCCTGCACCACCCTTACATTACAGCACACTACAGTCCAGTGGAGGCTGCTGAGGGGAGGACGGCTCATAATAATGGCTGGAATGGAGCGAATGGAATGGCATCAAACACACGGAAGCCACGGAAGCCATGTGTTTGATGCCATTCCGCTGCAGTCATTACAACAAGCCTATCCTCCCAAATTAAGGCGCCACCAACCTCCTGTGCTACAGTAGAGTATGCGTGTCCTTGAGATCTGACAAAGAGCCAGGACAAGACCTAGCATCTGCTCTGGAGATCTCCTACCTGCATGAGTTATAGGGGAATTCTGGATGGAGGAGTTTATTAATTAGGCTAAAGGTATCCTCAAGTATTTGAGTCAATATTATTGATAGGTTTTTGTCTTCCACATTAAATGCAGGCTAAAATGTATGTAGCCTATTCTTTCTCAAACGTTAGGTGAATCCAATTATTTATAGCTAGAACATTAAAGTAATTCTGTATTTATATGCTAAGATGTCAGAGGCTCATGGCGTAGGCAATCAGTGAGTGGCCCTCAAAGAATGTCTGGCATTTACCTATATCCTGTACTGCAAATGTCCCTAAGGAAAAATAGCAGCACAGTGTGATAGTAATCCTATACGTCTGTACATCTTATAACAGACTGCAAGAGAGTGAGCAAGGATGCAGACAGCGTTGAAACCAAGTCCCTTAATCATGCACTCAAAGGCAGCCAACAGATATTAAGCTAGTAAGAGTTGTCAATCATGAAATACTTGGTAACATTGGTCTCCTCTCCATCTAATGTCCTTTACGAATACTGGGTTTGAGATTTATAAGGTTTATTTCACGGGTGCGAGCGATCACGTTAAGGTAACAAGTCATGTCCTGTTCATCTGGCCAGCTGTTGAGTGTGAGATACATCTGCTGGCATGGACCACTGATGACCGCACAGAGGTGTGTGTAGAGCTGCTTGTGGCAGGGCGGGCAGACAGGCCACGTCCCAAATAGTACCCTATTCCCTACAGCTGGGGTCCAGCAGCAGCTTACTCTAGGCTACACTAATGCACTCAGCATGGGTCTCCCGAGACAATTCTTTGATTCATAGTGCACCCTGACATGTATAGAAGTGCAGAAAGTAAGGAGTGCTTTGGCTAAATATTGGACCAATGCCAATTAGTGTTGGCTAGGATCTCTTTTTCGCCATCCAATCACAATGATGCACTCGGGTTTTGTGCATCTTGTTTATAAAGAGTTAGGTGATTGCCAATTTAGTTAAGTCTTTATCTTAACTTGAAAATGAAGACTAAAATAATTGTTACTGGGGATACGTTGTAGAACTACGGCTAACTGAATGATGGTCCCTGCCTCTGATCCCATTCAGTGAGGTCAAAACGGATGAGTGCAGATGTAAATTCCCTGTCGAGGACACAGAACAGCCATAAATTAGGGCCCTAATGGAATCACAGTATGTCGTATGATTATCATACTACACTGCAGTAGCATGTAGCCTGCAGAACAGCTCATCCAATTAGGCTTTAGTCATGTTTTACAGAGCTTCCTAATTGGGCGGTCCAATCAAATTATGCTTGGAAATTTGAAAACTAAGGGCCATTTGTCAGCATTTTTTAACCAACAAAACCCTAAAATGATGTCTAGGAATAAACAATTTTCCTTATTTTCTTAAGTTAACTTATTTACTTAAGTTAGGCTATATCCCAATACTAATGAATATAGAATACAATGTTAATGGAATTAGGTCTAGTTCTGGAAGAGCTCTTCAAACAGGACAATAAGTCCTTTCTACAGATTTCCAACATATCAGATCAGGGAAGTAAAATTCTTACAGCATTCTCCGGGCTACATTTAACAAGATGGGCGTGGAGGAGGAATTGGATAGGAGAGAAATGCAGATAAGCCTTTGTCCCTCGATATTCCTTTGCAATAGACTCTGCCTATGATTTCGACCTCGAGCAAAAATAGTCGAGGGTTAATGGAGAGTGTTGATTCATCTAACAAATGTACAGACCTACCGGCAAGTAGCGAAACCGGACTGAGATCATGCATGCTCATCTCTCACTGCAACTCACAGCTCAAGAGCTATTACAAATTGCCGATAGCAGAGCGAGAAAGAGGTGTGTCCGCCACATTGAAAAAGCACCGACAAACGCCATTATGTTATGGCCCAATTTGGCAAGAATAGACATCAATATGAAAATTACAAGTGTGCTGAATAATATCGAAATAGTATGGAAAACAGTTCATCGATTCTACAGTGAATCGTTTTGTTTCAGACAAAGCAGCACATGGCAAGGGCTCGCGGAAGGCATCTCCTCACAAATTAGAATGGACTTTGAGCCAAGATGAATAGGACTACATTCTCTAACAAAGTGGCTTAAAATGAATACGCGACCTACTACTTGATTACAAAGTTGTAATAGCAATACTTTACATCGTCTGCATTCCTGGAAAGGGAGGTGCGGCAGCGCACGACCAAACCATTTCAAAGCATTCCTGAAATATGAATAATTAGCTAATAAGCAGGTTAAATAACATTAGTTTGACTGTCTACTTTTGGATTTCTATAGTGGACAGCAAGTAACTACAGTCAGGCAAGCCACTGACAGTAAGTGGCCTGATGATAAGGTGTAGCCACCAGCCAGTGCCAGCGGTGAGCTGATAAGCCAACATCAGCACCATTGTCCGCGGAAAGCACCGCTGCGAAAAAACTATTTCATAGGCTCCAGAAGCAAAGCTACTGCCTATGATATTGCACAAAAATCTAACTGACACACAAGTGTTGATGTAGCTATAAAAGTTAACTACTGTCTGAACATGGATCAAAGCAGAAATACTATATCAGGCAAAAACCTATCCTGTAAGGAACACTGTGTGATTTGTTTTTTCAGTTTTCTCAAGCAAGACAAGCTACCCAAAGTAAAGACAGGCCTCAAGTAGGCAAAATAGAAGGGCACTATTAGCTAAAATCATAGCTAAATCTGGGGCCATAATAATTGCCTAGTTAGATAGTTAACGCTAAGCTAATTAGTTTGATAGCTAGCTAGCTAATTTGTAGCTTGCTAGCTACACCCCTTGGCTACATTAATTAGCTAGCCTCAGTTTACACCTCATGACAGCTATCATATCTCCATAATTAAGTTAAAAGTCAAAATATATAACATTAAACTACAAAGTACATGTTTCTGGACAAATCCATGTAGCTACTTTTGATCCAATTATCCACATGGCTTGTTTGGATTTCTTGCCTGTTGCGATGAAGCAGCTAGCCAAGGCAAGACAGTACCCAGGCCCAACCTCTCCTCACACCCAGACCTTGGCAACAGAAGAAAAAAAAATCGCTCGGTTGCTCAAAGCTAACGTTAAATGACAAGCATGAATAGCACTTTTGTTTTGCGGAAATTGCTCGAATTCTTCATCAATCGAAGACACCTAGGCGCAATGACTTGCAGAATGTATTAGGTTTGCTATAAATGGATAAGGCGTCTTTCTCTCTTACCTGTGTGGCAGACAGTTATTGTCTCTCCAGCTGCAGTCACTCAGTGGACACCCGACAGAGAATAGTAGTTCACTAGGCGGCCTGAAGGGGAGGAGGGCGCCAGAGTACAGACAGAGATTGTTCTGAAATTCTTCCTGACCGTTCTGCACTAGAATGCTTGAAATAAGAGGTTTGTGTGTAGGCCTACACTGATCTCAGAGGAGGCTGGTAGGAGGAGCTATAGGAGGACGGGCTCATTGTAATGGCTGGAATGGAATTCATGGAACGGAGTCAAACATGTGGTTTCCATATGTTTGATGTGTTTGATGCCTTTCCATTTACTCAATTCCAAAAATTACAATGAGCAGGTCCTCAGATAGCTCCTCCCACCAGCCTCCTCTGTCTGATCTGTTGATAAGATGGTGTTAGATTATGATATTAAAACTAGTTTAGCTGCTATGAACAAATTGCAGGTCTTCAGAGATGATCTACAACGCTAACCCAAATGAATGACACAATGGGAGACCAAACTTGTTAAATAGCCTTCTGCCCTATGTAATACGTGACAGACAAAATTTTTACCAATAGGCCACCTTTTGTTATTTTCTTACATTAAACCAATGACTCATCTAATCTAATATATTTGAATTTCCATTCCTCTAGGCCTGGCTTAGTGTCAATTTACCAATGATTATGTAAGAATTACTGGAAAACCTGCTTGGAGGGATCTGGAGTGGCAATACCCCCTTTCCCTACAACCTGTGGGTGGGGTATAGCAAGGGAAGCACTGTGCTTGTCACTGTTAGTGACCTCTAAACATCTATAGGCCTTGCCTACAGCACTGGCAGACTGACTGATCTAACACTCCTCCATACTAAACCAACCACAGAGGGCAGTAATTAGTTACAATTGTGTAATTACTTGTAACTATACTATACATACACTTACAGTGTATGGAATATAATTTGTTTCCTTATGGAATCAATGGAATAGTCCCCAAAGTGCAAACTCCAAGCTAAATCAAGCACACCTCAAGTTTATTATATGAAAGTACTTGGCATATTTCACCCTAGGTCTGGTATGTTTATTAGGAGATAGACCCTCCTAGAAGCACATACTGATATTTTTGCAAAGCAATGGTTTGCATGTGTAATACATGTTGCATACAGAGTGTTGCCAGAAAGCATTGCGTTGTGTCATACATTTTATAGAGGAAGTCTTAACCATGAGGCAGGGTTGAGGTTAGCCCCTGGAGTTGCTTAGCAACCAGACCACTTGAGAATGGGCATGCATTTTTTTCTCCAGTTAGGGACAAAGGAGGGAGAGGGTGAGAAAGAGGCAGATGGTACATGTCTGAAATTACTATGGTGTGTTTGGTCTGCATTTTATTTGAGGTGATTTAACATTATTCATCTCTTAAATTGTAACCAATATCTAACAATTGATCTTAACATACCTTGAAATAAATATTCATATTTTACTACTGATTATGGTCTTTCAAAGCCAAATAAAATAAGATAAATCCTATCTGCAGTTCTGTGGTTTGAAATTGTTCTGTCTATGCCATATTGACACTCACTAAAGCTTTGCATAATAGTGTATAGGCTATGGTACGGCACTGTTGATTTAATTGCAATATTTAATTACCATATTAGTGTAAGTAAGTAAGTAGCCTTGCATGAGCCTTGGCTGTTTCTATAGAATGAGGCAGCTTGATGTGCAAGTACACCCCCTGGAAAGGACACAAGTCTATCACAGGGCCAATATACTGTAAGTGTAAGACAGAATATGTCAGTCTGTTCTAGTCTGGTTTTAGGCATGTGAGGCAGATTTATGTTGGATTTCAACTAAAGGCAGTCAAGTAGAAACAGAGAAAAAGCTCCTTGATTTTTTAGCCACAGGGTGGCATCCTTTCTCTGGATAACATCCCCCAGCATAGACTTACACTGAGTGTACAAAACATTATGCTCTTTCCATGACATAGACTGACCAGGTTAATCCAGGTGAAAGCTATGATCCAATAATTGATGTAACCTGTTAAATCCACTTCAATCAGTGTCGATGAAGGGTAGGAGACAGGTTAAAGAAGGATTTTTAAGCCTTGAGATAATTGGGCTCCCTAAGGCACTGCATTTCTAGTGCTTGAGGCGTCACTACAGACCCCCTGGTTCGATTCCAAGCTGTATCACAACCGGCCGTGTTTGGGAGTCCCATAGGGCGGCGCGCAATTGGCCCAGCATTGTCCGGGTTTGGCCGGTGTAGGCCGTCATTGTAAATAAGAATTTATTCTTAACTGACTTGCCTAGTTAAATAAAACAATTAAAAAATAAAGACATGGGTCGTGAATGTGTGCCATTCAGAGGGTGAACGGGCAAGACAACAGGCGCACCGGTTTACACATGCTCAACAGTTTCCCGTGTGTATCAAGAATGGTCCACCACCCAAAGGACATCCAACCAACTTGACACAACTGTGAGAAGCATTACAGTCAACATGGGCCAGCATCCCTGTGGAACGCTTTCGACACTTTGTAGAGTCCATGCCGCTACGAATTGAGGCAGTTCTGAGGGCAAAGGGGGGTGCAACTCAATATTAGGAAGGTGTTCCTAATGTTTCGTACACTCAGTGTACAATCATAGACTCTGCTCTAAGGAGTTGGTACAAGCATTCATGTCTCCCACGCTGAAACTTGTGTCTTTGTGAGGTCAAAGCACTATGCACAACATGGCGTTATGTACTGTAGTAGGCCTTTTTTGTCAGTCACACACAAGTGTCGGCTACTTCCTTATCAGTCTACATTTTGCGACACACATGCATGTATTCTGTATCATTTCTTTATGAGTGTAACCAATGTTGTTTAATGTACTAAACAACATACAGTAGTAGAGTATTCGTATAAGTATTCTGTGTGGTTTACCACGGTTACATGCATTGACGCATACTTAGCGTAGTGTATCGGTGACACTCAATACTTTGCACTAACATTACTGCATTGAGATCCTACTGGTCAGTGACTCAAACTCTTTACATCATTCCGTCATCTTTTCTGCTATAAAACAGAACATTTGAGAGTGCTACACCAACTGACCAGCCATGCCTGGAAGGTGTCCATCTTCTCCTTCCCGGCCCAAGCCAAGCCCAGTCTTCAGGGAGAGGTCAAGGGTGTATTTTGGGGGGGCAGGTGGTGCGGCTGTTGGATTGTTTACAGGCCAAGGCTATTGTCCAGAGGATTATCTGGCATCAGATGTTAGACTTTTACAGAGAGGTTACCCTCCTACCCTCCCTCCAGACTTATGTGGTTTCATAGACCCTTCCCCTCCCCTCCCCTCCCCTCCCCTCCCCTCCCCTCCTCTCCCCTCCCCTCCTCTCCCCTCCCTCTTCCATACACTGGGTAAAGACTAGAGATGTTGGTATGCACATCTTACTCACGCATACTCACACACTATAACATATCATCTAAACCTACATGTACAAAGAGAAAACAACAGCTGATGTGGATTAGCTAAAGTCATGTGTGAAAAAGGCAAAGAAGGGATGCCAATGTTTATGGTGTCTCATCATGACCAACAGGTGATGGGTGGAGGGAGGCAGACAGAGACAGGTCTATATGGGTTGTTTTATGAGAAATTAGATCACGCAAACATATTTGTTGTTTAAGAAAAATGTGTGTGTGTGTATGTGTGTGTGTGTGTGTGCGTGTATATATTGGGGTAAAGGATGGGTGGGTTAGCTTTTATGCTTCTGCATCTGTAGGGTTGGGCATCCTCATACTTCAGTGTTAAGTCGGTCGGTACAACAGTCCCTAAGCTCCAGCTTACGTCAACAGCAGCTGCACCCAATGGCTCTGGCATCACTCACTGAATAGGGTGAGCTCTTAACAGTTGTCTCATCCCCTGAGTATAGGGTCAGATCCTCTCAAGCCTCCAAATCAGTCCATCTTACCAGCAAAGCTAGGGATTTTCCAATTATTGTTCATTTACTTTGACTTACAGTAGCTACAGCATACAACTGTTCTGGTGCCAGTTCGCATTACCATTCAGGCAATAATAATTTTGGTTTATGGTTTCAGTGTTATGAATTGAGGTTAATTCAATTAGATCCCAGAACATATGATGCTAATACGTGGGCATTCTGATGTGACTGAATTTACATAGATACAAGGCCAGAGGCCGTTGTTTCTATTTAGTGTTCAACCAGTAGAAAACAGTTACTTAGCAACATAATATGCTGTACATGTATGAATATACACATTTCACAACTAGTTCTCCCTCCCTCTAAATCCACAGCCCTCACAGATATGTAGTTAACAAACAGAAGCACAGTTGTCACTCACCTGTTTGGAATGTTATCACATGTCATTGCTCAACTGGCTAGTCTAAATATGTGTATGTGACAGACGCAGGCTTTTAACATGTGAAACCTAAGAATGCACCAGAGACCCATTACATAATGGATTTCAATGGGACCACCAAAGAAGGAGAGGATCTCCCCCACTTTAGGGAATACACAGCGCTCCCATTTCAGATGAAGTGCACACCACTTTGAAAATAGTTACCATCTCTCAATATTATCACTTTGCAACTGTCACGCATGGAAATAAAGATAAAACATGGCTTTGGACCTAGATGTTTGACGTTGAACATTTATTTCCATTGTCGAAACGTTGTGACACACACATCCACTCACACACACACAGACAGAATCAATCACACACATTGAGTACAAAGATTTGAACGAAAGAGCTGACAAAAGAGATTCAGATCAGCGACATCTTGAATTCTGCAACAGAGAGAGACACCTGTCATTTCACTTTCCCTACTTCATCAGTTTGAACATGTTGATGCACGACTCAGGGTGCCGGCAAAAAGGTAATGCACTTCACAGTTAAGATGCTGTACTCACTTGATCATTCACCCAGCCATGATGTGTTTCACAAAGGCTGAAATAGAGAGATAGAAACAGAGGCTGTATTAACATTAGGTGGGAACCAGTAGGTTTCCTCAGCACACTGCATAAAGTCGTATGTTGCCGCACCTTCGTAGTTAATGCAGCCGTTGCCGTCCTCTTGTCCTTCCATCACTACCTCTATCTCTTTCTCTGTCATCTTCTCTCCTGCAAGTGTAACGGTAGGGGTGTGAGACATTTCAAATGGTGTTAAACACTCCTCACAGACACACCCCTTACGGAAAAAAAACACATGAATTTCACGTGATCATGTGTGTTTCACATGTGATCTCACGTAATTACGTGATCACGTGACCTTATGTGAAGTTAATGTGATAACATGTGACAACATGTAAAAGCAACACATGAAAACATTTCAGCACGTGAGAACATGATCTACATGATATTTTCACATGTGAATGTTTTTCTCATGTGAAAATTCAATTCCACATGTGAGAGTTAGGTTTTCACATGTGAAAGTTTTTTAAATGTGAACGTTTTTCAAATGTGAACGGTTTTCACATGTGAATCTCTAATGTGAAAATGTGGTGTTAACATGTAAATTCTACATTTAATACATGTGAACACAACTGACCTCACATGTGTCTCTTTTGCTTTCACATGTGAACATTTCAGCTCAACATGTGAAAACAGCTATTTCAACTGTGAAAATGCAATTCTCATATGTGAAACTGCAGATTTCACATGTTTTTTTCTAAGAGAAGTAATGAAATGGTGTGGGGGTCTTAAGGTAAGTTGTGCGCTGTTCAGCTAAAATAGTGTACAAATCTTTAACGAATGACAATATGAATCTATTTCACATGATTCCTTTGTACTGTATATGACCCCACCTGGGATTTGAACTCAGAACCTCTGGATTTAGGTTATCTTTCTGCTGCGCTAAAAAAGTCTGTAACATGCTCAGAAGTTCAGCAATGTGAGGGTTTTCTGTATAGTCTAATGTTGGTGTGTCTTATTATTCTGTTTTAATGTTACTCAATTACTATGATAAATATAATAGTTTTTCTTGAGTGTATTTTTAACAAAGCTGAGATTTACTTTGATGTCCAAAGTTTAGGAATACAGGTGAAATCAGTCATTGACACAGAAATGGTGGCATAGCAAAAAAGTCTGAATGCAGTGACCAAGAGGTTGTGAGTCCAAATCCCAGATGAGGACATGTTGAATATTAATTACTGTATAAATAAACATTCACATTATAATAATGCATGCCAATGTGTGCCAAATATGTAAGTTGAAAACACTCCGACTGCATGACTTTCCGTGGACTGATTTTTGTGAAATCTTATGTGAAGAATATTCACATGTGACATTTTTTATCCACATGTGAAAGGTTACGTGATCACGTGAAAATCACTTGAAATTTCATATGTGAAATAAAATGTTACATGAAATAAATGTGGTTTTTCCGTAAGGGAAGCCAAACCTCAAACCAATCCTCCTTTCAGATACCCTTACGGGTTCCACATTAACGTCATAGAGCATACATTACACATCTATAATCACGTCATAAACATGAGATTATAGCTACATAGAACATGGGCACTAACCAAGAGTTGCGAGTGCATGACGCAGCTCGGCACCCATGACGGTGCCGTTGCCCTCCTTGTCAAAGACACGCAGTCCTTCCACAAAGTCCTCAAAGGTACCCCGGTTTTTGGACTTGGAGATGTGCTGGAACATTGGTAGGAAGATCTCGAAGCCGATCAGCTTGGTGTTCATTTCTATGGTGGCACATTGAGCAAGGGAAGGAGTTACTTTCAATGAAATCAACCCAACCCATCAACATTCAGCCTCTACTGAGCTCAAGGTGAATAAAGAGATAACAGAAACTTAAGCAATGGTGTGGCCATGCACGTGTTCAATGGCTGGAGTCATTGTCAAAAGGCAGATATGTCTACAAACTGTGATGCCATCAGTTCAAATGTTGCACCTGGTGGATACACTTACAGAGAAAATTATTGATGCCTATGTCTGTGCGAACATGTAACCAGTGACCACTACTACTATATAATGTCTATAGAATACTGGTGTGCCACTGACCCTGTGGCTTGGGTTTCCCTAGGACTCTCATGACTTCTTCGTTGGAGGGGTTCTGGCCCAGCGCCCTCATCACATCACCACACTGGGCGTAAGAGATCTTCATCTCGCTTTTGGGGGTCCTGTCGAAAAGCACGAAGGCCTCTTTGAACTCTGGGGAAGAACACAGATCATCAGGGTTAGCTGGGGAAACTAGCAAGCCATCAACAGGTCAGGTCATCCAATACACTTTCCCCATAACAAATAGTAAAATGTACATCAAAGATGTTGGATTTTCTAAAGCAAGATCAGTTTACCGTCAATTTGGTCTGCAGTGAACTCAATCTGAAATAGAAAAAAAGAACACTTCAATAGTGGGAATATTGCTACTGATTTTGCCCAGCTCATCATTGTAAGCACATTTAGCAATTGTATTATGAAGGATGAGGTGCATCCGAGGCGCATACTATGTACATGACATGGGGGGAGTTCTTTGAAGACCTCCAAGGTCAGCTGTGGACACCTTATTTGTGTCTCTAAGAGTAACAGGGCGCCCTAGTTTCAAAATGGTGGGCTTCGTGTGAAACCTAATTCTCCTCCACTGTCCCCGGGGCCAACACAGGCTAATATAAGAACAATAAGAATGAAAAGTTCCAACTGGGGACCCGTTAGAAAGGCTGTTCTAGAACCCCAGAGAGACAGAAGCATGCAGATGAATCCGGGTGTAGCACATCTCTGGCACCAAATACCAGCCCAATTTGTCTTTTATCATCCCTGAGAAAAACAACCTGACGAGGAACCAGTTACAGTTATGGGTTGAAATGTTGTTTGTCCATTGAAAGAGCATGTTGGGAACATAAAACAGTTATATGAACTGTTTGCTTGATCCAGTCGCTGGAAAGTTTTGTTGGATGTGTGCCACTACGCCAACAAGTCTTTGATCGTACAGTGAATGCCAGTTACCAAAGCCAAAGGAACAGAAAATGAAAAAAATATATAATTGATTAGGAACCATTGATTTACCTCCAACATAATCTCATTCAGATTCAACAGTTACTGTACCAAGCAGAGATGGTTTAATGATCTGAACATAACTAACCTGAAAGGTTATTACATCACTGAAAATGGCAAATCCTTTGCAGAGGATAGCCATACCAAGAAATGTTGCCAATAGAACTTTGAAAACTAATACAACAATGTTTTTTTTCACTAGACAGACTTCCCTGTACACAGCTCTAACTCGTCAACTAAAGATGGCATCCTCCTCTCTCATACTTAATGTCATTAGTTCCACTACAAACACAGGTGGATGAGAGGAGATGACAGCAAAGACTCACAGAGAGGTTAGACCATAGAATTACAACATACAATCTATTTTCTATGAGTCGGACACTCACCGCAATGCTTTGTGGGTCAAATTCGGGCTCCTTGGGCTTCTCTGGCTCCGGAGCTGGTGGGGTCGATTTTGCCACCTCCTTCTTCGGCTCGGGCTTCTTGGGGGCCATTCTCCTGGACGGGAAAGTGTGTGAGGGAGAGTGTGTGTGTCGCGGTGGAGGCTGAGAGAGGACCATCTCTGGAAGAGTTATATACCCAGCTTGGGGGTCCCCACTGAGACAGAGGGGTTGGCTTAGCCAACAGAAGCTAGGATAACATTCTATATAAGGGTAAAAAGACAGTCTTCAGGATAGAACTTCACAAGACTCCCCTGAAGAACCTGTGGCATGGAATTAATATATGCAGTCAACTACATGGCTACTAAGACATCATCAGGGTTCTCTCTCTCATAATGGCCAATATTATCAGTACTCAGGTCCCAGTCGACACTTAACTATTTAGCACATCAGTTGTGACATGTCGCCAGTCAAGGGTTAAGGGCTTAGGTGGGTGATAAGTATTATTTTCCTCTCAGTATGTTTGTCGGGTATGGAGGGGCTTAGCTACAATTAGAGAAGCAGGACATTACCCAAGGGAGTATGGAGGAAGGGGTCTTTTTATAGATGCTTAAACTATCTTTCTCTCTTAACTTAGTTGCCCACAACTCCAAAAGAAGAGGGAGGCCTGATTGCTGTTTGGGGTTGGAGAGGGGGAGACTTATGTGAGGGCAGTCAAAGCAGATGCAGGGTCTGAACAGCTGACTAAGGAAGGAGGAGGGAGACACTGATGATGAGGGAAGGAATGGCCTGGCTGTTAGTGTGCTCAGTGAACTGGAATGAACTGACTGAGCTCTTGGCCTGGTAGGCACTGAAGTATAACAATTAGAATGAGCCAGACTCTACAGTTACTGTACATACAGTTGAAGTTTACATACACTTAGGTTGGAGTCATTAAAACTCCTTTTTCAACCACTCCACAAATTTCTTGTTAACAAACTATAGTTTTGGCAAGTCTACTTTGTGCATGACACAAGTACTTTTTCCAACAATTGTTTACAGACAGATTATTTCACTTATAATTCACTGTATCACAATTCCAGTGGGTCAGAAGTTTACATACACTAAGTTGACTGTGCCTTTAAACAGCTTGGAAAATTCCAGAAAATGATGGCAAGCTTCTGAGAGGCTAATTGACATCATTTGAGTCAATTGGAGGTGTACCTGTGGATGTATTTCAAGGCCTACCTTTAAACTCAGTGCCTCTTTCTTGACATCAAGGGTAAAATCAAAAGAAATCAGCCAAGACCTCAGAAAAAAAAAATTGTAGACCTCTGGTTGATCCTTGGGGGCAATTTCCAAATGCCTGAAGGTGCCACGTTCATCTGTACAAACAATAGTACGCAAGTATAAACACCATGGGACCACACAGCCGTCATACCGCTCAGGAAGGAGACGCGTTCTGTCTCCTAGAGATGAAAGTACTTTGGTGCGAAAAGTGCAAATCAATCCCAGAACAACAGCAAAGGACCTTGTGAAGATGCTGGAGGAAACAGGTTCAAAAGTATCTATATCCACAGTAAAACGAGGAAGAAGCCACTGCTCCAAAACTGCCATAAAAAAGCCAGACTACGGTTTGCAACTGCACATGGGGACAAAGATCATACTTTTTGGAGAAATGTCCTCTGGTCTGATTAAACAAAAATAGAACTTTGGCCATAATGACCATCGTTATGTTTGGAGGAAAAAGGGGATTGCTTGCAAGCCGAAGAACACCATCCCAACCGTGAAGCACGGGCGTGGCAGCATCATGCTGTGGGGGTGCTTTTCTGCAGGAGGGACTGGTGCACTTCACAAAATAAATGGCATCATGAGGAAGGAAAATTATGTGGATATATTGAAGCAACATCTCAAGACATCAGTCAGGATGTTAAAGCTTAGTCGCAAATGGGTCTTCCAAATGGACAATGACCTCAAGCATACTTCCAAAGTTGTGGCAAAATGGCTTAAGGACAACAAAGTCAAGGTATTGGAGTGGCCATCACAAAGCCCTGACCTCAATCGTATAGAACATTTGTGGGCAGAACTGAAAAATTGTGTGCGAGCAAGGAGGCCTAAAAACCTGATTGCACTGTAGGCCTATATGGGGTATCAGTGAAGATTACGAGAATACTATCAAAACATACCATGGTGACTCTGAAAAACCAACCACTACCATCAGATGCTTTGTTGACCTCTGCCTGGAGCCCTTAAACACCTAGGGCCTTCCTGCCCTCTAAATACAGTTTAACAAGAGGAGCTGTGGAGGGTCTAGGTCATCCCCTTGAGAGGGCCACTAGTCCCTTCCAGAAGCCTCCAGTAAGAGGTAGCAGCACTCGCTGCCTTGGAGTAGTCTGCAGCAATACACTGAAAAAGTTTAAGAACTCCTGCACTATACTGTAGGTCAACTTTGCTGCCACATCTGGGAAACTGTGTACTGCTACTTCCAGTTTATCCATGTTACAGAGAATGCATGCGATCTAATTCCCTCAACTAGAGCAGCGACACAGAGTCTTTGAGTAACTCCTCTGTAGGGGGGTAATATTTATCATATATGATATTATATATACCTTACATGTGACTCATAATAAGACGGCAATTAGACTATTAAGATGTTTATCTGACTCTATAAAGATAATTAAAATATGCAAGAGACTACAGTTGAGTTAATGTAATAGGCAATCAAGAAATGTCTGAGAATGGAATTCTAAATACAAGTGTATTTAATTACTTTGTAAAAATTAATGATTACACTTACAAGGCTAACCTACAAAGCATTACATGGGCTTGCTCCTACCTATCTCTCCTATTTGGTCCTACCGTACATACCTACACGTACGCTACGGTCACAAGACGCAGGCCTCCTTATTGTCCCTAGAATTTCTAAGCAAACCGCTGGAGGCAGGGCTTTCTCCTATAGAGCTCAATTTTTATGGAATGGTCTGCCTATCCATGTGAGAGATGCAGACTCGGTCTCGACCTTTAAGTCTTTACTGAATACTCATCTCTTCAGTAGGTTCTATGATTGAGTGTAGTCTGGCCCAGGTGTGCAAAGGTGAATGGCAAGGCACTGGAGCGACGAACCGCCCTTGCTGTCTCTGCCTGGCCGGCTCCCCTCTCTCCACTGGGATTCTCTGCCTCTGACCCTGTTACGGGGGCTGAGTCACTGGCTTACTAGTGCTCTTCCATGCCGTCCCTAGGAGGGGTGCGTCACTTGAGTGGGTTGAGTCACTGTCTTCCTGTTCGGTTTTGCACCCCCTCGGGCTTGTGTGGTGGAGGAGATCTTTGTGGGCTATACTCAGCCTTGTCTCAGGGTAGTAAGTTGCTGTCTGTTGATATCCATCTAGTGGTGTGGGGGCTGTGCTTGGGTGGGGTTATATCCTGCCTGGTTGGCCTTGTCCGGGGGTATCATCGTACGGGGCCACAGTGTCCCCCGACCCCCCCGTCTCAGCCTCCAGTATCAATGCTGCAATAGTCTATGTGCCAGGGGGCTAGGTGTAATATCTGGTGTAATTCTCCTGTCTTCTCCTGTGTCCTGTGTGAATTTAAGTCTGCTCCCTCTAATTCTCTCTATCTCCCTCCCCTTCCGGAGGACTTGAGCCCTAGGACCATGCCTCAGGACTACCTGGCCTGATGACTCCTGGCTGTCCCCAGTCCACCTGGTCGTGCTGCTGCTCCAGTTTCAACTGTTCTGCCTGCGGCTATGGATCCCTGACCTGTTCACCGGACGTGCTACCTTGTCCCAGATCTGCTGTTTTCAACTCTCCCTCTCTCTCTCTATCTCTCTACCGCACCTGCTGTCTCGACCTCTGAATGCTCGGATATGAAAAGCCAACTGACATTTACTCATGAGGTACTGACCTGTTGCACCCTCTACAACCACTGGTCAGGTCAGGAACAAGAAAGAGACAATAAACCTAAGACCCTTTATAACATCTGAGTTGTTTGGACTCAAAATCTGAGTTGTTGACCAATAAATAGTATTACTGTAAAGTTGACCTCCAATCAGATATCAGACCTACAGACTTGTAAAAACAACAGAACCTCTGCTTCTCAGAGGTGTGACAATGGGGGTTGGCAAGAGCCACACAGAGTAGAGTCACTTCGGGGGCTGGGCCACTCTCCCTCTCTTTTGCAGATTCACGTATGCAGCAGTAGCCTACTCCATACAAACTGATGCTGTATTCCAACAGGCATACTTTGCATGGCTTTTCTCAACTGTGTCCTTCATGTAGCCCTCTCTTCTGAGGGACCTGAGTTCATATCAGTTTGGACCTAATATCTAGATGTGTAGCAGTACAATTAGACTATGTGGTCTGTAAATAGGCAGCCTGTGGAATTGTGTGTGGACTGTGTGGGCCTAACCATAAATAAAATAGTGCAGTGCCTCAACGCTCCACCTAGTAGGTAATATACCCCTTAAGAATATGTGACCGGTCAAATCGGTCTTATGTAGCAAAATTTGAAATGGTGTGTTTTACATTGGATAAAAGTAGAGACTCAGAGCTACAAAATGGTATATCATACACTACAGTTGAGGAACAATGGGAAAATATTTTTGCTTTGAAAGTTGATAAACTTGTAAACTCACTTTTGAGAAAATATTTTGGTACTACTACTGTAGGGCCCTTCTTTGTCTACACCCATTCAGCATTGTTCACACCCTCTTAAGCTTTAGCCCAACCCATCTCTTTAAGGGTTGATCCCAGCATTCTGTACTAACAATAGAAGTCAAGCACCCAAGCTAACTTGTTAGCTACTTCCAGACACAAATTCCAGAACAGCCCACTGAACATTACTCGCCCTAGCAGAGCTGGTTAGGCTGTTATGTTATCCAGAGCGTTGGTGACTGCAACTGTGCTGCTGGCAACAATTTAGTTACGCTTTTTTGACAACGTTTACTGACACCGGCCATATTCAACGGGTGTTGAGCGTTTGTAAATTAATCAGTTATTCTGCGCTCTGGCACACTCAGACGAGAGTGCTCTGAAATTGGAGTAGATGGCCAGACTGAATTTACGAACGCTCCCAAAATGGTTACTTGCTTAGTGGAGTATTTTGTTAAGACATGTAGCTAGCTAGCTAGGTAAACAATGAACCATAATCACAACTCATGACGTTACTATCCTGCATGAATCTGCAGGTAGCTAACCAACCAGGTTCGCTGTTAGCTAGCTAACATTAGGCTATAGCTAGCTAAGCAAATGGCTCTGAGATACGAATAATAAGGTCATACACGTAACGTTAGCTAGCGAGCCAGCCAGCTATGCAAATAGTATGGGTAGCCATTTGATTAGATGTTCAGGAGTCTTATAGCTTGGGGGTAGAAGCTGTTTAGAAGCCTCTTGGACCTAGACTTGGCGCTCCAGTACTGCTTGCCGTGCAGAAGCAGAGAGAACAGTCTATAACTAGGATGGTTGGAGTCTTTTTTTAGGGCCTTCCTTTTTTCCTGTTGTCCACAATCATCTCCTTTGTCTTGATCACATTGAGGGAGAGGTTGTTGTCCTGGCACCACAAGGCCAGGTCTCTGACCTCCTCCCTATAGGCTGTCTCGTCGTTGTCGGTGATAAGGCCTACCACTGTTGTGTCATCTGCAAACTTAATGATGGTGTTGGAGTCGTGCCTGGCTATGTAGTCATGAGTGAACAGGGAGTACAGGAGGGGACAGAGCACGCACCCCTGAGGGGCCACTGTGTTGACGATCAGCGTGGCAGATGTGTTGTTACCTACCCTTACCACCTGGGGGCGGCCTGTCAGGAAGTCAGGAGCCAGTTGCAGAGGGAGGTGTTTAGTCCCTGGATCCTTAGCTTAGTGATGGGCTTTGAGGGCACTATGGAGTTGAACGCTGAGCTGTAGTCAATGAATAGCATTCTCACATAGGTGTTCCTCTTGTCCAGGTGGGAAAGGGCAGTGTGGAGTGCAATAGAGATTGCATCATCTGTGGATCTGTTGGGGCGGTATGCAAATTGGAATGGGTCTAGGGTTTCTGGGATAATGGTGTTGATGTGAGCCATGACCAGCCTTTCAAAGCACTTCATGGTTACAGACGTGAGTGCTACGGGTCGGTAGTCATTTAGGCAGGTTATCTTAGTGTTCTTGGGCACAGGGACTATGGTGGTCTGCTTGAAACATTGGTATTACAGACTCAGTCAGGGACATATTGAAAATGTCAGTGAAGACACTTGCCAGTTGGTCAGCACATGCTCGGAGTACACGTCCTGGTAATCCGTCTGGCCCTGCGGCCTTGTGAATGTTGACCTGCTTAAAAGTCTTACTCACATCGGCTACGGAGAGCGTGATCACATAGTCATCCGGAACAGCTGGTGCTCTCTTGCATGCTTCAGTGTTACTTGCATAGAAGTGATTTAGCTCGTCTGGTAGGCTTGTGTCACTGGGCAGCTCACGGCTGTGCTTCCTTTTGTAGTCTGTAATGGTTTTCAAGCCCTGCCACATCCGACGAGTGTCAGAGCCGGTGTAGTACGATTCAATCTTAGTCCGGAATTGACTATTTGTCTGTTTGATGCTTCGTCGGAGGGCATAGCGGGATTTCTTATAAGCGTCCGTGTTAGAGTCCCGCTCCTTGAAAGCGGCAGCTTTACCCTTTAGCTCAGAGCGGATGTTGCCTGTAATCCATGGCTTCTGGTTGGGGTATGTACGTACGGTCACTGTGGGGACGACATCATCGATGCACTTATTGATGAAACCAGTGACTGATGTGGTGTACTCCTCAATGCCATCAGAAGAATCCCGGAACATATTCCAGTCTGTGCTAGCAAAACAGTCCTGTAGCTTAGCATCTGCATCATCTGACCACTTTTTTATTAACCGAGTCACTGGTGCTTCCTGCTTTAGTTTTTGCTTATAATCAGGAATCAGGAGGATAGAGTTATGGTCAGATTTGCCAAATGGAGGGCGAGGGAGAGCTTTGAATGCGTCTCTTTGTGTGGAGTAAAGGTGGTCTAGAGTTTTTTTCCCTCTGGTTGCTCATTTAACATGCTGGTAGAAATGAGGTTGAACGGATTTAAGTTTCCCTGCATTAAAGTCCCCGGCCACTAGGAGCGCTGCCTCTGGATGAGCGTTTTCCTGTTTACTTATGGCCATATACAGTTCATTGAGTGCAATCTTAATGCCAGCATCGGTTTGTGGTGGTAGATAGACAGCTACGAAAAAAATATAGATGAAAAGTCTCTTGGTAAATAGTGTGGTCTACAGTTTATCATGAGATACTCTACCTCAGGCGAGCAAAACCTCGAGACTTCCTTAGTATTAGAATTTGTGCACCAACTGTTGTTTACAAATATACACAGACCGCCACCCCTTGACTTACCGGAGTCAGCTGTTCTATCCTGCCGATGTAGCGTATATTCCATCAGCTGTATGTTGTCCATGTCGTCATTCAGCCACGACTCATAACATATTACAGTTTTTAATGTCCCATTGGTAGGATAAACGTAATCTTAGGTCATCCAATTTGTTCTCAAATGATTGAACATTGGCTAATAGGATTGATGGAAGAGGCAGTTTACTCGCTCGCCGTCGTATCCTTACAATGCACCCCGACCTACGTCCACGATATCTCCGTCTCTTTCTCATGTGAATGACGGGCATTTGGGCCTTGTCGGGTGTCTGTAGGATATCCTTCGCATCCGGCTCGTTGAAGAAAAAATCTTTGTTCAATACGAGGTGAGTAATCGCTGTCCTGATATCCAGAAGCTCTTTTTGGTCATAAGAGACGGTGGCAGAAACATTATGTACAGAATAAATTACAAATAACGTGAAAAAAATACACATAAAAGTACAATTATTTAGAGGGCTGTAAAACAGCAGCCATCTTCTCCGGCACCACTTCTTCCACTTCTTTCATGCATGTTTCAGTGTTACTTGCCTCGAAGCGAGCATAGAAGTAATTTAGCTCGTCTGGTAGGCTCGTGTCACTGGGCAGCTCGCAGCTGTGCTTCCCTTTGTAGTCTGTAATAGTTTGCAAGCCCTGCCATATCCAACAAGCGTCGGAGCCGGTGTAGTACGATTCGATCGTAGTCCTGTATTGACGCTTTGCCTATTTGATGTTTCGTTGGAGGGCATAGCGGGATTTCAAATGGCTCTTTCTGTCAAAATTAGAAACGTATAATATCTGAAAATGTAGCTAGACTATCTTACCCGTATACATCATTCATGTATGGACACGTCTCCTCTCGGATGCCATGGTTGCCCTTAGTTTGAAGATGTAATCCGGAGACAAGTGTTTTCTCCATCTCCTTAGCTATCATACTTGAATTCCACTGATTTCAAAACTCGGTCCTCCAGAAAGTAGAGCACAACACTGCAGTTTTAATACACAATACATTTTTTAAAAGCTGCGTTAGACAGGATTACCTAGACATACTGACCAGCTCAAATAGACAGAAGCGTGCTATATGGCATGTCCAGCCCACTCATTATCTCAGCCAATCATGGCTAGTGGGAAGGTTGCTGTCTTTTTCTTTGGCTAAACCAACTAGGCTCGTAATTTAAATGTTGTATTCATATTTACAGATGGCATACGAGTTTGTTATTAAGGCACTTGAAAGATCACATGTTCGAGAAGGCATTTCTGCCAAAAAAAGACATTTTAATTCAAATAAAAATATTTACGTTCAAACGGCTCTCCTGTGAAGTAGTGACCCGCGATAGTACGCCTAGTTTCCTGAAACAGGTCACATATATGGTCTACCTACAAGGAAATATAACATGACCCAACAGTATTTGGAACAACACAATCAGCTATTCCTTTCACTTAAAAATAAATACAAACACAAAGTAAAGTTATGAATTATTATTCAACTCAAGGAGTATCTATTTGGTTCCAATAAACAAGGCAAGTTAAAAACATGTTATAAATCAACAATTATTATCAACCCCTTTGAATCACTAAATCAATCACAGAGCATTCGGAAAGTATTCAGATCCCTTGGCTTTTTCCAAATTTTGTTACCTTACAGCCTTATTCTAAAATTGATTAAATTGTTTTTTCCTCATCAATCTACACACAATACCCCATAATGACAAAGCAAAAATAGGTTTTTAGAATTTTTTGCAACCCCCCGGAAATATGACATTTATATAACTATTCAGACCCTTTACTCAGTACTTTGTTGAAGAACCATTGGCAGCGATTACAGCCTTGAGTCTTCTTGGGTATGATACTACAAGCTTGGGACATCTGAATTTGGGGAGTTTCTCCTATTCTACTCAGCATATCCTCTCAAGCTCTGTCAGGTAGGATGGGGAGCGTAGCTGCGCAGCTATTTTCAGGTCTCTCCAGAGATGTTCGATGGGGTTCAAGTTCGGGCTCTGGCTGGGCCACTCAAGGACATTCAGGGACTTGTCCCGAAGCCACTCCTGCATTGTCTTGGCTGTGTGCTTAGAGTCGTTGTCCTGTTGGAAGTTGAACCTTCGTCCCAGTCTGAGGTCCTGAGTGCTATGGAGCAGGTTTTCATCAAGGATCTCTCTGTACTTTGCTCCATTCATCCTAACTCCCAGTCACTGCCGCTGAAAAACATCCCCACAGCATGATGCTGCCACCACCATGCTTCACCGTAGGGATGGTGCCAGGTTTCTTCCAGACGTGACGATTAGCATTCAGGCCAAAGAGTTCAATCTTGGTTTCATCAGAACAGAGAATCTTGTTTCTCATGGTCTGAGAGTCCTTTAGGTGCCTTTTGGCAAACTCCAAGCGTGATGTCATGTGCCTTTTACTGAGGAATGACTTCCATCTGGCCACTCTACCATAAAGACGTGATTGGTGGAGTGCTGCAGAGACGGTTGTCTTTCTGGAAGGCTCTCCCATCTCCACAGAGGAACTCTGGAGCTCTGTTAGAGTGACCATCGGGTTCTTGGTCACCTCCCTGACCAAGGCCCTTCTCCCCCAATTGCTCAGTTTGGCCGGGCGGCCAGCTCTAGGAAGAGTCTTGGTGGATCCAAACTTCTTCCATTGAAGAATGATGGAAGCCACTGTGTTCTTGGGGACCTTCAATACTGCAGAAATGTTTTGGTACCCTCCCCAAGATCTGTGCCTCGACACAATCCTGTCTCGGAGCTCTACGGAATATTCCTTCGACCTCATGGCTTGGTTTTTGCTCTGACATGCACTGTCAACTGTGGGACCTTATATAGACAGGTGTGTGCCTTTCCAAATCATGTCCAATCAATTGAAATTACCACAGGTGGACACCAATCAAGTTGTAGAAACATCTCAAGGATGATCAATGGAAACAGGATGCACCTGAGCTCAATTTCGAGCCACATAGCAAAGGGTCTGAATACTTATGTAAATAAGGTATTTCTGTTTTTAATTTTTTATACATTTGCTAAAATGTCTAAAAACCTGTTTTCCCTTTGTTATTATGGGGTCTTGTGTGTAGATTGATGAGGATTATTATTTTTTACATCCATTTTAGAATAAGGCTGTAACGTAGCAAAATGTGGAAAAAGTCAAGGGTTCTGAATACTTTCCGAATGCACTAATTAGTAATGAGTGAACTGTTATGGTACCAGCATCATAGCTAGATGCTTTAAATAGGGACCCCCCTTCAACACGATAAAATAAACAAGAAAAAAATGCTCTGTCCCAAATAAACTCATGGTCCTGTGTCCAAGAATCCGTTCCAAGCTTTAGTGGCACGTGACCGAGGCGAAGCTCTCAAATGGAAACCGCTAGTCAACGGACCTGTAGCTCTCCCAATGAAACGGCTGGACACAGTTCATTTTGTGAAGAAAACACACACAAAAAACAGACCTCTTCAATTAAAACGGGACCATACTATGGAGATAGATTTCTATCAAAATGTTTAAAATATATAAGTAGTGAGTCACAAACAAAAGATGTGTTGTGCAAATATAGAATGCAACTTTTAAATAAAAATCCCAGTCTGTATATGCCCATATAGTTTCACTAACATATGTCATGATCCAAAAGCAAATGAGTCATCATTATATCATTAACAACAACCAAACGATGATTAGCAAATAAATGCAAGACAGTTTTTCTCTGGTTAACACAGCACATTTTACAAACATATTTCTTACATGTTTTTGTGAATGTGACAACATTTGTGACTCCACAGATACCATTTGTGACCTGCATTTTAATGGTTTGTCAAAGAGTGGGGCTTTAGTAGTGACTTTGGGGATTCTACACTACTACTACTACTACTACTACTACTACTACTACTACTACTACTACTACTACTATTACAGTCACTATAACAGTAGCAGCAAATCTGTGGCTCTGTGGTAGAACAGTGGGGGTTCGATCACTTGTCGAGGCATACCAACCAAAGACCTTGATGCCTCTCTGCTTGGCACTCAGCATTAAGATGGTGTCCTTCCCAGGAGGTGTACTTGTACATCACGCTTCCTCATGCTACAGAATCAGGAGATTGGCTCCTGCCGCTATGGGCCGTACTGGCTCAGACAAGGCGTACCTGTCCAATGCTTATTTACCTACCTACTTATAACAGTTGCAGCAGTGACTATAGCTAACGTTGGCTAGCTTGCTTGCTACTTCCAAAAACAAATGAGAGAACACCTCACTCTGACCATTTTACTCGACCTAGCAGAGCTGGTTAGGCTGTTTTCATGTTATCCAGAGCGTTGGTGACTGTAACTGTGCTGCTGGCAACAATTTAATTACGCTTTTTTGCCGACATTAACTGACACCGGTCATATTCAACCGGTATTGCGCGTTCGTAAATTCATCAGTTATTCTGCGCTCTGGCACAATCAGACGAGAGTGCTCTGAAATTGGAGTAGATGGCCAGACTGAATTTACGAACGCACCCAAAATGGTTACTTGCTTAGTGGATTCTTTTGTTAAGACATGTAGCTAGCTAGCTAGGTAAACAATGACCCATAATCACAACTCATGACGTTACTATCCTGCATGAATCTGCAGGTAGCTAACCAACCAGGTTCACTGTTAGCTAGCTAAGATTAGGCTATAGCTAGCTAAGCAAATGGCTCTGAGATACGAATAATAAGGTCATACACGTAACGTTAGCTAGCGAGCCAGCCAGCTATGCAAATAGTCTGGGTAGCCATTTGATTAGATGTTCAGGAGTCTTATAGCTTGGGGGTAGAAGCTGTTTAGAAGCCTCTTGGACCTAGACTTGGCGCTCCGGTACTGCTTGCTGTGCAGTAGCAGAGAGAACAGTCTATGACTAGGGTGGTTGGAGTCTTTGACAATTTTTCGGGCCTTCCTTTTTTCCTGTTGTCCACAATCATCTCCTTTGTCTTGATCACGTTGAGGGAGAGGTTGTTGTCCTGGCACCACAAGGCCAGGTCTCTGACCTCCTCCCTATAGGCTGTCTCGTCGTTGTCGATGATAAGGCCTACCACTGTTGTGTCATCTGCAAACTTAATGATGGTGTTGGAGTCGTGCCTGGCCATGTAGTCATGAGTGAACAGGGAGTACAGGAGCACGCACCCCTGAGGGGCCACTCTGGTTTCAGCTCTGCGTTGTTTTTATTATTAACATTATTATTTTATTAAAACAATACAATACAAAGACAATATGAATTTCTGTTCCCATCTGTGGGTGGTCTGGTCAGTGTGTGCGCTCTCACCCAACCGCCCCGAGACGCCGGCAGGGCGAAGCCCCCACCCCCGGCCCAAAGGGCTGTGTTCTCGGCCCAAAGGGCTGTGTTCTTGCCATCTGGGTGAAAAAATCCAACAGGCTTTGAGTTCCCCCTTTGGAGAGAATTGGAGAGAACGTGAAGGCCTTGGAATCCCCTTTTCAATGTCCAACCAATCAGGTTTGTAGATTAGAACTACTCTGTTGGCTAGAATGACATTACTCACTGCAGTGTTCTTGTGGCAGCTTTGATGGACAGGGGGACAGCATCACTCTGATATCTGACCTCCAACCTCGCGGTGAGAGAGGACAGTTTACTTTTATACCCACTGTTTTCTCTATGGTATGCTCATGTTAGAGGATTGAGAAAGGTTATGTGGTCTTGCTTTACACAGCTGATGCTAAATTGAGTCACTTAAGTCCACCAACTGCTTAGAAACTAGAAAGTATAGTATCGGTAGAGTATTCATAGTAACCATAAACTCCTGTCAGCCCATGTGTTAGGGTCAGTGCTATCCGGGTCCTTGGGATGTCCCTACCCCAAACCCTAATGTTAACCCCTTCCCTTACCCTAACCTTAACCATAACCCTTAATCATGGTAGCATCATATTTTTTATTCTTATTTACAATTATTTACAATTTACAATAAAAGTGACTTCAAAATGACACAATACATTATTTACCATTCATTTATTTTGGGCACAAAATAATCTGAAACACAAACAGCAAATGCATTCAACAGGTTTGTAGAGTCACAAGCTTGATGTAATCATTGCGTGCTAGGAATATGGGACCAAATACTAAACTTTTGACTATTTTAATACACATATAAGTGAATTTGTTCCAATACTTTTGGTCCCCTAAAATGGGGGGACTATGTACAAAAAGTGCTGTAATTTGGATATGGATGAAAATACCCTCAAATTAAAGCTGATAGTCTGCACTTTAACCTCATAGTAATTGTATAATTGCATCCAAAGTGCTGGAGTACAGAGCCAAAACAAACAAAACGTCACTGTCCCAATACTCTTGGAGCTCACTGTACAACTCGAAGATCTTCAAGTACAACGTACAGGTTCTGCCAAAATAAAGGAAACGCTTGAGTAAATGAGGGATACAAAGTATATATTGAAAGCAGGTGCTTCATGAGTTAATTAAGCAATTAACATCCCATCATGCTTAGGGCCATGTATAAAAATGCCTAGTTGCCAATTATTTTGGCTACCATGGCCAGAAGAAGAGATCTCAGTGACTTTGAAAGAGAGGTCTCAAAGGAGCATTTTAGGGTTTAAAGAGTGTGTGTGTGTGTGTGTGTGTGTGTGTGTGTGTGTGTGTGTGTGTGTGTGTGTGTGTGTGTCACCAGATCTCAATCCAATTGAACACTTATGGAATTTCTCGTGGAAGAATGGTGTCGCATCCCTTCAATAGTTCCAGACACTAAGTAGAAGCTATGCCAATGTACATTGAAGCTGTTCTGGGTCGTGGTGGCCCAACACCCTATTAAGACACTTTATGTTGGTGCTTCCTTTATTTTGGCAGTTACCTGTAGTTCTCCCTCTTTCATTTTTGGACTGAATATCTTTCATCACAAGGGGGTGCTGTAGACCAATATTTCACATTGATGAATGTTTTGTTTCTGCCCTCTAGGTGGGAGGCTGCTGTGTTAGGATCCATAAGAAACTCAACATTATGTCATTCATTTTGTATGAGATGTTAATTGAAGTAAAGGTCCAAGGAAAGTGATGCCTGGAAGAGTGATTTTCCAGCACCTTGGAGAGCACTGCATCTGTGAGGAACAGTGTTACCCAGTTACATAGGAAAGCTATCTGAAGTAACCTTGGTCTTATGTTAGACTGCTTACTAACGAGATCCCTTAAAGTTACTTAATTATTTTAATAATACAAAATAAAACGGTGAAACAAATATTCATGCATAAACCTGAATATCATAAATCTATCTTATCAGGGCATCACTGAAAACAGTTGTATTTGTTGAATTACAATGACATCTCCTTTTGCAAGGCTTGTCACCTGTGGAAGTATTCCCTCCCTTACATAAAAAACACATGATTTCACATGTGGAAAATCACATGATTTCACATGTGAAATTTCCATATGTTTTGTACAAATGTTAAACTTACTGTGAAATATCATCACGTGAATTGTTCCAAAACCATTTGGATTTTCACGTGATCACAACCTGTCACGTGAAATCATGTGGTTTTGGAACACTTCACATGTGATCACATAACATTTCACATGTGGATACAAATTGTCACATGATGCCCTGCAAACAAGAAGTCGTTAGTATGTCCCCATATCGTCACAAAATAGCCGCAGTGTTTTCCACTTACATATTTGACATACATGATTACATTGTGCACATTTATTTATACAGTAATTATTCAATATGTTCTCATATGGGATTTGAACTCACAACCTCTTTCTTCAGAGAATTCCAATCTTCCTGCTACGCCACGATGTCTGTGTCAATGACTGATTTCTCCTGTATTCCTACACTTTGGTTCCTACACTATTATATTTATCATAGTGATTCAGGAGTAACATTAAAACAGAATAATATGCCCCACAAACATTAGACAAGTATACAGAAAACGCTCAAATTGCTGAGATAAGTAAATGTAACCAATAATGAGAGAATAGTCAATTAAACTGATAACTAAAATAGCAGTGCAGATGTCACTCTTTTGCTAAGTGCAGAGATGTATTATAGGTAATACATCTGTAGGGGACTTCTGGGAATGCTACAGACATTGTGGCGTAGCAGAAAGATCAGCGTAATTTTTTAAAATTTATTTTATTTCACCTTTATTTAAACAGGTAAGCCAGTTGAGAACAAGTTCTCATTTACAACTATGAAACTGGCCAAGATAAAGCAAAGCAGCGCGATAAAAACAACAACACAGAGTTACATATGGGGTGAAACAAAACATAAAGTCAAAAATACAACAGAAAATATATATAAAGTGTGTGCAAATGTAGCAAGTTATGGAGGTAAGGCAATAAATAGGCCATAGTGCAAAATAATTACAATTAGTATTAACACTGGAATGATAGATATGCAAGAGATGATGTGCAAATAGAGATACTGGGGTGCAAATGAGCAAAATAAATAACAATTGAAGTCCAGAGATTGTGAGTTCAAATTCCAGAAGAAGCCATATTGTCAGTACTAAGGGATCATATTGATTAAAGATTTCTACACTTTTTTAAAAACACATTTTAGCTGAACAGCGCACCACTTACCTTAAACCCCAATGCCATTACATTACCTGCCTTACAAAAAAAGATGTGAAATTTGCAGATTCACATCTGATAATCAAATTTTCAGATGTGAAATATCATTTTCACATGTTAAACCGTGTTCACATGTATTCAATCTAGAGTTCACATGTTAACACCACCTTTTCACGTGAGAAGAATAACATGTTTTCACCTCACGTGAATTGCAGACTCACATGTGGAATTTGCAGTATCACGTGAACAATTTTCACGTGAATATTGAATTTGTATTTTCACATGTGGAATTGCAATGTTTTCACATGTGCTTTTACATGTTGTCACTTGATCACGTGAAATTCATGTGGTTTTTCCGTAAGGGATATTACACTCAATATGGAATTTGTTCCATTCATGGCTCCTAAATATCTCACACGATCATTACAAACTATGACTACCATCCTGCCAATACTCTTAAATGGTTTCCTCTCCATGTATGATGTTTGGGATACAACCTATCTCCGCTCTCTGCTCTCTTTAAAGGTTGTGTGCGTGTCTGCTTGACCCGCTGGGATGGAAGGTGTGAGAGATCCAGCCATCTGTTTATCCGGCTTGCAGTGTCAGGATGCACCAGTTGCCGCTCTCTAGTTGTGTCCCAAATGGCACCCTATTCCATATATAGTGCACTACTTTCCATATATAGTGCACTATGTAGGGAATAGAGTGCTATTTGAGACTCAGCCTCTGTTTGGCTCCTGGGGTCCTGGCATGTGGGCTCTGTGTCAGATCTGGCCCTCCAGCTGGTTCTGGGATCGGCTCCAGGTAACAGGCCAGTAACGGGGCGGACGTTTCGGGCCATCCCAGGAGACACCAAGCAGTGTCATTCACCGTAAACTTCCATAAACAACCCACCGGGACCAGCCCCATGCTTATCCGGGCGACATGTTTGTTCCATCAGAGTTACATTTTTGTTCCATCAGAGTTAATGGATTCAAGTCGGTTTAAACCTTTTACTGCAGTGGGCTAAATCAGGGTCACACAGAGTGTTTCTTGGTAGTCTTAAACAAATCCACTTAGAAACAAAAGCATACACCTCACACACATGGTTATGGGCTTAAAAAAAGAAGACACCTGTACCATGTCAGTTATAGAGTTGAAATGTATTCAGTTTTGAGTTTGCATCCCAATATTACACTTTATATACATCACAGAACACTGAAATATAACAAAACCGTTCGACATATAAACACCTGATTTTTGGCAGGTTTTAAAAATAATGTTGAATAATTATGAAATTATGAAAAATATTAATAACCCATGAGGTCACCCATGAGGCCATTAGAGGGTGATTGACTGCAGGAAAGGGATGTATACAATTACTTTTATATGACTTAAATTACTTTCTAAACAAGAAATAAATACATGCTATGAACAGGAGGTAGGAAATCAGGTTTACATTTAAAGATTAAAATCTATTACCTGTAATAGTGAGTCATAAATAATCACAAATAACTGTGTGATTAAACTATTGGATCTGATGCAACTGAAAGTTCGAGACTTCTAAACTTAGAGAGAGAAAAAGCTTCTCTCTATTTTGATTCTAATATTTTCTGAAGGCACATTACAACGTCACCAGTGAGTTGTGCTATTTTCAGTATGCTATGTCTATGCACTGTGGTAAGCTGCTCTAACAAGTTTCCCTATTACAGTGATGCAACTTTGAATGAGATCAACACACGTAGCATAACCAGATTGACATGTTAGTCATGTTCCTAACTTCAAACAATAGGCATAATATATTGAGACATTTTTTCTATATCTCTGCAATCAGCACTCATCAGCTAGCAGTGTGACAGCTTCACAATTCCTGTGGACATGTCTGCCTGTATCTAATACATGGGTCTGTATCCAACACGACGCCAGACGGTTACTCTTCGGAACATGATGCCTGCAGCAGCTTTGTGCAACCAGAGAGAGGCAGAGAGTCAGCAGACACACACCCACACACACACCCACCCACCCACCCCACACACACACACACACACACACACACACGGTCTGTCTTTTCAGGAGCAAGTGTCAATGCAGGAACGCTCCAGGCCTTCTGAGAATATGTGTGCTTATTATGTTACGATATGGCAACATTATCAGATGTGGAGAGATGGTGGACAGGATTACATTTCTGCTCAGCTGCTTTATCTGTGGCAGGAGCCAGGGGAAGATTCTGGCACTCTCAAAGATTCTGTGTGTGTGTGAGAGTGAGAGAGTGAGAGAGAGAGAGAGAGAGAGAGAGAGAGAGAGAGAGAGAGAGAGAGAGAGAGAGAGAGAGAGAGAGAGAGAGAGAGAGAGAGAGAGAGAGAGAGAGAGAGAGAGAGAGAGAGAGAGAGAGAGAGAGAGAGAGAGAGAGAGAGATGCAGAAACATTTGACCTTCAAAGACTTTTCAGTTGGAAGAGAAAACAAGATGTGGCATCCGGTTCTGCCTGCTGTACTTTGTAGAACCGTGTTTTTTTTTTAAGACAAAGAACAGATCCACAAATAGACTCTTATAAATCAACTCTCTCCAAATAAATATTGTGTTCAGATTTCTGGTTTAAGATTATTATGTAAGAATGTTTGGATCGCTTGGTGATAATTGCTATGTTACAATGTGACTTTGTCTTGTTGTGAGATGAAATACTATCTGTTTGCACAGAATAAGAATGCATCTTCAAACTACTCATTTACCATGATAGCTATATTGAAAAACATGCTTGTGCAATAGACTCTAAAAATAATTACCTATTTAATTAATCAAGACTTTGATGACATTCTGAGTTTATTTGTAAAGCAACTGTAGGTCAGACAAATGTAAAGTCATACAATCAAACACGTGTTTATGCACAATGTGACATGCCATCATTTACATAATTAACTACAATTTAAGATGATTATTCAAAATGTGTGCTATACAACACCTGGGAACTAAGCTACCCTTCAGATTTAATGACAGCCATCTGAAGCAAGTTGAGGGTGTAAATAATAATTTATTCATTTAGGCCTGGCTATGTCTCCCACTGTGCACCCAGCCAGGCAGACACACTTCACAACAAGACAGACCTTCTTTCAGATAGCAAGCCTTTCCAAGTGCTTCCATGGTTTGAAGAGTTTTAGGCCTACACTATGTAGATCCGTTTTCAAAGTTATACATGCCTTCTTAAAATGAATAACATTTTACGAAATCTCTGTAATATTTGTGTAATGTAGGATGCAGTGGTTGACTGCATGTGCTATTTTATATAGGTTAGAGTGCAGGTAGCCTATGTGCATGCATGTGTAGAGTATAACATTATATTAACTCAAGTGCCAGGCACTCAAATTTCCCTTAAATTATATAACACCATTTTAAATGCTTTAAAAATAGCTTTAGAAAGACTACCACTTGAAAATTGGCATAGACAATCTATCTAGGCCACTCTAGAGAAAAAGCAGAACAGGCCAGTGAGAGTTGCAGGCAGCAGCATATTCCTCGCCTGTATGTTTTTTAAGAATATTTAAATGGATAGCCATAGAAATGGATAGTCTTGAATGTTCTCGTGCATCCCACAAAGTTTTGGAACAGCGCGCGAAAATACTCCTCAAGTAATGACTGCATTACTATGTTATTATTCCTGTAGTAAATGTTAGTGTCACGTCCTCAATTGTCATGGATAGGCTAATGTACTCGCTACAAAACATTTTTCTTCACTAAAGCACGAGAAACGAGCCGCTGTCAAAGTGTGAAAAGTTTGGACTGTGATGATCCTACCTGAGAGAACTCTCAGGTTTCATTCAAGATACCCATGCGTCAGCAACAGCTGTCCTGCAGCGTGGACGGTCTCTGAGAAGGAGGAAAGGTTATCAGCGAAGGCTTGAAAGAAGACTTACCACCGGGTTCCTTGGCTTTTGTGGAAATACCTTTTTTACAGGACAAGGTAAACCAGATTGGGTAAACAGAAACACCGAGTTGTATGTCATCTTTTAGCGCCGCAGGGGTCTTTTGCTGAGGGGGCAATGAGCGGGTCTTTTGCTTGGGTAGAAAGTGTCGTTGAACTTTTTGAAGTCAGTCTGTCAATTGCGGCTTTGAACTTCACATAATCTTCTTGCAATGTTTACAGTGTGGTGCGATCATGACAACATGGCCAGTGGCTTTACAAGATTTAATTTATTCCTGCCAAGTAAATAATTCAATCACTGACATCTTGAAGTTCTTTTTTATAGCCAATCTATAGAAACAAGTGTAGTGCCTTGGCGATTGCCGGTTTCATACATAGCCTAGCCGACACCTGTCTCACCCAAGTAGGCTACAGTCGATTAGTTTACTAGTCTTGTGATCCAGTTCTATAATATCATGATTAAAATTACTGACACATTGGTCATGTATATTGAATATGTATATTATAAAGCTTCCTCAAGACGTTAGGAGTCATTTATAAGTCATTAATTTCCCAGGGCTTCATTGCCTAACCATGTTGCTTCAGTTGCTGGTTAAGTGAAAGTTTATGGGATATACTGAACACAAGTTTATAAGCATGGGGTGAAACCATATGGGACTTTACTGAGCATATGTTTGCTCTAAATATGTGTGCTGTACTTCATGGTCTTGTTAACAGGGATTTCACCTTTCGTCAGTAGGTCCTCTCAACACGGCATTGTGCACCTAATATATGGACATTTTTGGTCTGACCCCGCTTGCCTGGATATCAACACAGATTAAGAGTGTGATATATCCTTTATCATGGTTTTTCTTTCAGCATGTGTTATAATAGACTGTGTTATCAATAATACAAAATAAGGTAATTTATAAGCCAAATAACACAAAGTTCAGAGGTTTGGATTTAGCCAAGCATCTCCAGCAATAGCCTAAAATTGCTGGTTATTGCATGAACAAACCATCTTTCTCTGTCAGTTCAGTAAGTGATACGTTATTTGAGATTCTGTATCAGTTGCAGTTTCTCTCATTACTGTTAAGACAAATCTCCTCTTGGATGTAAACATACAACATACACACTCAGGGGGACGTCTTAACTTGGATCAAATGATAGATACCATAACACAAGTAATGTACCGGTTGCTGTGAGATGTGATCTGGAGAAATGGCATGCTCAGCAGGTTAACATGCCATGGACATAGCATAGCATTTATGCAATAGCCACTGCTGTGACACAGGAGACAACTGTGTGTGTCCCTTACAGAAAACTAATTAGGAGTTTACTACCAGGATGTGTGTGAAAAGCATCAAGTTTGGGAGTGAATAACCATAACGTTCACTTTAACGTGATGTAAAGCAGGCAATGGTGGAAACGTTGTCAGGCCAGCCGTGCTCAATTTCGAGTGCATCTTAACTTGCACATAGTAAGCGTGTACCCTTGATTAGGTTTAAACTTGATTTTTTTTTACAGAGTATGTCATAGATGATGGATGAGTGCATGCCACTTTGTGATTCGGAACTTCCAGTATACTATAGATCCCTCAAACTCAACTCTGGACCTCCAAGCCAGTTCCACTGCATTTTTTCATTGTTCCCCTCTAATCAGGGACTGATTTAGACCAGGGACACCAGGTGGGTGCAATTAATTATCAGGTAGAATAGAAAACTAGCAGGCTCCGGACCTCATAGGTTAAAAGTTGAATACCCCTGGTATAGATCATTAAAATGTATTTAAAATTTCAACTTCCTTTTCAAACTAATTTACTTGAATTCAATGACACATTCCAGACCGGAAACATCTATCAAAACAATCAAGGTCTTATCAAATTCACAGGTCAGGAGTCAAAGGACACAGTTTCTTTCTGCAATGTGAAAGACGGGGAGCAGAAGCTGAACATTAGAACACAGTGTCCGTCGTTTGAAGTCTTTAAAGCCTCATCCTATTGCAGTAGGCAGCTAGCTGGGCTTTATTTGCGTAGGCACTGCGTCAGATTTGTTTTTACCTCAGACCGGAGGAGAAGGAGACGTGTCTGCCTCTATGTGTGTGTGTGTGTGTGTGTGTGTGTCTGTCTTCTCAGATTAGACAGGAGAGGAGCGCACTAAAAGCACAGGACACTGTATCTCATCTCACTGGAGGATCTTACTGTGTGTGTGTGTGTGTGTGTTTGTGTGTATGTGTGGTTGGAGAGGAATTCCCTTTGATGATGATACCATTATACCTGACAACCCTGTATTGGATCTCGCTCCATCTCAGTGGTGCTATTTGCATCAGGGGAAATGCCTCTCAGCTGGCTTTGTCTGCCGGGCATTCTGTGGTTTGGTTTTGTGTTGCGGCCCACCGTGCTGCCGTGCTGGTGCATTGCATTGGTGTCAGAGGAAGGCATTTATTAGACTGTGTGTTTGTCTGTGAGTGCTGTGCAGTACTTCTGTTACAGGCAGAAGATATGTGTGCGGGTTTGAGTGATTTTGACAGCAATGGCTTAGTGTGATAACAGCAAGTGAAATTGAGAGCGATTCTCCTCCTGTGCAACAGGTTAGAAGAGTTAGATGTGAAAGTGTATGGGGCTAGAGTCTGTGTGTGTGTGTGTGTGTGTGTGTGTATGCGCGAGTGTGTGTGTGTCTGTCTGACAGTTATTCAAAGATAGAGATATACAAACTGTCTGCGTGCGGTATGAGTGAGTATGACAGTGTCAGAAGCTGGTATGGGTGAGTAAGATCTTCTCAGAAGTCTCTTGTGCTTGGCAGGATGCCCCCACAAACAGGTACATGTGATGGAGAGGAGGAGGAGGTGTTTGGGGTTTTGCCTAGAGGACATCTGCACCTGTCTCCCCAAGCTTGGCTCCTGTCTCACCTGCCCCTCTAGGCCCAGTTGTCTTATTTATAGAGATGATGGCTTCATTTCTAGCCACAAGGGGACACTTTCTGTTCTCTGGTGACCGTGGGCTGTGTGTGACAATTAAGGCGTACTTGGGTTTTGGGGATAGCCTGGTGTGTTTCTAAGGTTCCTGTAGCTGTTGGTCTCTGTTGTGGGGTAGAGAAGAAAATATTCTGACGCAATTCACGCTTTCATGCCAATCCAAACCAATACTGTGCTAGATTGATTCTATTTTCTTTCACATCGTCCTTTCCAGGATGGTTCCAGCAACTATGGTAGATGCGTAACCAGGCCGGTGCAGTACAGCTCGGTTTGGCTTGTTTTTTTTCACAGCTCAGTAGTGGGAACAGGGTGTGTCCCCTGGGTGGACGATGAGGGTCAGAGGGGGACACGGGAGAGGCAGGCAGGCGCCATGCAGAGTGGCAGAGACCTCATGTACACTTGGACAAAGAGGGTGTGAGAGTTTGTTAGGGAATCAGTTTTCTCTTCTGGTCAGCTCCCCAAAGAAAAAGGGGAATCTGAGAATTGGTTTACCAACCGAAGATGAGACCTCACACCTACTGTACCTATTTATAAATGGCTCTTCCTTCAATTTCATCTGCACTACACACACATCATGGCACTACTTTGCAAACTCAACCATGTGCTATTCTCAGTATTCTTTTTGATATGTGTATGTTCTGTTTATGACTGTGATACCTGTTTGAGGTTTATGTTTTTACACATTTTGACAGGCTTTAGATTTGATGGAACCAGGCTGGAAAGGCAAATGTGAAAAGATAATATTGGAGCCAGCACAGAACAGTTCAGGTCATACAATACAGTACAGTACAATATTGATGAAGAGGCCAGAAAGAACTTAAAATCCCTGGTGGGGCAAGGGTTCGAGAACAGTACGCAGCTGCCTTAGTGTCCTCTGGCCTGAGTGTGCTGGAGCTGGTTGTTCAGATGAACATTCTGCTGGGTGAGGAGGCTGAGTGGGGTTGACTAGTGGGTGACAGGGCGTTGAAGAGAGGGAGGGGGAGGAGGGGAAATAAATCTGAAAAGGCCACCCCTGTGCTGTGTGCCGCCTGGGGAGTGCTGCCAGCCAGCCATGGGGACAGAGAAAGGGGACATAGGCCCCAGTGTTTGTGTCCTTTACAGCCTGGGTCGACACGACACACTCCCGGTATGGTGTGTGGCGTCCCTTATCGCAGCGATAAGTGGATTTCTGACATGCTGGTGACGAGTGGCTCCCTGTGAAATGAAGGTCCTGCTGTATTTCATATCACGCCGTGGAACAACGGGGACGACATGATCTCGTGGAGTTCACATGCGTTATCTGGCGTGGCGAGGGCTTGTGGGTCTGGAGTGGGTGCCGTGAGATGACATGTGGCGCTTGACAGTTAGGAAGGACAGACAAAAGCTTGGATAGTATCTTCTGCATTTGGTCCAACCAAATGTTAACAAATAAGGTTTCCTTGGAATTAAAGGGGTAAAGGGGTCAGTCGCTAGGCGCTGCTCCTGAGGAAAACATCTAACTTTTTTGGCTGGTGGATGATATTTCTGGACGTGGTTGATGTTGACCCTGGTTCTCGTGCCTCAGAAACATGGATACCTACCCATTCCTTCCGGAGCACTTCCCCACTCTCCCCCACCCCTGTCCCCTGCCCCTGCCCCTGTCCCCCACCCCTGTCGCTCTTGCGTGTAAGCGCCGGCAGCCTTTAATGTCTACCAAATTATCTTTGCGCAGGAGCCAGAAGCCTAAAGCTGTGTAACTTAGTTTCCGGATAGGAATACCATCACTCTGCATTCCCTGGCTGGCAGTGTGACACACATCGGGTCTCTGTATCCTCCCTTCCACCCCCTTCTATCCCCCCGGTATGTCCCTTGTCAGAATAGTCCTGTAGACCGCGGCATGTTGACATGCACAACGTATGGTGCACTTCCGTGCTTACTGCTTAGCCCCATGCTTGAGATGAAGTTTATAGAATAGCTTAGGCGAACTTCCGTGCTTAGCCCATGTTGTTTAGGGTATAGAATATCTTAAATGGGTGGTATTCAAATTACACATTTACGTACATTTTCTTAGCTTGAAAGTAGTATATAGGCCACATTGTATGCAGCTAGGGTTGCAAAGGGAGGGTATATTACTGGAAACTTTACCAGTAAACTACCAGAATTTTGGTAACTTTCAAGGACTATATGGAATTTTATCAGATGACATCTAGTGGCCTTTTAAAAAATCTAATAAGATGATTTTAAAATGAGAAATAGAATAACAAAGCTGCAAAACATTATCCTAAATATAAACTATCAACTTAGTGAATACCATTGGTATTCCAGCATGAAATATCCTTTATATATTTTTACATTTACATTTACATTTTAGTCATTTAGCAGACGCTCTTATCCAGAGCGACTTACAGGAGCAATTAGGGTTAAGTGCCTTGCTCAAGGGCACATTTACGTCATTTAGCAGACGCTCTTATCCAGAGCGACTCACCAATTGGTGCGTTCACCCTATAGCCAGTGGGATAATCACTTTACAATTTTTTTTTTTTTTTGGGGGTAGAAGGATTACTTTATCCTTTATCCTTTTTTACACACTTTTATTTATTTTACTATGTCAATATGTCTTGTTGTAAATGTTTTGGGGTCAAACTGGTTAAAAAAAATAGTTATGAAAAAAGACAATAGTTGGAAGAGTCACAGCACCTCTTAAGGATCGGACCCTTTTTTTCAATTTTCACCTAAAATGACATACCCAAATCTAACTGCCTGTAGCTCAGAACCTGAAGCAAGGATATGCATATCCTTGATATCATTTGAAAGGAAACACTTTGAAGTTGGTGGAAATTTTAAATTAATGTAGGAAAATATAACACATTAGATCTGATAAAAGATAGTACAAACCAAAAAACATGCGTTTTTTGTTTTTGTTTTTGCATAATCATTGAAATGCAAGAGAAAGGCCATACAGTGATGTAGGATTCTATATGTAATTTAGATGTTTTCCACCAGATGGCAGCAGTGTGTGTGCAAAGTTTCAGACTGATCCAGTAAAGAATTACATCACTACACAATATTTTGTATGAAGTCTGCCAGGAGTTTTCCCAAATGTGCTGAATTGGTTTTCAAGCACATAGCTATAGAGAACATACAGAAATGCTATGGTAATACAAAATGTAAGTTTACACACTCCCAGGAATGTCATAAATGATGGATCATTAGCTTCCCTACAGAAAATACACTAACCTTCACACATCTAGATGGCCAGGCGGGGTGGGTGTGGAGTCAGAGGTCAAACTATAGAACCCAGTTCCTACATTTGAATATAAACATTGATTTTTCAAACTAAACTACACTACATTTTATCTCTGGGACAAATCAGAGCAAGATTACTGAATGTAAGTACATTATTTAACTGTTAACTGGAAATCAAATCAAATCAAATCAAATTGTATTGGCCACATGCGCCGAATACAACAGGTGCAGACATTACAGTGAAATGCTTACTTACAGCCCTTAACCAACAGTGCATTTATTTTTAATAAAAAAGTAAAATAAAACAACAACAAAAAAGTGTTGAGAAAAAAGAGCAGAAGTAAAATAAAATAACAGTAGGGAGGCTATATATACAGGGGGGTACCGGTGCAGAGTCAATGTGCGGGGGCACCGGCTAGTTGAGGTAGTTGAAGTAATATGTACATGTGGGTAGAGTTAAAGTGACTATGCATAAATAATTAACAGAGTAGCAGCAGCGTGAAAAGATGGGGTGGGGGGGGCAGTGCAAATAGTCCGGGTAGCCATGATTAGCTGTTCAGGAGTCTTATGGCTTGGGGGTAGAAGCTGTTGAGAAGTCTTTGGACCTAGACTTGGCACTCCGGTACCGCTTGCCGTGCGGTAGCAGAGAGAACAGTCTATGACTAGGGTGGCTGGAGTCTTTGACAATTTTGAGGGCCTTCCTCTGACACCGCCTGAGTATAGAGGTCCTGGATGGCAGGAAGCTTGGCCCCAGTGATGTACTGGGCCGTACGCACTACCCTCTGTAGTGCCTTACGGTCGGAGGCCAAGCAGTTGCCATACCAGGCGGAGATGCAACCAGTCAGGATGCTCTCGATGGTGCAGCTGTAGAATTTTTTGAGGATCTGAGGACCCATGCCAAATCTTTTTCAGTCTCCTGAGGGGGAATAGGCTTTGTCGTGCCCTCTTCACGACTGTCTTGGTGTGTTTGGACCATGATAGTTTGTTGGTGATGTGGACACCAAGGAACTTGAAGCTCTCAACCTGTTCCACTACAGCCCCGCCGATGAGAATGGGGGCGTGCTCAGTCCTCTTTTTTTCCTGTAGTCCACAATCATCTCCTTTGTCTTGGTCACGTTGAGGGAGAGGTTGTTATCCTGGCACCACACGGCCAGGTCTCTGACCTCCTCCCATAGGCTGTCTCATCGTTGTCGGTGATCAGGCCTACCACTGTTGTGTCGTCGGGCAAACTTAATGATGGTGTTGGAGTCGTGCCTGGCCATGCAGTCACGCACCCCTGACTGAGCACGCACCCCCTGAGGGCCCCCGTGTTGAGGATCAGTGTGGCAGATGTGTTGTTACCTACCCTTACCACCTGGGGGCGGCCCATCAGGAAGTCCAGGATCCAGTTGCAGAGGGAGGTGTTTAGTCCCAGGATCCTTAGCTTAGTGATGAGCTTTGAGGGCACTATGGTGTTGAATGCTGAGCTGTAGTCAATGAATGTATGGAATGTACCAAACCAGTTGCCGTCATAAAAGTGTTTTGTTGTTTTGCACTATCCTCAAACAATAGCATGGTATTTTTTAGCTGTAATAGCTACTGTAAATTGGACACTGCAGTTAGATTAACAAGAATTTAAGCTTTCTGCCAATATGAGACATGTCTATGTCCCGGAAAGTTGGCTGTTGTTTACCACACCATTCTTGTCACATATCGCATATTGAGCAACAACCGTCCGGTATAAGGGACACCGATCCCGTAGAGGTTAATTGAAAATAATGCCATTGTTGATTAGATTATCTTTTCATTAATTAGGCTATTTTCTCTTGAACCATAAGGTCTATCCACTAGAAACTCATGGACAACACAGACACAAATATAAAAAGTGGATACTATATATGAATATATTTTTTAAAACTTATTTAAGGATAAATTACCAAAATGACCATAGATTACCTTTTAATTAGCCAAAGTACAGACAATTCCGGTATCTTAGGTAAATTACCGGTAGCTTTGCAACCCTATATGCAGCAGACATTAGACAGTAGTAGAACACTGTGCTGTTGTACTGTATACAGTACATAGCCACAGCTTCTTCTTAAAATGAGAATATCATCCAAGAACATGGTCTAAGAACAGGTTGCATCACCGCTTCTTGGTGAGTTAGGTCTAATTCTAGGTGGGTTTTAACAAGCTTGGACTGATGATTTGGTTAGCTAAACTAGCAAGTCTGTTTGTTTGGTTACCAAGGCAACTACTGTAGCTATCTAGTAAACTTGCTAGCTACTTCAGTTAATGTTGAACACATTTCTACCGGCAAATTAACACATTTCTAGTGGCAAATGTGTTAAATTATAGCCATGGTATGAAAGGGTTTAATCAACTCGGGGCTGTATACGTTCTCAGGAAAATAATGCAACTCTGTGGAAGGTTACTGCTAGCGCGTCGTCGAACACACCTTCCACATCTTTCATTATTATCCATGTTGATTATCCCTTACCTAACCTTTGACCTCTAACCCGGTATTCTGAATTCCCAGAAAAGGAACTAGTCTATGAGATGTGTTACTTTTTAAAATGTCAGTAGCTCGGTTTTCTTTCAATTTGCGACAGATTTTCATGCGAATATTCTAATTAGTGCATTTTCCCATCAAACTGACTTTTTGTGGATTAAAGGCTGTGTGGGATGACATGATGCACATAACTTGTACCGTTAAATTCCCATGTACCGAATGAAAAATACAAGTTAAATGGGTTTCCATCGCATTTTCAACTCTACTGATGGTTTTGTCACAAAAACTGTTGCGTTATATAGCAAATGTGCCCACTCTGGTCTTGGCACATGCGCTCTAGCCAACAGCTGGGCTACCGACATTATGAGATTATTATGGATAAGAATAATTTTCCATTTTATTCATCAAACGGCAGCCAAGCATCGATCATCATGTCAGCAGAGTAAGACTTGATATTTATTGGAAAGGAGCATTAAGCTCATCACTTTGCACATTCACCACACTGTGAAGTTCATAACTTATTTCATCTGTACCCTAATAAACTGCATGGTTTCCCGAGTTGTAGTGGGAGGACCACACAACATATCATTGTGTGACTCCAAGATTACTTCAATATGATGGTTATTATATAAATATTTGCGCATAAAGGTGTTTCCACTGCCATTTCTCGCATAATTAATTTTCCTGACACAAAAAGATCCCACCATGTCGAAGGAACAAATTGTCTGTCAGCATTTATAAAATTGTACCGGCATTTCCTGTTTCCATCAGCCCGGTCGTGACTTTTTAATGCGGCAGGTAATTAATCCGCATGAAATGGTTGGATGGAAACGTGGTTTCTGTAAACTGTTTAGAATAAATCTTTAGTGTATTTGCAGGAATATATGGAGAGCTTGCAAGCGTTTGGCTAAGGGTGTAAACATCTCCCTTCATACAAGCGCACACCTACAGTACTGGGCTGGATCAAGCATAAATATCACCCTGTAGAACACAAAGTCTAAGCTTTCTGAAAGGTGCCTGTTCTTCCTGTTATAGCAAATGCTGACGGCCCCATATAACTGATGTTGACTGACATAGAAATGTTTGCACTGTTTGACTTACTGCCTGTTGCTCGGCTGTTACATACAGTATCAAATGTTGTGGTATCAAATAGTGCCCTGTTTGGATGACTTCAGTTTCGTATCAAATAGTGCCCCCCCACCCCCAACCCTCCCGGCACTCCGGGCTGCAGGTCACACATTGGGGCCCAGGGCTTTACAACATAAGGGTAGTTACACATGTTAACAACTCAGCGAAGGAGGCCTCCGAAAGCCCCGGCGGCCCTGACACAGGAAGGGTCCATAGGGCTCTGGTCAAAAGTAGTGCACTATGTAGTAGGGGAATCAAAACTATATGTTTCTTCCGTTCCGTTCCACTGTTCCGACCAGCCAAATAAAGTTCTGGTTCAAACAAAAAACAAGTAACAGTTTATATCATTCCTTTCTGTTCCTTTTTTTTTACGTTTACAGTGAGGGAAAAAATATTTTATCCCCTGCTGATTTTGTACGTTTGCCCACTGACAAAGACATGATCAGTCTATAATTTTAATGGTAGGTTTATTTGAACAGTGAGAGACAGAATAACAACAAAAAAATCCAGAAAAACGCATGTCAAAAATGTTATAAATTGATTTGCATTTTAATGAGGGAAATAAGTATTTGACCCCTCTGCAAAACATGATTTAGTACTTGGTGGCAAAACCCTTGTTGGCAATCACAGAGGTCAGACTTTTCTTGTAGTTGGCCACCAAGTTTGCACACATCTCAGGAGTGATTTTGTCCCACTCCTCTTTGCAGAGCTTCTCCAAGTCATTAAGGTTTCGAGCCTGACGTTTGGCAACTCAAACCTTCAGCTCCCTCCACAGATTTTCTATGGGTCTGGACTGGCTAGGCCACTCCAGGACCTTAATGTGCTTCTTCTTGAGCCACTCCTTTGTTGCCTTGGCCGTGTGTTTTGGGTCATTGTCATGCTGGAATACCCATCCACGACCCATTTTCAATGCCCTGGCTGAGGGAAGGAGGTTCTCAACCAAGATTTGACAGTACATGGCCCCGTTCATTGTCCCTTTGATGCGGTGAAGTTGTCCTGTCCCCTTAGCAGAAAAACACCCCCAAAGCATAATGTTTCCACCTCCATGTTTCACGGTGGGGATGGTGTTCTTAGGGTCATAGGCAGCAGCATTTCTCCTCCTCCAAACACGGCGAGTTGAGTTGATGCCAAAGAGCTCGATTTTGGTCTCATCTGACCACAACACTTTCAGCCAGTTCTCCTCTGAATCAATCAGATGTTCATTGGCAAACTTCAGACGGCCCTGTATATGTGCTTTCTTGAGCAGGGGGACCTTGCGGGTACTGCAGGATTTCAGTCCTTCACGGCGTAGTGTGTTACCAATTGTTTTCTTGGTGACTATGGTCCCAGCTGCCTTGAGATCATTGACAAGATCCTCCTGTGTAGTTCTGGGCTGATTCCTCACCATTCTCATGGTCATTGCAACTCCACGAGGTGAGATCTTGCATGGAGCCCCAGGCCGAGGGAGATTGACAGTTCTTTTGTGTTTCTTCCATTTGCGAATAATTGCAACTGTTGTCACCTTCTCACCAAGCTGCTTGGCGATGGTCTTGTAGCCCATTCCAGCCTTGTGTAGGTCTACAGTCTTGTCCCTGACATCCTTGGAGAGCTCTTTGGTCTTGGCCATGGTGGAGAGTTTGGAATCTGATTGATTGATTGCTTCTGTGGACAGGTGTCTTTTATACAGGTAACAAGCTGAGATTAGGAGCACTCCCTTTAAGAGTGTGCTCCTAATCTCAGCTCGTTTCATGTATAAAAGACAGCTGGGAGCCAGAAATCTTTCTGATTGAGAGGGGGTCAAATACTTATTTCCCTCATTAAAATGCAAATCAATTTATAACATTTTTGACATGCGTTTTTCTGGATGTTTTTGTTGTTATTCTGTCTCTCACTGTTCAAATAAACCTACCATTAAAATGATAGGCTGATCATTTCTTTGTCAGTGGGCAAACGTACAAAATCAGCAGGGGATCAAATACTTTTTTCCCTCACTGTAGCTGGACATTAAATGACTTCACCAATCAGTGCGGATAGAGCAGCTTGCTATGGAGCGGGCAAGCTATAGTTGTTTACATGCTTTGGAAAGACAGGTGTAGGGCGGAGATGCGACTGACATTTTGTGGCTGGGGAGAGAGCGAGAGAGGTTGGAAGTGGAGGCTTGGCTTGAAGGGCATCTTGTTATGATATGATATGTATTATCTGAATTAGGTAGCCTACACACTCACACACACTGGCAAATATTTTCAGCTAGCAGGCAGACACTGGAATACGTTTCTGAGTGACAGAGTGAGGGCTTTGCATAGGTGCATTTTTGCGTTGTTCGTGGGACAAAAAAAAAAATGCCCGGAAAGTGAAAGAACATTATTAACTGGTTCCCATGCTTTTAAAATAACGGTTCTGTTCCGGAACAGTATAGATCACTTTCGTTCTTGGTTCTGATACTGTTCCTCGAAAAATGGTTTTCAGTTCTGTTCCCTGAACAGGTTCCAACCCCTGCTATGTAGGGAATAGTGTGCTATTTGGGACTCAACCAAGGTCTGCCTCAATCTGTTAAGTGGGCCCTCCTGTAGCTCAGTTGGTAGAGCATGGCGCTTGCAGGGTTGTGGGTTCGATTCCCACGGGGGGCCAGTATGAAAAATGTATGCACTCACTAACTGTAAGTCGCTCTGGATAAGAGTGTCTGCTAAATGACATTTTTTTTTTTTATGTAGTTGATTCTCTTTACCACAGACACTGTAACCACCCCTTAATATGTTACTTTATTGCCCAGTCCCCTGGAGACACCCCACCATTCACTACAAGATTTACATCAGCACTTCTCGTTCTCAGATTGACGGACGGACAAACGAACAGACAGACAGGTGGACAGACCTCTTTAAGAAAAGTGAATTATATAAAAGTCTGGTTGGGTGCAGAGTGTGTGTTGTAGGCTCCACAGGATGACAGACAGAAAGGAAGAACGACAGACAGCGGTAGACAGACAGACAGACAGACAGACAGACAGACAGACAGACAGACAGACAGACAGACAGACAGACAGACAGACAGACAGTCAGACAGGGTGGCAGGCAGACGGACAGAACCACAGACAGATAAGACTCTTTTAGAAAACATGTTTGATTTGATTATATTAAAAGTCTTGTTGCTGTGTTGAGTACGTGCTGCAGACTTGACAGGAGTGAAGGATCTGGAAGTGGCTTGTTTTATAGCAGCAGACCAGGACCAGAATGGAGCAGTGTAGCCTAATAGTTGTGGGAAACCAGAGGCAGCCATCCATCTCTGCCAAGAAAAATGCAAGACAAACTGGGAGCGACATGTTGGCAGGAGGAGGGGAGGGGAGGATAGGGGGGTTGTCACAGGCCAGGCACATACATTAAGGAGGGAGGGGTTGGCATGTGTGTGTGTTGAGGGAAGCAGTCAAGTGCTAGGAGAGGGGTGGTCGGTGAGAGCGGGGTGGAGGGGGACATGAACATGTAAACAGAGTGGATGGGATTTTAACCCCATGCGAAATAGAATGTGGCAGAGTTCTGAGCTGTCAGAAAGCTCTGAGCCGGAATGCCAACGGCCTGTTTATCGGCACGATGTAAGGCAGGGAGAGAGCAGAGGGCTAGCGAGTGAGGAGCTAGGAATGAGCAGAGTCATCGCCGGTACTGTAACCCAATGCCTTACAATGATTGTCTGTAGCAGCTGGGCAGCCACCATGTAGAAAAGGCTACTGGTGGAAGAACCACGCTCCCCCTGGAACCATTTACTTTCCTAGGCCAGCCATGATATGATCCAGGCAGGCCCACTCCATACTCTAACATGAGGTCCCTACGTTGACCACAAAAAAAAACAATGCAAATCTGCACTGTCACTCACCCTCATCATGACAACATCCCAACCAGTGGTGGTCGGTGCCGTTTAAGATGAGGGAGGACAAAATGTTTTTTTATGAGCATGGCCTTACTTATATATTCATATTCCATTCACCCAGCTCAATGTAACATTGATAGGTTTAGGCTACTACATGATGCTCGAATTTAACCTATACCCATCATGAGGTTGTTACAACCTAGCCTACGAATAAAAGTTTACAACATAGGTACACATGTCTACTAATCAAGGTGACAGACAGTGACACATTCAATACCACCTTGCACACGCTTTCGTAAATTCAGAGCGTTGTCAGATTGTCCGTTCATAAATTCAGAGCGTTTCGTTCTCTGATCGTTCAGAGCACACACTGGACGCCTTGGCCAAGGAGTAGGGTTGATCCAAGCGTTCTGACCTCACAACGGCAGTCAAGCACCCAAGCTAACTGGCAACATTTGGCTAGCTTGCTAGCTACTTCCAGACACAAATGAGAGAACACCTCACTCTGACCATTTTACTCGCCCTAGCAGAGCTGGTTAGGCTGTTTTCAGGTTATCTAGAGCGTTGGTGACTGTAACTGTGCTGCTGGCAACAATTTTATTGCGCTTTTTTGCTGACATTTACTGACACCGGTCATATCAAATCAAATAAAATGTTTATTTGTCACATACACGTGTTTAGCAGATGTTATAGCGGGTGTAGCGAAATGCTTGTGCTTCTAGCTCCGACAGTGCAGTAATATCTAACAATTTCACAACATATACAGTTGAAGTCCGAAGTTTACATACACTTAGGTTGGAGTCATTAAATCTCGTTTTTCACCCACTCCACACATTTCTTGTTAACAAACTATAGTTTTGGCAAGTCGGTTAGGACATTTACTTTGTGCATGACACAAGTAATATTTCCAACAATTGTTTACAGACAGATTATTTCACTTATAATTCACTGTATCACAATTCCAGTGGGTCAGAAGTTTACATACACTAAGTTGACTGTACCTTTAAACAGCTTGGAAAATTCCAGAAAATTATGTCATGGCTTTAGAAGCTTCTGATAGGCTAATTGACAACATTTGAGTCAATTGGAGGTGTACCTGTTGATGTATTTCAAGGCCTACCTTCAAACTCAGTGTCTCTTTGCTTGACATCATGGGACAATCAAAAGAAATCAGCCAAGACCTCAGAAAAACAATTGTAGACCTCCACAAGTCTGGTTCATCCTTGGGAGCAATTTCCAAACTCCTGAAGGTATCACGTTCATCTGTACAAACAATAGTACGCAAGTATAAACACCATGGGACAACACAGCCGCCATACCGCTCAGGAAGGAGACGAGTTCTGTCTCCTAGAGATGAACGTACTTTGGTGCGAAAAGTGCAAATCAATCCCAGAACAACAGCAAAGGACCTTGTGAAGATGCTGGAGGAAACAGGTACAAAAATATCTATATCCACAGTAAAACGAGTCCTATATCGACATAACCTGAAAGGCCGCTCAGCAAGGAAGAAGCCACTGCTCCAAAACCGCCATAAAAAAGCCAGACTATGGTTTGCAACTGCACATGGGGACAAATATTGTACTTTTTGGAGAATTTACCTCTGGTCTGATGAAGCAAAAATAGAACTGTTTGGCCATAATGACCATCGTTATGTTTGGAGGAAAAAGGGGAGCTTGCAAGCCGAAGAACACCATCCCAACCGTGAAGCACGGGGGTGACAGCATCATGCTGTGGGGGTGCTTTGCTGCAGGAGGGACTGGTGCACTTCACAAAATAGATGGCATCATGAGGAAGGACAATTATGTGGATATATTAAAGCAACATCTCAAGACAGTCAGGAAGTTAAAGCTTGGTCGTAAATGGGTCTTCCAAATGGACAATGACCCCAAGCATACTTCCAAAGTTGTGGCAAAATGGCTTAAGGACAACAAAGTCAAGGTATTGGAGTGGCCATCACAAAGCCCTGACCTCAATCCTATAGAAAATGTGTGGGCAGAACTGAAAAAGCGTGTGCGAGCACGGAGGCCTTCAAACCTGACTCAGTTACACCAGCTCTGTCAGGAGGAATGGGCCAAAATTCACCCAACTTATTGTGGGAAGCTTGTGGAAGGCTACCCAAAACATTTTACCCAAGTTTAACAATTTAAAGGCAATACTACCAAATACTAATACTAACTAAATACTAACGTCTGACCCACTGGGAATGTGATGAAAGAAATAAAAGATGAAAGAAATTATTCTCTCTACTATTATTCTGACATTTCACATTCTTAAAATAAAGTGGTGATCCTAACTGACCTAAGACAGGGCATTTTTACTAGGATTAAATGTCAGGAATTGTGAAAAACTGAGTTTAAATGTATTTGGCTAAGGTGTATGTAAACTTCCGACTTCAACTGTACCCAATACACAGGGGTGCACATAACTGGTACGCAGGTACGCAAGCGCGACAAAAATCAGGAATGCGTAATGCCACGTGTTACTACGCGCCTTTGCGTACTTGACCGATCTTCTCATCTAACCTTACACATGACATGTTGCTTGTTAACTACTGTCAGGGATGTCCAAAAAGCAACAGACATTAAGCAGCTTCTTTGGCCTTTCGCCACCTACAAAGAAACGGCAACTGGAGCCAGAGCCGAAGAAAATATTTTTTTCTGAAAAGTGGCTCCAAGATGTGCAGTGGCTTGAAGCTAACGATGAACGCACTGAAATGTGGTGCAAGATTTGCCGCTCAAATCCACATCTAGCAGACAAAACAGGTGCATTTTATAAAGGCTCAAAGAATTTCAACCATCCTTTATTTGACAAACATGAAAAGAGCAAGGAGCACACGAATGTGGCGCAAGCCATTGCTAATAAACAAGCTAGCCGAGAAGAAATGTCCAGTCGCCCACTTGCCAGATGGCGAGACAAGCTGAATGAAGAACAGCGGCAAGCTCTGTTTAATAATTTTCTCCTTGCCTTCCATAAAGCTAAACACGCACGTCCCATGTCTTCCTATTCTGAGGATGTTCCTTTACTGAAGCGGCTAGGAGTAAATGTCAGAGGTGCATGTCATTCACGTGAAGGGGGCACACGGATCATGCAGAGCATCGTTCACACCATCAGCGGGGAGTTACGAGCCAAGTTGCAGTCTGCTGAATTTTGGGGGCTGCTTTTTGATGGATCTGAGGACATCACAAAAACTGAGCAGGAAATCGTTTACATTGTGTCTGTGTCCAGCAACGGAGAGTTTACTTCAGACTTTATTGATTGAATTGGGTGCTGACCGAACCGCGCAGGCCATAACAGACGGACTTGTGAGACTTTTCCAGGACACAGGCTTGGATGACTGGACAACAAAGTTGGTCGCTGTGTGCACAGACGGGGCTGCTGTCAACGTAGGTATCTACAACGGCGTTGTGCCAAAACTCCGGCAACTTCTGTGCACCGCACACACACTGGAGAATTGCGCGAAATCAGCTGATCGCAACGTTCCTTACTGTGAGACATTTAATCGCTCTGTGGTCAAGCTGCTGCAGTTTTATTTACAAAAAGGTGGAGCAAAAAAAACTGCTGCACTGAATAAGCTATGTGAAGAAAATGGGATCTCCTTTGTGAAACTGGGTAAGTTTCATAATATCAGATGGTCTGCACGGAGGCATGAAACACTGTTAACAATATCAATACTATTGCCAGCCATTAAAATGCAACTGGTTACGAGTGATAACAGTGACTTGCAGCATATCTGCACAGAGCGTTTTCAGTGCTTTCTGTCAAACATGCTTGACATTTGCAACATTTTGAAGACCACATCCATTAGGTTTCAGAAGGAAAAGCTGACCATTGGAGAATGTAAGGATGAACTCATGGTGGCCATTGGACAGTTCACACTTCTGCTTGATGGTGAAAGCCACAGGGCACACACTGTTTCCAATGCTGATGCTGACAGAGACAAGACACACTTACTCAGGGGGTTAATTGAAGAGTTTGAAATCAGATATGACTCCCTCAAGTCATGTGATCATTTCTTAGTATTTGATCCTTCAACATGGCCTCAGGAAATGCAAGACCTCCACAGTTTTGGAAACACAACAGTTTGCAGCATTCTCAAGAAATATGAGGCCACCTTGGAACTTGACAAAGATACCACTGTGACAGAATGGATGCGCTTAAAGCAGGCAGGAAAACGCCTGGGAGCCTCTTCTGTGTATGACTTGGTCCAAATAGTAAATACAAGTAACCCAGATGCTTACTCCAACATCAACAAGGTGGTTAAACTGTCTCTTACACTGCCTTCAAGCAGTGCAGCTTGTGAGAGGGGATTCTCACATCTCAACATAATAAAAACCAAGTACAGATCTCGTCTGTCACATGCTCGTCTCTCAGCCCTGATGCACATTCACCTGTCAAAGCAGACCACAGAGACATTTGACCCAAAGCCTGCTGTTGACCTGTGGATGGAGACAGCTAATCGGAGGCTCAACCAAGGACAGGGAGATGCATCTGCAGCATCTTCATCATCTACCATGCAGGAAGCTGAAGCAGAGGACAGTGGGGCCGACACTGAAGAGGACAGTGGTGGCGGCACTGAGGAGGACAGTGAGGAAGACTGCACTTATTAAGACCACGCTACATATGGGGTGAGTACCAGACACCATCTGCTGGTACTCACCTGAGTAACTCACTGAAAAAGTTATGTGCACCCCTGCCAATACACACAAAACTAGTAAGGAATGGGATTTAAGAATATATACATATATACAAAAAAGTATTTGATCCCCTGCTGATTTTGTACGTTTGCCCACTGACAGAGAAATTATCAGTCAATAATTTTAATGGTAGGTTTATATGAACAGTGAGAGACAGAATAACAACAAAAAAATTCAGAAAATCACATGTCAAAAATGTTATAAATTGATTTGCATTTTAAAGAGGGAGGGGTTTTGAGCTAGAAGGGATGAGGATGGGACTAAATACAGTGGGGGAAAAAAAGTATTTAGTCAGCCACCAATTGTGTAAGTTCTCCCACTTAAAAAGACGAGAGAGGCCTGTAATTTTCATCATAGGTACAATAAAATGCAAATTAATTACTTAAAAATCATACAATGTGATTTTATGGATTTTTGTTTTAGATTCCGTCTCTCACAGTTGAAGTGTACCTATGATAAAAATTACAGACCTCTACATGCTTTGTAAGTAGGAAAACCTGCAAAATCGGCAGTGTATCAAATACTTGTTCTCCCCACTGTATATTATAAAAATAAAGCAAACTGGATGGATTATGGGGAAAAATGCACCAAATTATTTTTTAATCTTCAACATAGAAATGCTAGTCACCCATGATTCCCCAAATTATATTTTGAAGGAGGAAGCAAAGTACTTTAAGCATATGTTTTCATTTCAGTGGCCTCCATCTCCACTAACTGAAGCTAATTGTAGGGATTTTTTTCTATTGATAATGTAAAACTAACAGCCATACAGAAAGACTCATGTGAAGGTGAAATTACAGAGGAGGAACTTCTGGATGCAATTAAAGACTTTAAGTCCAGGAAAACTCCAAGGTTGGATGGCATACCAGTCGAGGTATACCAAACCTTTTTTGATATACTCAGAGGACCGTTATTAGCATGTTTTAACCACTCCTATGTAAATGGTAGATTATCAGACACTCAAGAAGAAGGTCTGATTTCACTATTACTGAAGCAGGATACAAGTAGGAAATATAAAGATCCAGTCTGTTTAAAAAATTGGAGGCCCCTTACACTTCAGTGTTGTGATGCAAAAATTCTAGCAAAATGTATAGCGCATAGAATTAAAAAGGTATTGTTGGACATTATTCATTCTAATCAGACAGGTTTTTTACATGGACGATACATTGGAGATAATATAAGGCAAGTACTGGAAACAATGGAACACTATGAAAAATCTGGGAAACCAGGCCTGCTATTCATAGCAGACTTTGAAAAGGCATTTGATAAAGTACGACTGGAGTTTATATATAAATGCTTGGAGCAGCTCAATTTAGGAGAATCTCTTATAAAATGGGTTAAATCATGTATAGTAACCCTAGGTGTAAAATAGTAAATAATGGCTATTTCTCTGAAAGTTTTAAACTGTCAAGAGGAGTAAAACAAGGTTGTCCACTATCGGCATATCTATTTATTATGGCCATCGAAATGTTAGCTATTAAAATTAGATCCAACAATAATATCAAGGGATTAGAAATCCAGGGCTTAAAAACAAAGATGTAATTGTACGCTGATGATTCATGTTTTCTTTTAAATCCACAACTTGAATCCCTCTAGATCTAGATACATTTTCAAACCTCTCTGGATTACAACCAAATTATGATAAATGTACTATATACTCAGAATATATATCCCAAATGAAATAGCATGAATTAGCATAAATAGATAAGATCTTGCTACCATGGAAAGGTAAATACCTGTCTATTTGTGGAAAAATCCCCCTGATTAAAATCCCAGTTTACATATTTGCTTATGGTTTTAGGGCCCCGTGTAGCTCAGTTGGTAGAGCATGGCGCTTGCAACGCCAGGGTTGTGAGTTCGATTCCCATGGCTGGCCAATATGAAAAAAATAAATATATATATATATATTGTGATGTCACGAGAGGCTGTGTCCTGAAGGGACGTTACATCCCTGAGGTGGCTGCAAACCCAGACAGCTATGGCTCCATCTGCTGGTATGGTCGGGAACTCCACCCTCTATGGCCAATCTTCCCACGCAGCTGAAACAAATGAGGAGCTGATGAGCTGAAGGTTTGGGAAGGGAAGAGACACAGTCTCCAACCTGGGCTCTCTGGAGGACAAGAGTGCTGCACGTCCACTTCCATGAGGGAATATAAGGATTTGGAGATACTTACCTTTGGGAAATACTCACCTTTGGATATATGCACCTGTGGAAATACGTGAGAGACATTTGGAAGGACTTTTTGGCTGGGTTGGCCACTAGCTGCAACGTGGACTACAGTAAGGCTGGGGAAAAGTTATCTGAGCGAGTGAGAATTATGATTTTGGATGTGGAAGAGACATCCCTGAACTGTTAACCCTTAAAGAGCCACAAGAGAACAGAATTTTGTTATATTTTTCGTTAATTTCCCAAGACCTATAATAAAATCCTTGTTTTGTTTGAACCTTGTCTCCTTGCACTACTTGAGCAATCCCGCTGAAAGCTGTGTAGCCTCTCGTGACGTCACAGATGGTGGAGAATACAGGCAAGCTCAAGCGTTGATAGTGCATGTCAGAGGAGGATACCGAAGGTTTGATCACCCAGTTTTCCAAGTTGGCCGTAGGCTCCCGCCCGACTGAAATGGAGGACATATTGAAAGCCCTTGTTGCTGGCCAGCAAGCCCAGATGCAAGCAAACGCGTGGCTCTCTTGGAGGAGCAAAAGAAAGCCAACCTTCTGAAGGCAGAGGAATTGCAGTTGCAGAGACAGAGGGTGGTCCAAAATACCCGCCCAATAAAGGCAAGTGACTTTATATCTAAGATGGGAGCTACCGATGACATTGAGGCATACCTGCATGCATTTGAGGCCACGGCCACTAGGGAAGCCTGGCCCAAGCAACAGTGGGTTGGTCTGTTAGCCCCCTTTCTAACCGGGGAATCGCTTGAATGCTGTCCGGGACCTGGGCCCTGACCAGGTTACTGACTATGATGCCCTGAAGTCTGAGATCCTCAGCAGATATGGACTCACAAAGTTTGGTATGGCCCAGCGCTTTCACAGCTGGACCTTTCAACCAGACCAACCTCCTCGGGCGCAGATGCATGAACTTGTCCCAATCGCAAGGAAATGGCTGGATCCGCAGAGGAATACAGCAGCGGCGGTGGTGGAGGCCGTTGTGGTGGATCGTTACCACGCGCCCTGCCTTATGAGGCAAAAGGTTCATCAGTCAACAGGCCTTGACCACGGCTGATCTGACCGTGTGAAGCTGTGGAAAAGTACCAGGCCACAGCGGAGATGCTGAATGCTTCCCGAAAAGACCCCAGGAGTGCGGCCCCACCACAAATGGGAAGAACCCGTCCAAAGGACCCAAGGTCTCGAACCCAGCCACGTCAGGACTTATCCCGCCCAGGGGGAGCCAGAAACCAGGCGGGTCCAAGAAGAGTACACCAGGAGGGGGAAACTCGACAGTGTTACCGGTGTGGGGAGATGGGACATATCTCCTGGCAGTGTGGGAAACCAGCCGATGAACCTATGCCCACTGCGGAGTCCTCCAGCTCAGCACCCACACACCGCTTTTGCCTCGCTCTTGGGAGTCGTAGATGGGGGCAAAGATCGACCCCCCACCTGCCCGGTAACTGTGAATCACCATGATGTGGAGGCCTTACTGGATTCTGGTAGCCGGGCCACCCTGGTGCGTAAGGATTTGGTGGGCCCAACGTGTCTGACCCCGGGAAAGTCCTCCCAGTTTCCTGTGTCCATGGGGACACCAGAGAATACCCCATTACTGAACTTACAATGACCAGCACACGGGGAACCATACACACGACGGGGTGGTTGATTCCCTCCCCGTCCCTGTCCTAATTGGACGAGACTGCCCAGCCTTTTACCCACTCTGGAGAGAGTCTCAGGAGAGGATAACCGAGTACCTCGGAAACGGAGAGGCAAGACTCATCCTGGGAAGGCTCCGGTGCAATCCTCCGAGTTACTCACTCCCGCCCGGGCTCTGATAGGGATGGCAGGTGGCCAGACCGACACAGAGACGGAGCTACAGAATCTGGACAAAGAACTGTCTGGTCTGAAGGGGACCGCTGAGAGGTATCGTTTGTTAAAGCAACAGTTAGACATGAAGACAGAAGAGTTAGATATCCTCCAGGCTAAACTCAACAGAGCTCCTTCCCCTAAGCAACAGGAGGAGCTGGAGAGGCTGCGCAGGACCATCGAGGAGTGTGAGGAGACCCTGCGCAGTAGTAAGGAGGTCCAGAAGAAGGCAGAGGAGAAGTACAAGGTGTTGGAGAACAAGATGAAGAATGCGGAGGCAGAGAGAGAGAAGGAACTGGAAGCTGCTCAACAGAAGCTAAACTCTGCTAAAACCAAGGCTGAAGCGTTCAGTAAGAAACTCAAGGAGAGACAACAGGAGGCTGAGTCCCTGGTCCTAGAGTTGGAGGAGTTGAAGAGAGAGCAGTCTGGCAAGCACCACGGCAATGCGGACGCCCTCTCCCGGCGTGATGCCTTCTTCGCTGCCTTTACCCGACGAGGACGTCGGTCTCCCGGGAGATGTGATGTCACGAGAGGCTGTGTCCTGGAGGGACGTTACATCCCCTGAGGTGGCTGCAAACCCAGACAGCTATGGCTCCATCTGCTGGTATGGTCGGGAACTCCACCCCTCTATGGCCAATCTTCCCACGCAGCTGAAACAAATGAGGAGCTGATGAGCTGAAGGTTTGGGAAGGGAAGAGACACAGTCTCCAACCTGGGCTCTCTGGAGGACAAGAGTGCTGCAGTCCACTTCCATGAGGAATATAAGGATTTGGAGATACTTACCTTTGGGAAATACTCACCTTTGGATATATGCACCTGTGGAAATACGTGAGAGACATTTGGAAGGACTTTTTGCTGGGTTGGCCACTAGCTGCAACGTGGACTACAGTAAGGCTGGGGAAAAGTTATCTGAGCGAGTGAGAATTATGATTTTGGATGTGGAAGAGACATCCCTGAACTGTTAACCCTTAAAGAGCCACAAGAGAACAGAATTTTGTTATATTTTCGTTAATTTCCCAAGACCTATAATAAAATCCTTGTTTTGTTTGAACCTTGTCTCCTTGCACTACTTGAGCAATCCCGCTGAAAGCTGTGTAGCCTCTCGTGACGTCACAATATATATATACAGTGGGGAGAACAAGTATTTGATACACTGTCGATTTTGCAGGTTTTCCTACTTACAAAGCATGTAGAGGTCTGTAATTTGTATCATAGGTACACTTCAACTGTGAGAGACAGAATCTAAAACAAAAATCCAGAAAATCACATTGTATGATTTTTAAGTAATTAATTTGCATTTTATTGCATGACATAAGTATTTGATCACCTACCAACCAGTAAGAATTCCGTCTCTCACAGACCTGTTCGATTTTTCTTTAAGAAGCCCTCCTGTTCTCCACTCATTACCTGTATTAACTGCACCTGTTTGAACTCGTTACCTGTATAAAAGACAGCTGTCCACACACTCAATCAAACAGACTCCAACCTCTCCACAATGGCCAAGACCAGAGAGCTGTGTAAGGACATCAGGGATACAATTGGAGACCTGCACAAGGCTGGGATGGGCTACAGGACAATAGGCAAGCAGCTTGGTGAGAAGGCAACAACTGTTGGCGCAATTATTAGAAAATGGAAGAAGTTCAAGATGACGGTCAATCACCCTCGGTCTGGGGCTCCATGCAAGATCTCACCTCGTGGGGCATCAATGATCATGAGGAAGGTGAGGGATCAGCCCAGAACTACACGACAGGACCTGGTCAATGACCTGAAGAGAGCTGGGACCACAGTCTCAAAGAAAACCATTAGTAACGCACTACGCCGTCATGGATTAAAATCCTGCAGCGCACGCAAGGTCCCCCTGCTCAAGCCAGCGCATGTCCAGGCCCGTCTGAAGTTTGCCAATGACCATCTGGATGATCCAGAGGAGGAATGGGAGAAGGTCATGTGGTCTGATGAGACAAAAATAGAGCTTTTTGGTCTAAACTCCACTCACCGTGTTTGGAGGAAGAAGAAGGATGAGTACAACCCCAAGAACACCATCCCAACCGTGAAGCATGGAGGTGGAAACATCATTCTTTGGGGATGCTTTTCTGCAAAGGGGACAGGACGACTGCACCGTATTGAGGGGGAGAATGGATGGGGCCATGTATCGCGAGATCTTGGCCAACAACCTCCTTCCCTCAGTAAGAGCATTGAAGATGGGTCGTGGCTGGGTCTTCCAGCATGACAACGACCCGAAACACACAGCCAGGGCAACTAAGGAGTGGCTCCGTAAGAAGCATCTCAAGGTCCTGGAGTGGCCTAGCCAGTCTCCAGACCTGAACCCAATAGAAAATATTTGGAGGGAGCTGAAAGTCCGTATTGCCCAGTGACAGCCCCGAAACCTGAAGGATCTGGAGAAGGTCTGTATGGAGGAGTGGGCCAAAATCCCTGCTGCAGTGTGTGCAAACCTGGTCAAGACCTACAGGAAACGTATGACCTCTGTAATTGCAAACAAAGGTTTCTGTACCAAATATTAAGTTCTGCTTTTCTGATGTATCAAATACTTATGTCATGCAATAAAATGCTAATTAATTACTTAAAAATCATGCAATGTGATTTTCTGGATTTTTGTTTTAGATTCCGTCTCTCACATTTGAAGTGTACCTATGATACAAATTACAGACCTCTACATGCTTTGTAAGTAGGAAAACCTGCAAAATCGGCAGTGTATCAAATACTTGTTCTCCCCACTGTATATATATATATATATATATATAAAAAAATATATAATAATGTATGTAAGTCGCTCTGGATAAGAGTGTCTGGTAAATGTAAAATGTAAATGTCTTGCCTACGCCTAGCGAACAGTTTTTTAAATTATATGACAAAAATAATATTCCATTTTATTTGGAACGGCAAGCCAGACAAAATTAAACGGGCCTATTTATATAATGAATATGAATTCAGAGGACAGAAATGATTAAATATTAAAGCATTAGACCTATCACTAAAAGCTTCAGTCATACAAAAGTTAGACTTAATTCTGAACTGGTTCTCTAGCAAATTAGTAAGATTGTCTCACCCCATGTTCAAGAAGGGCCTTTTTCCCTTTATTCAGATTACAACCTCTCACTTTCAGTTATTTGAAAAGGAAATAATCTCCCAAATATCACTATTTCTAAAACAAGCCATAGAAAGTTGGTTGCAATTTCAATTGAATCCTCCAGAAACGACAGAACAGATAATGCAACAAATATTGTAGTTATACTCAAATATACTAATTGATAAAAAAAACATAATTTTTTGAAAAAATGTTTTAAAAAGGTATAATCTTCGTAAATTATATCATAGGTAGGACTGGTGGAGTTATGTCGCACATGCAGCTAACAAAAACATATGGAAATGTCTGCTCTACCCAAAAATACAACCAAATAATTGCAGCATTACCGCAAAAATGGAAGAGGAAAGTGGAAGGGGGAAAAAGTAAGGAACTTGTCTGTCGGCCCTGCATTAAAGAACATAATTGGTTAAAGAAAATTGTGATAAATAATATAATAATAATATAATATGCCATTTAGCAGACGCTTTTATCCAAAGCGACTTGCAGTCATGCGTGCATACATTTTTGTGTATGGGTGGTCCCGGGGATCGAACCCACTACCTTGGCGTTACAAGCGCCGTGCTCTACCAGCTGAGCTACAGATTTCATTTAAGGACCAAAGCATTGACAGCCGTCCCATATAGATTGCAAAATAGTTGGGAAGAGATTTTTGACGTACCAATTCCATGACATATTGTTTATGAACTGATACGCAAAACAACTCCTGATTCAAAACTTTGAATTTTTCAATTTAAATTATTATACAAAATTCTTGCTACCAATAGAATGTTATTTATATGGGGGATACAATCTTCCCAGCTCTGCAGATTTTGCTGCGAAGAGACAGAATCATTAGATCATTTGTTTTGGTATTGTCCATTTGTAGCTTGTTTTAGGATTGCAATATTTACCTGGAGCTAACCCTGCAGATAGCACTACTGGGTGATCTGAAAAGTCATAGTCAATCAATCAATAATATAATGGTGTTAAGAGATAGATGGGAGGTGTTGAATGGAGTTGAAGGATGGGACTAATAACAACTAACAACAACTAATAACAACAAGATAACTCATGTAAAGCATAATGTGTCCATAATAAGTATAAAGGTTATAGGTTGAGAGCATTTGTGAAAGAGCACAGTTAGAAAGATATGGCATATAGAAGCAAACCGGATGGACATCATGAAAATGATCAGAGAGGTTGAGGGTAGAGGAAGTTCACGAGTAAAAACAAACAAAATAGAATTATTGTAACATTGACTGTGTCCATAAAATGTATATAGTATGTATAAGCTGGAAGTAGAGGCCTAAGCATTGTTGTTCACTAGTTTACTCCAATTAGGGAAGGGGTGGTGGGGTTGGAAAGTAATAAAGGGAAATATATTTATTTAAAGGATATGTATATACATCTCTGGAAAAAAGTAAGAGACCACTGCAAAATTATCAGTTTCTATGGTTTTACTATTTATAGGTACAGTGCTATGAAAAAGTATTTGCCCCCTTTCTAATTTTCTCTACTTTTGCATATTTGTGATACTGAATGTTATCAGATCTTCAACCAAAACCTAATATTAGATAAAGGGAACATAAGTGAACAAATAACACAACAATTACATATTTATTTCATTTATTTCATAAACAAAGTTATGCAACACCCAATTCCCCTGTGTGAAAAAGTAATTGCCCCCTTACACTCAATAACTGGTTGTGCCACCTTTAGCTGCAATGACTCCAACCAAATGCTTCCTGTAGTTGTTGATCAGTCTCTCACGTCACTGTGGAGGAATTTTGGCCCACTCTTCCATGCAGAACTGATTTAACTCAGTGACGTGTGGGTTATCAAGCATGAACTTCTCGTTTCAAGTCCTGCCACAACATCTCAATTGGGATTAGGTCTGGACTTTGACTAGGCCATTCCAAAACTTCCAATTTGTTGCTTTTTAGCAATTTTCATGTAGACTTGATTGTGTGTTTTGGATCATTGTCTTGCTGCATGACCCAGCTGCGCTTCAGCTTCAGCACACAGACGGATGGTCTGACATTCTCCTGTAGAATTCTCTGATACAGAGCAGAATTCATGGTTCCTTCTATTAAGGCAAGTCGTCCAGGTCCTGAGGCAGCAAAGCATCCCCAAACCATCACACCACCACCACCATGCTTGACCTTTGGTATGATGTTCTTACTGTGGAATGCAGTGTTTGGTTTTCGCCAGGGAAAATGGGACCCATCTCGTCCAAAAGATGACCTTACTCCAGTCCTCTACGGTCCAATCCTTATGGTCTTTTGCAAACCTCAGCCTGGCTCTTCTTTGCTTCTCATTGATGAAGGGCTTTTTTCTAGCTTTGCACGACTTCAGCCCTGCCCCTAGGAGCCTGTTTCAAACCGTCCTTGCCGTGCACTTCACCCCAATTGCCGTTTGCCATTCTTTTTGTAGGTCACTTGATGTCATCCTACGGTTGTTGAGTGACATTCGAATGAGTTGGCGGTCATCCCGGTCAGTAGAGAGTCGTTTCGCCCTCTGCCGGTCTGTAGCTTTGTTGTCCCCAATGCCTGCTGCTTGATCTTGTTCTTATGAACCGCCATCTTTGAAATGTTAAGGATGGAAGCAACCTGACGCTCACTGTATCCCTCTGCCAGTAAAGCCAGAATTGAACCCTTCTTTTCCTCACTCAAAACGTTCCTTTTCAACTCTTTTGGCATGGTCAATAGTTATGTTTTGATTAATATTACTTTTGAGGTACTATTAGCACTGTTTTTGCCATCCAGCTGATCCTATTGCAAGAGGATAGTGATGACTACAGCAGTGGTTTTTATACTTTTCCTCATTAAATAAGATTTGGTTCAGGTGATCACCTAATCAGTACTTAATTCAGTAGAATGAGGTGTGCCTGTGTTGGAATTCAACAGACACTGGAATGGAATGTCTGTCATACATGTAGAGATGCTGATTTAAGAAAAATTTGCAGTGGTCTCTTAATTTTTGCAAATGTATATGAATTTATATGTATGTATATGTATGTGTATATGTATGTGCATGTATGTATATGTATATATATATTTGCGAGAAAAAAAACATATGGGGGATTGGAAGTGATGCAATATTAAAGCTGATCTACCCTTTAAAAAAAACATAGCTACTAGAACTAACGCGTTTGTAAACCCGCCACAATCATGCATTACAGTGTACAGCAAGCAGTTGAGCAGTTACACTGGCGGGCCCCGGTGGCAATAAATTAATAAAACCAAAAGCTTACCTTGACTTGGAAGAGTTCCAGTGTTGGATAGCCATAGCCAGCTAACTAACATAGCATCCCTCTCTGTTTGAACCGGGTGTTTGAGTAGGCTAAACTAGCTAGCTGCATTGCTAGCTAAGTAAGGAAAAGTGAAAGTAAATATACACTAGCAGTCAAAAGTTTAGACACACCTACTCATTCAACGGTTTTTCTTTATTTTTACTATTTTTGGTGTGGTAGGTGTGTCCAAACTTTCGACTGGTACTGTATATACACAATACATATATATAGCTTTCTCTCTCTCTCTTGCTTCACCTTAATTTTGGAAGACATGAATTTGTTCAAAACTGTTCAACTATTGTCTTTCTCTCTCTTTGAGTCAACTACTCACCAAATTGTATGCACTGCAGTGCTAGCTAGCTGTATCTTATGCTTTCAGTACTAGACATTCTCTGATCCTTTGATTGGGTGGACATGTCAGTTCATGCTTCAAGAGCTCTGATAGGTTGGAGGACGTCCTTCGGAAGTTGTCATAATTACTGCGTAAGTCTATTGAAGGGGGTGAGAACCATGAGCCTCCCAGGTTTTGTATTGAAGTCAATGTACCCAGAGGAGGACAGAAATGAGCTGTCCTCCAGCTAGACTATGGTGCTACCCTACAGAGTGCTGCTGAGGCTACTGTAGACCTTCATTGCAAAATAGTGTGTTTTAATCAATTATTTGGTGACATTAATATATTTTGTATATTTTTATCTAAAAGGGATAACTTTTTTAATTTTTCACTATTTTAATTTTTATGAAATTCACTGAGGAGGATGGTCCTCCCCTTCCTCCTCTGGGGAGCCTCCACTGATCCCAACACACACCCAAATACCCTCACACCTATGATCAGACTCCCCTACTAGATGCAGTTGCAATCATAGAACTACAATTACTAAAACATGCAAAGCTCCTCAGACCATGGCAATTTGACTGCACCGTCATGGGCACCCTTCTATTTCTATGGTTGTAACATACCCCAAACGTTCAGTATTCCCTTTCAGTGTTAGTCCGTGTGGGAATAAGTATCTGGAGCAGAGCTGAGTTCAACATTTATAATGATGTAGCCATCGATACATGTTTTTTTTAACCTCTACCAGATGTCACAGCATGGTGAAAGGATTCTCAAGATGTCCTATATATGCTTACCTTAAGTTGCTGACACATAGGTATACTTAGATATGGTAGGAGACACAGAGTATGTGTAAGATGCTGCGTTTAATATGCAGTTGGCTTGGTTGCAGAGGTCATGAAACATGACATGAGGAACATTGTAGAGTAAGCAGACCAGACAAGCTGTGAGAAAGTTGTGGGCTGGGATCTTCAACCCTCTTCATAAACACTACACTGAGTATACCAAACATTAGGAACACCTTCCTAATATTGAGCTGCATCCCCCCTGTATATTTACTTTCAATTTGACTTACTTAGCTAGCAATGCAGCTAGCTAGTTTAGCCTACTCAAACACCCGGTTCAAACAGAGAGGGATGTTATGTTAGCTAGCTGGCTATGGCTATCCAACACTGGAACTCTTCCAAGTCAAGGTAAGCTTTTGGTTTTATTAATTTATTGCCACCGGGGCCCGCCGGTGTAACTGCTCAACTGCCCCCCCCCCTTTTGCCTTCAGAACAGCCTCAATTCCTTTTGGGCATAGACTCTACAAGGTGTTGAAAGTGTTCCACAGGGATGCTGGCCAATGTTGACTCCAATGCTTCCCACAGTTGTGTTAAGTTGGCTGGATGTCCTTTGGGTGGTGGACCATTCTTGATACACACAGGAAACTGTTGAGCTTGAAAGACCCATCAGTGTTGCAGTTCTTGACACAAACTGGTGTGCCTGGCACCTACTACCATACCCCGTTCAAAGGCACTTAAATATTTTGTCTTGCCCATTCACCCTCTGAATGGCACACATACACAATCCATGTCTCGAGGTTTAAAAATCCTTCTTTAACCTGTCTCCTCCCCTTCATCTACACTGATTGAAATGGATTTAACAAGTGACATCAATAAGGGATCATAGCTTTCACCTGGATTCACGTGGTCAGTCTATGTCATGGAAAGAGCAGGTGTTCTTAATGTTTTGTATACTCAGTGTATATTAACAGTTAAATTAGCACAGAATCTATGTGTAACTCAGACTTCTGCGTAAATCATGCAAGGATGTCAAATAGACTTGCTCCAAAATTCGAGTTACATTCACAGATCTTGTGTTACGATTTGGCCATAAGAGATCTATCTTGCCCATATTTGTATTATTGTAACTAATATTTGTATTAATATAATATAATAATATAATATGCCATTTACACCTGTCCTGTCCTTGATGTGATGCTGGCCTCCTTGGAGTTTCACAACATTTGGTCAGTGAACAGGTGAGAACTGGTGTCTGATGCAGTGCCATTGTCTTCCACCCATACAGCCTCCAGCCCCCACATATCTGAAGATGACTCATCTCAGATGAATACCATCTGCAATATGCTGTCAGATATATAGCGTAAGGACATTTTGTAGTGTCAGAATATCTCCAAGACACAGGTTACATGGCCTACATCTGATTAAACAGCTTCTAAGATGAAATGTTCGCCATGATTAGTGAAAAAAAGGTGTCAGAGAGAGAGAGAGAGAGAGAGAAAGCAAAGACATGAATTAGGCTGTAGATAGCAAAACAATTGTATTTTGTATTAATGGCACTTACTGTATGTTGACCAATGGATGGAATTATATTAATTTTATTTAAATGTATTTATACAGGGAAAACCCATTAAGACCAAGGCTTCTTTTAACAATCATACAAATTCACAATATTTACAATTCCAACGTGATAAAAACATACAATATTTACAAGCAATTTAAGAAAAGTAACAAAACATGATCATGAAAAAGAAAGACATTCCTCAGGAAAAAAGTAATCAACCAGCCGTCTGAACTGCCCTAGAGGCACCAAAACATCCAGCTTTAGAGGGTTCTGGAGATCATTCCACAAGTAAGGTGCAAAAAAACTAAACGCAGATCTACCTAACTCAGTGGAGACCAAAGGGATCTCCAGAGTTAGCCATCACTGTGATCGTGTCTGGTGACTCGAATGTCTTTAATTTAACAATGAAGTCAGGTATGGCGGAAGTTTGCACAAGAGGGCTTTATAATCAAAAAAGAGAGCAGTCCATTGATCTACGAGACTTAAGAGAGGGCAAGCCTACTTTCTGATACAGAATGCATTGATGTATACTGAACCTATCGCCCATAATAAAGCTTAGTGCTCTACAGTGAGGGAAAAAAGTATTTGATCCCCTGCTGATTTTGTAGTTTGCCCACTGACAAAGACATGATCAGTCTATAATTTTAATGGTAGGTTTATTTTAACAGTGAGAGACAGAATAACAACAAAAAAATCCAGAAAAACCCATGTCAAAAATGTTATAAATTGATTTGCATTTTAATGAGGGAAATAAGTATTTGACCCCTCTGCAATCTCAGGAGGGATTTTGTTCCACTCCTCTTTCAGATCTTCTCCAAGTCATTAAGGTTTCGAGGCTGACGTTTGGCAACTCGAACCTTCAGCTCCCTCCACAGATTTTCTATGGGATTAAGGTCTGGAGACTGGCTAGGCCACTCCAGGACCTTAATGTGCTGCTTCTTGAGCCACTCCTTTGTTGCCTTGGCCGTGTGTTTTGGGTCATTATCATGCTGGAATACCCATCCACGACCCATTTTCAATGCCCTATTTGAGGGAAGGAGGTTCTCACCCAAGATTTGACGGTACATGGCCCCGTCCATCGTCCCTTTGATGTGGTGAAGTTGTCCTGTCCCCTTATCAGAAAAACACCCCCAAAGCATAATGTTTCCACCTCCATGTTTGACGGTGGGGATGGTGTTCTTGGGTTCATAGGCAGCATTCATCCTCCTCCAAACACGGCGAGTTGAGTTGATGCCAAAGAGCTCGATTTTGGTCTCATCTGACCACAACACTTTCACCCAGTTCTCCTCTGAATCATTCAGATGTTCATTGGCAAACTTCAGACGGCCCTGTATATGTGCTTTCTTGAGCAGGGGGACCTTGCGGGCGCTGCAGGATATCCGTCCTTCACGGCGTAGTGTGTTACCAATTGTTTTCTTGGTGACTATGGTCCCAGCTGCCTTGAGATCATTGACAAGATCCTCCCGTGTAGTTCTGGGCTGATTCCTCACTGTTCTCATGATCATTGCAACTCCACGAGGTGAGATCTTGCATGGAGCCCCAGGCCGAGGGAGATTGACAGTCTTTTGTGTTTCTTCCATTTGCGAATAATCGCACCAACTGTTGTCATCTTCTCACCAAGCTGCTTGGCGATGGTCTTGTAGCCCATTCCAGCCTTGTGTAGGTCTACAATCTTGTCCCTGACATCCTTGGAGAGCTCTTTGGTCTTGGCCATGGTGGAGAGTTTGGAATCTGATTGATTGATTGCTTCTGTGGACAGGTGTCTTTTATACAGGTAACAAACTGAGATTAGGAGCACTCCCTTTAAGAGTGTGCTCCTAATCTCAGCTCATTACCTGTATAAAAGACACCTGGGAGCCAGAAATCTTTCTGATTGAGAGGGGGTCAAATACTTATTTCCCTCATTAAAATGCAAATCAATTTATAACATTTTTTACATGCGATTTTCTGGATTTTTTTGTTGTTATTCTGTCTCTCACTGTTCAAATAAACCTACCATTAAAATTATAGACTGATCATTTCTTCGTCAGTGGGCAAACGTACAAAATCAACAGGGGATCAAATACTTTTTTCCCTCACTGTATGATAAACTACGTCCAATGGTTTCAAATATATGATATCACTACAGTCTGAAGCCGGAATGAATGTTGACTGAATGATTTGTTTCCTGCTATTTAAAGGCATGCCCTATTCCTATAAAGGAAGCCCATTTTAATTCTTAACTTCTTAACTAACAATAACAATATGTTAGATAACAAGTCTTCCCCTTTCCAGTAGCATGCTGAGGAGAATAAGGAATGTTCTGTATGTTTTCCTGATTAGGCTATGTCCAGTAACTTCTGGGAAGTCTCAGGCCCATCAATATTTCTGGATTTGTTTTCCTCTGTCCTTGCATCCATAATGAGTCAGGACCTTGACCAGTGGCATTGGGGGATTAAGGAATGCCTGGATATCCCAGAAAGCTACAACAAAGAGGCCGCTAAAGAAAGGGCACTATTGACATGTTCTGTTGCAGAGGGACACAATCTTATTATTAAGGTTTTCTGCAAAGACTTGGAGCTTTTAACCTCACACAATTGTTATCATCGTAACATGCTTGCTGGTAAATAGATTGGGGCAGATAATCAAATGATCAGTCTGTAGTCTAAAGATTATACATAAAAGAAATATTCGAATAATGATGTAGAACAAGCACATCATCAGCCATTATAGCTATGCAAACTGCATCAAATAATTAGCTGACTGATTTAACTCATCGAGGCAATTCTTCAGGTCCAATAGTGTTGCAATTCCGATCTCCGATCCTCCTGTAATCCAAAGCTGAGTTTGGCGCAGGGCAGGCTTTTACACAGAGCACAGCCCTTGTGTGGATAGAGTCACGTCCTTGTGAAGCCGATAGGGAGTATTAGGGACGGTCCATGTAAGGACAAAATCACTGTCCTCGAGTCGTGGACAATATGGGACAGTCTGACAGCACTGCAATTAGGTCTCATACAGTCACCTCGAAGTGCTGCGGTCGTGAACATGTAGTTTCCTTGAACTAGAAAATATTGACATTTCATACACATTTTGTTGCCATGTCCAATAAGTATTGCAGCTGCAATTAACAGAAATAGTACTTGTAGTAATACACATTAAAGACAACTTAACTAGCCATAATATAGGAAGCTTTCTGCAACAATTCACTATTTACATTCTAGACTGTGTCTGTTCAGTGACTTGAATGTAACCCAGTGATCCACTGGCCTTAATTTCTCTAAGAACTATCCATCATGAAGTGGCTCCCTTCAGTAGAACAATGTCCTTGTGCCCCTGCTACGACACATCCATGGGTAAAATGGGTAGAGGACTTGGACTATGGGGGCGGGCGTGCAACAAGAATAATGGGAACTTTGTTCGACCCGCATGAGGCTGGAGGTGGAACTTTCATCTTAATCCAGCAAAATGTCCAGCAGTCTAAAAGGGACTGCCAGCAAAGGGGTTCGTTCAGAACTGGTCTATGTGTACAGAAAGGCACGGCCATAGTGTGAAAGGATAGCGGAGGGCTCTGCAATCATGCTGACCCGAAAGATAACACTACTGGAAGCCTGGGAGAGGCACAGGACCTTTCGGAGGAAGAAAGCTAAAGTCCTGAAAATATGTCCTCGTCTACTGTAAGTGGATATACACCTTTAAGGAGGGTGGTGATTGGGGTTCACAGTCTCAATGTTAGGTATCTAGTTGTGAGGTAGAAGTTCTCTGTTTGTCCTTAAAGATGTGATGGTAGTCAGTGCTCAATTATCAACATGGTTGGTACACTCAGAAAATAACTTTAATAAAATAAAATATAATTCAATTGTTAATAATATCCTAAATTGAATGGACCACATTGGTGGTTGTATGCAAGAGGGAATTGGTTTGATTGTTTCAGCCAGAGTCGACAGGTTTTGTTGTGCTAAGTAACATTTTATCTACATACATACTATTGTGATGATTTTATCCTGGATTTTGTCAATATTTTGTGATGAGTACAGCAAAGCAGATCTTCAACGCATTATTTTACAACCTTTAACACATTATTTTAGCGTCTTATTGCAACTGGAAGTTTTGAGAAATTATATGATACAAATGTGTATTTCCTTGTATTATCAACTGGAACACAGTTTTTAATTTTTTTTAATGTGTTGTTCAGTAACCCAGCGTGAGACAGCTGGTTAGTGTGTGTGTGTGTGTGTGTGTGTGCACGTCTGTGTTTGTGCGTGCATGCACGCCTGTGGAGCAACCAGCCACACTTCCTTGGTATGGTCAAAATAGTATTATTTATAAGTCATCTTGTCATTGGAAAGGAGTTTCCATTGACAAAAGAGGAAGGGGATTCTGTAAAGTGGTTTCAAGTGTAAGGGTTGGCGTGAGGTGTGACCCAGGTGAGGTGCAGGATATACAGTAGGCAGTAGGCAGAGATGGTGAAAACAAGGATCTTTACTGGTGGTCCCGAAGCCAGGATACAAAACAACGGACTTAACACCATAAAAGAAAGGTGGAGCAAATAAGTCTCCAAAAACAGGCTGACAGCCAAAATACGAAATAGTAACTACGACTGAAATAATAAAGAAACAGGGAGAACACTTCTCGAGTACCTGTACATACTTCTCCGATCAGACACTGATTAGTACTGCTGAGCATAGAGAAACAAGCAGAGAAAACAGAGCAAGGGAACACAGGGAAGTGAGGGCATAAATACACAGGTGAACAGGTAGACACAGGTGACACCAATAGGATAATGATTAGTCCAGACTGTGAGTGAGGAGGTGCCTAAGGTTGTCGGAGGATGACACCTAGTGGGTCGCTACGGAACTGCGACCCCATCCTGTAACATTCAAGGCTACGGATTCTTGTGCAAAGTACAGATGAAGGCATGACTGCTCAAAACACAGAAAAGGACCCACATTTCAGCTGAAGCTCCTCACCTAGTCTTTTCTCTGTGTCCCTGTCCCTCTCCATGAAATACCCTTATGAAACAATATGCTAAAACACATTGTTTTAAATAATGCGTTTTAAATATGTATTTTTTCAACTTCCATTTTCGTACCTAATATCTTTTCATCTTGCTGATCCATCCCTCCAACTCACAGCCCACTGCTGAGAGACCCCGGTGTGGTTGCATCTCTCGCCCAGCAGAATGCCAAGATGGTCGCCCTGCTCCCTCCCACAGGCACCGAAGTGTTCCGCCGCTTCACCCTTGAGTCGCTGGCGGAGATCGAGAGGCGGATGGCAGAGGAAGCAGAGGAGCAGGAGAGAAAAAAGGCCCTGAACATTGAGGTACATTTAACACTTTAGTCATTTAGCAGACACTTATCCAGATTCCAGAGTGACTTTACAATCAGTGGATTCAGATAAGGTAGTTAAAACGACCACATATCACAGTCAAGCCATTGCAAGTAAAACTTTCTTTAAAAATAGCTGCTATCCGCAAAATCAGTGCTAGTAAGAAATGGTAAAGTGTTAGTAATCATGTTTGTTTTGTTACCTTTTCGGAGGTGGCAGAGGAGGACCTGCCAAAGCCTGCTGTCGACCTGGAGGCCGGCAAGGCCCTGCCGTTCATCTACGGAGACCCGCCACCTGAGCTGTTCAACACGCCCCTGGAGGAACTGGATCCTTTCTACAAATCACACAAAGTGAGCACTGCAGCCCCCGTCCCTTAGTAGCCTGAAGACTGAGTGTCCACATAACCAGACATTGTCACAAAGTCATTTCCTTTACAATAAGATCAAATCAGATGTGTATTTTGACAGACTTACACATTCCAAATAATATTATTATATATCTTACGTTATTATTCAGAGGGTAAATGCCCTCTGATTACAACAATAACTGATGTATCATGATGATTCATGCAAACTCTATTTTGCTAATATCCTTGAGACAAACATGAATACGTTCAGTTAAAGTAAAGATCATATTTCTTTACTAATCTTTACTTCTTGTTTTTCAGACCTTTATTGTCATCACCAAAGGGAAGACAATCTTCAGGTTCAATGCTGAGCCTGCCTGCTACATTCTGACACCCTTCAGTATTCTCAGGAGAGGATCCATCAAAATTCTCATACATTCATATCCTTTCATTACAAGTATCACACTGACCTACATGATAAATAAATACAACTTGAATCAAATCAAATGTTATTGGTCACATATACGTGTTTAGCAGATGTTATTGCGGGTGTAGCAAAATGCTTGTGTTTCTAGCTCCGACAATGCAGTAATATCTAACAAGTAATATCTAACAGTTTCACAACATATACCCAACACACTCAAATCTAAGTAAAGCAATGGAGTTAAGAATATATACATAAATATATGGACGAGTAATGTCAGAGCGGCATAGACTAGAATACTATATACATATGAGATGAGTAATACAAGATATGTAAACATTATTATAGTGACGAGTGTTCCATTTACGGGTTCGATCCCCGGGACCACCCATACGTAAAAATGTATGCGCACATGACTGTAAGTCGCTTTGGATAAAAGCGTCTGCTAAATGGCATATTATTATTATATAATTAAAGTGGCCAGTGATTTCAAATCTATCTATATAGGCAGCAGCCTCTATTGTGCTAATGAAGGCGATTTAACAGTCTGATGGCCTTGAGATAGAAGCTGTTTTTCAGTCTCTCGGTCCCAGCTTTGATGCACCTGTACTGACCTCGCCTTCTGGATGATAACGGGGTGAACAGGCAGTGGCTCGGGTGGTTGTTACCTTGATGATCTCTTTGGCCTTCCTGTGACATTGGGTGCTGTAGGTGTCCTGGAGGGCTGGTAGTTTGCCCCTGGTGGTGCGTTGGCCAGACCGCACCACCCTCTGGAGAGCCCTGCGGTTGAAGAGGATCCTGCTGCATGTTCAGAGTCCAAGAAGTGTGCTAGTATAGTGTGTGTGCGCGTGTGCGCGAGTGATTGCATGTGTAAAATTACTAAGGTGTGGAGAATCAGAGCAGGTGGTCAGTCCAGTTCAAGTGTTCAGCAGTCTGATGGCTTGTAGATAGAAACTGTCTCTGAGCCTGTTGGTATCAGACCTCATGCTCCAATACAGTCTGATGGCTTGTAGATAGAAACTGTCTCTGAGCCTGTTGGTATCAGACCTCATGCTCCGATACCATGTACCCAACAGTAAGGGAGTGAACAGCTCATGGCTGGGGTGTGTGGGGTCCTTGATGATGTTTTTGGCCTTCCTCATCACCGTTTTGAGTAGATGTGCTGGATGGGTGGGAGCACGGTCTCAGTACTGGGCCATCTTCACTACCTGCTGGAGGGCCTTGCAGCCATGGATGGAGCAATACCCATACCAGGCCGTGATGCAACCGGTCAGGATGCTCTCGATGGTGCAGCAGTAGTATTTGAAGAGGACCCGTGGTGGCATTGCGAATTTCTTCAGCCACCTTAGGAAGTAGAGACACTGTTGCGCCCTCTTGACAAGAGTGGTGGTGTTGTTGGTCCATGTCATGTCTTTGGTGATGTGGACGCTGAGGAACTTAAAACTGCAGTAGAGTCTCTCTACTGCAGTCCTGTTGATGTGGATCGGGCATGTTCCCTCCTCTGCTTCCTGAAGTCAACAATGCCAGTTCACTTACCTCCTCCCTATAGACTGAATTGTCGTTGTTGGTTATCTTTTATTTTTTTTATTTTTTTTCACCTTTATTTAACCAGGTAAACCAGTTGAGAACAAGTTCTCATTTACAACTGCGACCTGGCCAAGATAAAGCAAAGCAGTGCGATAAAAACAACAACACAGAGTTACATATGGGCTAAAACAAAGTAAAAAATACAACAGAAATACATATAATATACAGTGTGCAAATTTAGCAAGTTATGGAGGTAAGGCAATAAAATAGGCTATAGTGCAAAATAATTACAATTAGTATTAACACTGGAATGATAGATGTGCAAGAGATGATGTGCAAATAGAGATACTGGGGTACAAATGAGCAAAATAAATAACAATATAGGGATGAGGTAGTTGGGCGGGCTAATTTCAGATGGGCTGTGTACAGGTGCAGTGATCGGTAAGGTGCTCTGACAACTGATGCTTAAAGTTAGTGAGGGAGATAAGTGTCTCCAGCTTCAGAGATTTTTGCAATTTGTTCCAGTCATTGGCAGCAGAGAACTGGAAGGAATTGCGGCCAAAGGAGGTGTTGGCTTTGGGGATGACCAGTGAGATATACCCGCTGGAGCGCAGACTACGGGTGGGTGTTGCTATGGTGACCAATGAGCTAAGATAAGGCGGGGATTTGCCTAGCAGTGATTTATAGATGGCCTGGAGCCAGTGGGTTTGGCGACGAATATGTAGTGAGGACCAGCCAACAAGAGCGTACAGGTCACAGTGGTGGGTATTATATGGGGCTTTGGAGACAAAACGGATGGCACTGTGATAGACAACATCCAATTTGCTGAGTAGAGTGTTGGAGGCTATTTTGTAAATGACATCGCCGAAGTCAAGGATCGGTAGGATAGTCAGTTTTACGAGGGCATGTTTGGCAGCATGAGTGAAGGAGGCTTTGTTGCGAAATAGGAAACCGATTCTAGATTTAACTTTGGATTGGAGATTCTTAATGTGAGTCTGGAAGGAGAGTTTACAGTCTAACCAGACACCTAGATATTTGTAGTTGTCCACATACTCTAGGTCAGACCCGTCGAGAGTAGTGATTCTAGTCGGGTGGGCGGGTGCAAGCAGCGTTCGGTTGAAGAGCATGCATTTAGTTTTACTAGTGTTTAAGAGCAGTTGGAGGCTACTGAAGGAGTGTTGTATGGAATTGAAGCTCGTTTGGAGGTTATGATTATCAGGCCTTGATGATGGAGTTGGTGTCGAGCAAAGCCACATAGTCGTGGGTGAACAGGGTGTACAGCAGAGGGCTGAGGACACACCCCTGGGGAATCCCTGTGTTAAGAGTCATTGTGGATGAGGTATTGTTGCCAACCCTCACAGCCTGTGGTCTGCCCGTCAGGAAGTCCAGCATCCAGTTGCAGAAGGTGGTGTCCAGACCCAGGGCTCTGAGCTTGGTGTCGAGCTTGGAGGGAACAATAGTGTTGAATGATGAACTGCAGTCAATGAACAGCATCCTCACATAGGTGTTCCTTTTGTTCAGATGTGTTACGGACTTGTGAATAGTGATGGAAATGGCATCTTCTGTGGATCTTTTGGAGCGATAGGCAAATTGAAGTGGGTCCAGTGTGCCTGGCATGCTGGCCTTGATGTAGGCCATGACCAGCCTATCGAAGACCCTGGGTCTCAACCCCGCCCTGTGCAATTGGGTCCTGGACTTCCTGATGGGCCGCCCCAAGGTGGTGAAGGTAGGAAACAACATCTCCACTTCGCTGATCCTCAACACTGGGGCCCCACAAGGGTGTGTGCTCAGCCCCCTCCTGTACTCCCTGTTCACCCATGACTGCGTAGCCATGCATGCCTCCAACTCAATCATCAAGTTTGCAGATGACACAACAGTAGTAGGCTTGATTACCAACAACGAGGGCTCTCGGAGTGTTGTGTCAGGACAACCTCTCACTCAACGTAAAAAAAACAAAGGAGATGATCGTGGACTTCAGGAAACAGCAGATGGAGTACCCCCCTAGCCACATCGACGGGACAGCAGTGGAGAAGGTGGAAAGTTTTAAGTTCCTCAGCGTACATATCACTGACAAACTGAAATGGTCCACCCACACAGACAGTGTGGTGAAGAAGGCGCAACCTCAGGAGGCTGAAGAAATTTTCCCTCAAAAACGTTTACAGATGCACAATTGAGAGCATCCTGTCAGGCTGTATCACCGCCTGGTACAGCAACTGCACCGCCCACAACCGCAGGGCTCTCCAGAGGGTGGTGCGGTCTGCACAATGCATCACCGGGGGAAAACTACCTGCCCTCCAGGACATCTACAGCATCCGATGTCACAGGAAGGCCAAAAAGATAATCAAGCACAAATACCACCCGAGCCACTGCCTGTTCACCACGCTATCATCCAGAAGGCGAGGTCAGTACAGGTGCATCAAAGCTGGGACCGAGAGACTGAAAAACAGCTTCTATCTCAAGGCCATCAGACTGTTAAACAGCCATCACTAGCACAGAGAGGCTGCTGCCTACATACAGACTTGAACATCACTGGCCACTTTAATAAATGGAACACTAGTCACTTTAATAATGCCACTTTAATATTGTTTACATACAGTTGAAGTCAGAAGTTTACATACACTTAGGTTGGAGTCATTAGAACTTGTTTTTCAACCACTCCACAAATTTCTTGTTAACAAACTATAGTTTTGGCAAGTCAGTTAGGACATCTACTTTGTGCATGACACAAGTAATTTTTCCAACAATTGTTTACAGACGGATTATTTCACTTATAATTCACTGTATCACAATTCCAGTGGGTCAGAAGTTTACATACACTAAGTTGACTGTGCCGTTAAACAGCTTGGAAAATTCCAGAAAATGATGTCATGGGTTTAGAAGCTTCTGATAGGCTAATTGACATCATTTGAGTCAATTGGAGGTGTACCTGTGGATGTATTTCAAGGCCTACCTTCAAACTCAGTGCCTCTTTGCTTGACATCATGGCAAAATCAAAAGAAATTAGCCAAGACCTCAGAAAAGAAATTGCAGACCTCAGCAATTTCCAAACGCCTGAAGGTACCACGTTCATCTGTACAAACAGTAGTACGCAAGTATAAACACCATGGGTCCACGCAGCCGTCATACCGCTCAGGAAGGAGATGAGTTCTGTCTCCTAGAGATGAACGTACTTTGGTGCGAAAAGTGCAAATCAATCCCAGAACAACAGCAAAGGACCTTGTGAAGATGCTGGAGGAAACAGGTACAAAAAATATATATATCCACAGTAAAACGAGTCCTATATCGACATAACCTGAAATGCTCAGCAAGGAAGAAGCCACTGCTCCAAAACCGCCATAAAAAAACCAGACTACGGTTTGCAACTGCACATGGAGACAAAGATTGTACTTTTTGGAGAATTGACCTCTGGTCTGATGAAGCAAAAATAGAACTGTTTGGCCATAATGACCATTGTTATGTTTGAAGGAAAAAGGGGAGCTTGCAAGCCGAAGAACACCATCCCAACCGTGAAGCACAGGGTTGACAGCATCATGCTGTGGGGGTGCTTTGCTGCAGGAGGGACTGGTGCATTTCACAAAATAGATGGCATCATGAGGAAGGAAAATTATGTGGATATTTTGAAGCAACATCTCAAGACATCAGTCAGGAAGTTAAAGCTTGGTCGCAAATGGGTCTTCCAAATGGACAATGACCCCAAGCATACTTCCAAAGTTGTGGCAAAATGGCTTAAGGACAACAAAGTCAAGGTATTGGAGTGGCCATCACAAAGCCCTGACCTCAATCCTATAGAAAATGTGTGGGCAGAACTGAAAAATCGTGTGCGAGCAAGGAGGCCTACAAACCTGACTCAGTTACACCAGCACTGTCAAGAGGAATGGGCCAAAATTCACCCAACTTATTGTGGGAAGCTTGTGGAAGGCTACCTTTTTGACCCAAGTTAAACAATTTAAAGGCAATGCTACCAAATACGAATTGAGTGTATGTAAACGTCTGACCCACTGGGAGTGTGATGAAAGAAATAAAAGCTGAAATAAATAATTCTCTCTACTATTATTCTGACATTTCACATTCTTAAAATAAAGTGGTGATCCTAACTGACCTAAGACAGGGAATTTTTACTAGGATTAAATGTCAGGAATTGTGAAAAACTGAGTTTAAATGTATTTGGCTAAGCTAAGGTGTATGTAAACTTCCGACTTCAACTGTATCTTCCATTACCCATCTCATATGTATATACTGTATTCTATACTATCTATTGCATCTTAGCCTATGCCACTCTGATAATGATAATGACATTGCTCATCCATATATTTATATATTCTTATTCCATTCCTCAACTTAGATTTGTGTGTATTAGGTTTTTGTTGTAGAACTGTTAGATGTTACTTGCTAGATATTGGTGCACTGTCGGAACTAGAAGCACAAGCATTTCGCTACACTCACAATAACATCTGCTAACCATGTGTATGTGACCAATACATACATTTGATTTATTCCATCAAAGTCCCACCAAACATAGAGAGAACATGGTTGCCATGGTCTTAGAATATAAAATATTAATGTTCTAGACAGGTTTCATGAGAATGTTTCAAGAACATTCCTGTGTCCAGTTTTCTGAGTGTTAGGAGAATTTTCCATCAACGTCCCACAAAACATCCACAGAACATGGTTGCCATGTTCTTGGAATATGTATTGGATAATCAACAAGGGGCTATGCGTTCTATGGAAAATTATTAACAAATTGGAATATGTTTCCCTTTTATACCATGGCTATAATTGAACAGATCTGCCACTAGAAATGTGTTCATTTGCCGGTAGAAATGTGTTCAACATTAACTGAAGTAGCTAGCAAGTTTACTAGATAGCTACAGTAGTTGCCTTGGTAACCAAACAAACAGACTTGCTAGTTTAGCTAACCAAACAGTCAGTCTTAGCTTGCTATTATGAAAATCGAATTCAGCAATGCCAATAATGAATTCATCAATGCCAATAATGTTTTCTATTCTACTTTTGCTTTCAAAAGCAGCTCAAACATAGAACATGTAAGAATGAACTATAGCCATTGAATTCTACTGTGCAAATATACTGTGTGTAATAGGGAAATAATGCACGCTCTAGAATGCCCTTTCAAGCCAATCAGAATTGAACAATGCCATGGTATAAACAATATGAATGTTCTAGACACGTTTCATGGGAATGTTGCAAGAACATTTCTGTGTATCAGTTGTCAGGATGTCGCCTGATGGTCCCAAAGAAACGTCCCCCCCCCCCCAAAAAAAACATTACACCTTAATGTTGCCAAGCCCATCAAATCAAATCAAATCTTATTGGTCACATACTGTACACATATTTAGCAGATGTTATTGTGGGTGTAGCGATCCATACATACACACACAGTGCTTTTAACATACAGTGTTTCCTACTTACATATTTGACACACATGGATGCTGGCCCATGTTGACTCCAATGCTTCCCAAAGCTGTCCCACAGTGTCTAGTTGGCTGGATGTCTGTTGGGTGGTGGACTTTTCTTGATACACACAGGAAACTGTTGAGCATGAAAAACCCAGTGGCGTTGCAGTTCTTGACACAAACCGGTTGCCTGGCACCTACTACCATACCTTGTTCAAAGTCACTTAAATATTTTGTCTTGGCCATTCACTCTCTGAATGGCACACATACACAATCCATGTCGCAATTGTCAAGGCTTAAAATCATTTTTTAACCTGTCTCCTCCCCTTCATCTACACTGATTGAAAGGGATTTAACTAGTGACATCAATAAGTGATCATAGCTTTCACCTGGTCAGTCTATGTCATGGAAAGAGCAGATGTCCTTAATGTTTTGTACACTCAGTGTATACAGTAATTATTATTCAACATGTCCTCACCTGGAATTTGAATTCACAACCTCATGGTTCAAGGCATTCAGATCTTCCTGCTACGCCATCATGTCTGTGTCAGTTATCAGTTAATTGGACTTTTCTCTCATCATTGATTTGATTGACTTATTTCAACAATTGAAGGGCTTTCTGTATAGTTGTCTGGTGTTGGTGCGGCATATTAACCTGTTTTAAGGATACTCCTGAATCACTATGATCAATTAACGTTTTTCTTGAGTGTACTTTTAACAGAGCTGAGATTTACTCCAAAGTGCATTCACCCTATTGCTTACACATATTAAGTTATTTCAGATCTACATAAGTGCCTAGGGAGAAGGGGTTAGGGTTTCTTCTGGACAGGGCCTAACTATACTGGCCCAATAAGCACATTCCCTAGAGATATCCCTAATTGGGACAGTGGTTAGGATGTTTGTCATTGGTGCTGGTGGCTTGGGTTAGAGACATGCTAGGTGAGTCACCCTACTCACACATCCTTAGCAATATACAGTGGGGAGAACAAGTATTTGATACACTGCCGATTTTGCAGGTTTTCCTACTTACAAAGCATGTAGAGGTCTGTAATTTTTTATCATAGGTACACTTCAACTGTGAGAGACAGAATCTAAAACAAAAATCCAGAAAATGACATTGTATGATTTTTAAGTAATTAATTTGCATTTTATTGCATGACATAAGTATTTGATACATCAGAAAAGCAGAACTTAATATTTGGTACAGAAACCTTTGTTTGCAATTACAGAGATCATACGTTTCCTGTAGGTCTTGACCAGGTTTGCACACACTGCAGCAGGGATTTTGGCCCACTCCTCCATACAGACCTTCTCCAGATCCTTCAGGTTTTGGGGCTGTCGCTGGGCAATACGGACTTTCAGCTCCCTCCAAAGATTTTCTATTGGGTTCAGGTCTGGAGACTGGCTAGGCCACTCCAGGACCTTGAGATGCTTCTTACAGAGCCACTCCTTAGTTGCCCTGGCTGTGTGTTTCGGGTCGTTGTCATGCTGGAAGACCCAGCCACGACACATCTTCAATGCTCTTACTGAGGGAAGGAGGTTGTTGGCCAAGATCTCGCAATACATGGCCCCATCCATCCTCCCCTCAATACGGTGCAGTCGTCCTGTCCCCTTTGCAGAAAAGCATCCCCAAAGAATGATGTTTCCACCTCCATGCTTCACGGTTGGGATGGTGTTCTTGGGGTTGTACTCATCCTTCTTCTTCCTCCAAACACGGCGAGTGGAGTTTAGACCAAAAGCTATATTTTTGTCTCATCAGACCACATGACGTTCTCCCATTCCTCCTCTGGATCATCCAGATGGTCATTGGCAAACTTCAGACAGGCCTGGACATGCGCTGGCTTGAGCAGGGGGACCTTGCGTGCGCTGCAGGATTTTTATCCATGACGGCGTAGTGTGTTACTAATGGTTTTCTTTGAGACTGTGGTCCCAGCTCTCTTCAGGTCATTGACCAGGTCCTGCCGTGTAGTTCTGGGCTGATCCCTCACCTTCCTCATGATCATTGATGCCCCACGAGGTGAGATCTTGCATGGAGCCCCAGACCGAGGATGATTGACCGTCATCTTGAACTTCTTCCATTTTCTAATAATTGCGCTAACAGTTGTTGCCTTCTCACCAAGCTGCTTGCCTATTGTCCTGTAGCCCATCCCAGCCTTGTGCAGGTCTACAATTGTATCCCTGATGTCCTTACACAGCTCTCTGGTCTTGGCCATTGTGGAGAGGTTGGAGTCTGTTTGATTGAGTGTGTGGACAGGTGTCTTTTATACAGGTAACGAGTTCAAACAGGTGCAGTTATTACAGGTAATGAGTGGAGAACAGGAGGGCTTCTTAAAGAAAAACTAACAGGTCTGTGAGAGCCGGAATTCTTACTGGTTGGTAGGTGATCAAATACTTATGTCATGCAAAAAAATTCAAATTAATTACTTAAAAATCATACAATGTGATTTTCTGGATTTTTGTTTTAGATTCTGTCTCTCACAGTTGAAGTGTACCTATGATAAAAATGACAGACCTCTACATGCTTTGTAAGTAGGAAAACCTGCAAAATCGGCAGTGTATCAAATACTTGTTCTCCCCACTGTATGTTAATGTCATTATTTGGCAACAGTTACAACACACCTAACTGATCTAATTAAAATGAGTTTTAGCATCAGAAACTCCAGGTCGGGTGAACAGGAGCTCGAGATGTTTTACATTTCGGTACACCAGGAGTTGTTGATGAGGAAATATACCCCCCCCCTACTCTTATCAGAAGCCGCCGTTTGATCCATACGGAAAATGGTGGTGATTTTATAATGTGGTTTTATAATAATTTTATAATAAAGTATGTCGTCCATTAGCAACAACTGATTACTAGATTCATATGAATCAGAAGTTATAAATAAAATAAAAATTGTTATAAAAAAATTGACTAAATCAATTGGTCCATAGAATTAGATTTGAGTACTATTGTAACTCCATGTTATTTCCTTAATGTGGGTACATTATTTAGCATGTTCATCATGTTAACAATCATGTCCAACTGTGTGTTTATGACGATGAGTGACCCTCCGGCATGGAGTAAAACTGTTGAGTAAGTTTCAAACCTACATAGGAGATGATTAATGTTTTGTGAAAACTATATTGGCTGCATCAGCATCCCATGTCTTTTCAAGCCAATACTTACATTTTGGGGTGGGGGCACTTAAAAAAAGTTTAAATTATCATATAAATATCTGTATTCTTTTTAAAATTAAAATTTTTATTTATTTAAAAGATTGGTCATAACATTATTGAGAGTGATTTTGACCACTACAAAGTTTCACCAAAAGCTATTTTATAAAGTTTCTCTCTCTTCCCCTCTTTTTGTATTGCAGATATGTTTTCACTGGTATCTATACCTTTGAGGCAACAATAAAAGTGTTTTCCAGAGGCTTCTGTGTTGGAGATTTCACATTCCTTCGAGATCCATGGAACTGGCTGGATTTCATGGTGATCAGCATGGCGTGAGTAATGGGAGAGTGATGGCCGTCAGTCATCAGCGCAGTACCATACAGGGGCAGGTGTTAGAGTGTGTGTGTATTTGTGTGTTTCTTTGTGTGTCTGTGTGCATGAGTGAAGGAGTAAGGTCAAAGGTCAGGAAGGTCAAAGGACATCTCCAAAGGCTTGATGAGTTTGACCATGGCCTTGTCTGCTTCCTTACCTCTCCTCCCCCCAGGTCCCAGCACCCCCTGTACTCTATCTCTCTCTCTCTCTCTCTCTCTCTCTCTCTCTCTCTCTCTCTCTCTCTCTCTCTCTCTCTCTCTCTCTCTCTCTCTCTCTCTCTCTCTCTCTCTCTCTCTCTCTCTCTCTCTCTCTCTATCTATCTCTCCATCCCTCTCCCTCTCTCTCTCTCTATCTCTCCATCCCTCTCCCTCTCTCACTCTTTCTCTCTCCATAATGACCTTCTACACCACTTGCCTTGCTTCATCATGGAGCCTCATTGAATGAAAATATTTATCCACTTGCAAAGGAGGGTCACACACCACACTCCGGGTCTATTTATAGGGGCTCACCTCCTCCCCAGGCTTTCTTTGTCCCAGTACCAAGTGGCTGAAGGTCTGTGGCGCTACAAGGTGCTGCACTATGACTTATGAGGGGCAGATACTGTACCGTATATGGCCCTGGAGCCCCCGATGAAAAGTAACACCATACAGTTCATATAGCTAGTTTCAATCATGTAAATATAAGATTCAGATATTTGAGATACATCTAAGTGGGTTAAGGATCCTACTATCAAAATCAGAAACAGAGTTTGTTTCTGTGGAGCCCAATGTGATCTACTTTCTTTCAAATGTATTTTTGTACGTGTCATCCTTCATCAAACATTGAAACTTTTGCGTGTGATTCATAGCAACATAATGACGTATGCCAGTTCATATCTAAATTTCCATATGGTGTCTTACTGGTTTAGTCACACTCCTGCCTTCAGCAGTCGGATTACAGATAACACTGCCATTTGGCTCTAGAAGTAGACAGTTGCCCTGAGCTAAATATATTCTCAGCTAAACCATATCTTTTACCATAGCAAACCTCTGATCCTCTGTGTTAGAATAACAACTGAGCCAACGGTATTGAATTAAATGTACATTAAAAGTCCATGAAACTGAACAGATTTTTGTTCAACTGACACATCAACTGTCAACTCCTCAATTCTAATGTGTGGTTATGTTGTTATGTTTTGTGCTCGGCAGGTACCTCACAGAGTTCGTTGACCTGGGCAACGTGTCTGCCCTCAGGACGTTCCGTGTGCTCCGAGCCCTTAAAACAATCACTGTAATTCCCGGTATGTGTCACATAAGAAGGTCCAAGTCCCACTGGGGTTTGTTTGTTAACTGCACCACCTGCTTTTGAACACCTGCTTTGGGTCCTGTGTAGCTCAGTTGGTAAGTGTGTGGTGCTAGCAACCCTAGGGTTGTTTTGGGTCGCATTCCCACACTGTACTGTAAGTCACCTTGGAGAAAAGCATCTGCTAAATGGCATCTGTTATTATATTATAAACACAAAGCCCTGCAAGCTACACAATAAAACATGGGTTATTAATTACACCATACAGAGAACAAGGATCAAGTAGCAGAATCAAATATTCTCAAAGTGATGTTATTCATTCTTCAACAAATCGTTTTCAGGTCACAGATTATTTGAATGTATTTTTGTGTGTTATTTTCAGGTCTGAAAACTATTGTTGGCGCTCTGATACAGTCAGTGAAGAAGCTGGCTGATGTGATGATCCTAACAGTGTTCTGCCTGGCTGTGTTCGCTCTGGTCGGCCTGCAACTGTTCATGGGAAACCTGAAGCAGAAGTGTGTTTACTGGCCCCCTGCGGAATGGCGTTTAAACTCCACCAACATGGACAACATCACTATGGCCTTCAACAACATTACTGGTTTCAACGACATTATGGGCTACAATGGCACAAACAGCGGCAACAGTACGTGGGACTTCAAGGCATACATCGACGATAAAGGTATTGACAGGCTTTTGATGGCGCATTGATTTGTGGAAGGGGAGTTGATAATGGCCTAATGAACCATTATATTAAATTAATTGGGATATTACCATGGCACTTACTGTAGGATAGTTTAAAATAAGTATATAAATGTGTATAAGTATATAGATATAGTATAAGAAATATAAAAAATGCATGCTTCAGTGGCAACAGCACGTGGGACTTCAATGCATACATCAATGATTAAGGTTGTGACAGGCTTTTGATGGCACATTGATTTAGGGAATTGATAATGACTTACTGAACCATTAACTATATATTAGTTGGGATTTTGTGACAGTACTATATGATATTACTGTATAGAATAACTATATAAATATGTAAAAGAAGTACATACATTTATATAAGATTATAAACTTGATGCGCTCTCTAATGGAGGTCCCTTTTCTGTTTTCCTCCAGCGAACCATTACTTCCTTCCTGGAATGTTAGACCCTATTCTTTGTGGAAATGCTTCTGATGCTGGGTAGGTTTTTTGGGATATCAGAGTTGAGCATATGGGGAGCTTTATAATCTTGCCTTGTCTCTGTTGATCACGCAATATATGGTGCAAAGAATTTCAACGTAGTTAAAATATAACATATCTTTGGATGCTGAAGATTATAAGTCCCATTCAGTTTGTTGTGCCACTTCATTGGCATTTTGACAGAAATTGCCCTGAAGGATACACGTGTATGAAGGCCGGAGGGAATCCCAACTATGGCTACACAAGTTACGACAGTTTTGGATGGGCCTACCTTGCCCTATTTCGGCTCATGACACAGGACTTCTGGGAAAATCTATTCCAGCTGGTGCGTATATATCATGTGCTTCCATGACAACGACATAGAGACGTACGAGTTTTGAAATTTGCTAATGACGTTTCCTGAAATCTATATCTGTAACGTCAGTCGGTAGACCAGAATTGAATTTGAGAGATTGCAATCTTATGTGTCATCAGGGATATTGATACAGAAAGAGTGCTCTCTCGGTTTGGTGAGTTAACTGGCTGTTTTCCCCTTACCCATAGACTCTTCGCTCAGCAGGGAAAACCTACATGATCTTCTTTGTGGTGGTGATCTTCCTGGGCTCGTTCTACCTGATCAACCTGATCCTGGCTGTGGTGGCCATGGCGTATGCTGAGCAGAACGAGGCCACCATGGCCGAGGCCAAGGAGAAGGAGGAGGAGTATGCCATGATCCTGGAGCAGCTGAAGGAAAGGAAAGAAGCGGAGGTCAAAGAGGTGTGGTCAACTTACTATGTATGTAAAGCACTTTGAGCATCTGGGGAAAAAATGACCTATATATATATACTTTTTTTTTGGGGGGGTAGATCAGCTTTAATATTGCAGATAGATTGTAACTTCCATCAATGTAATTGTCTGCATCACTTCCAATCCCCCATATATATTTTCTCTCTCGCTAATATATATATATATATATATATATATATATATATACATACATATATATTATACCTATGTATTAATCCAATCAATGAAAAATAAATCTCACTCTTTGTTCAGATGATAGTTGATAGAGTAAGATTTAGTAAGTTGATTCAACTAGATTCAAATGTCTGATGAACTGGATAAATACAAAAAAGATCTAGTAATCATACTAAGTGTTAATTTGCAGATTACTGCTCATGTTGGTCGTTCTCGTCCTTAGTTTGTTTGATTCTGCTCAATGATTGACTGATTATTTGACTGACAGAGACATGACAGGCATCATGAACACCATGAACACGCTGAAATTGCTGGCAGTCAGACGTCACTGTCCAGTAGAACATCTAAGAAAGAGAAAGGTGATAAGTCAGATCAAGAGGTTGCTGATGATGAGGAGTGTACGTCCTCCAGCCTTGATAAGGACGGCGAGGCTATAAAGGACTCCAATGGAGGCCTCATGATCAGAGCCAACGCCGACAAGGTCCTGGCAGACCAGGAGGTGAGCCGCATGGCTCAGATGGGTTGCTGTGCGCTTGATGTTATGACCTTTTTCACACTACTGTGCCAACCTGAACCAAACTGTGCTGGCTCGGATATTGTTTATTCACATTTTCCTTTTCAGGACGGTTTCAGCAACTATGATGAATGCATAACCAATTCATGCGTAAACAACTTAGTACAGCTTGGTTTGGCTAGGCTCAGTTTGGCTCTGAAAAAGTGGGTTGCTGGCCTCCCGAGTGGCGCAGCGGTCTAAGGTACTGCATTGCAGTGCTAGAGGCGTCACTACAGACCCGGGTTCGATCCCAGGCTGTATCACAACCGGCCGTGATCGGGAGTCCCATAGGGCGGCGCGCAATTGGCCCAGCGTCGTCTGGGTTAGGGGAGGGTTTGGCCGGGAGGGCTTTACTTGGCTCATCGCGCTCTAGGGACTCCTTGTGGCAGGCCGGGCGCATGCAGATTGTTGTCGGGTGAACAGAGTCTCCTCCGACACGTTGGTGCGGCTGGCTTCCGGGTTAAGCGGGTGGGTGTTAAGAAGGACGCATGACTCGACCTTCGCCTCTCGAGCCCGTTGGGGAGTTGCAGCGATGAGATCGAAATTGGGGAGAAAATAAATAAGTTGGTTGCTATGCGCCTGATGGTTAAGTGTGTCTTTGTTCTGCTGTTGTGTTGAAGAGGGCCAGTGGACCCAAGGGGAGTAAGGACCAGCTGGAAGTATCAGGCCTGCAGAAGAAGACACCCAGTTCACCCAGTGTCTACAGCCAAGATGACATGGATGGTAACTGTCTGAAATCGCAATGGATCTGTATACGAGAAATGAAATGTCCTAAGGAATCCATGTGTGGGACTGGAATGTGATGTATAGGACTGTTATTGTGATATCCACCCATACCTGTGTTCTAATTGGCTACTGTAATATGAGTTACGCAGAGTTTCATCATCACAGTGTGCCATCTTATGCACTGATGGCACATTGTGTCAGCTTTTTCAGCTATAAGACCTACAACCCATTACCTTACACTTGTTTGAACTTTAGGTACTCAAGACAAATAATACTTTTCAAGACCTACATAGACATGAATAATACTTTTGAACTTAAGGTGCTGCAAATAATAAATAAAGCTTGAAAACAAATCATGAACCCATAAAAAAATACTTAAAATGCAGGGTCGTGTACAAAAAAAATCTAAAACTCACAAAATGTACTCTGATGTTAAGCTTGACAAACAACACCCTCCTCCTTTACCCTCATTCCAACAGATCTGGAGAAGGAACTGAGACCTTGTCCGCCTTTCTGGTACAAGTGTTCAGACATCTTCCTGAAATGGAACTGCTGTGTGCCCTGGGTGACTTTCAAGAAGTGGATGTACTTCATAGTGATGGACCCGTTCGTGGACTTGGGCATCACCATCTGCATTGTACTCAACACCACGTTCATGGCCATGGAGCACTACCCCATGACAGCAGAGTTTGAAGATGTGCTGAGTGTGGGGAACTTGGTGAGTTACCTTCCTTAATGATGCTGTTCCACTTCTACCTCTTCTGTAGCCATGATAGGGATACCATAGAAATCTCTCTCTCAAAATGATAATGTTCAAAATTCAGGTTTACAGTGCAGGCAGACACCATGAGAATCTGCATATCTACACTTTGCACAGTTTTCAATGTAATTCACTCTCTCATCTCTTGTACAGGTCTTCACGGGAATCTTCACAGCAGAGATGGTGCTGAAGCTCATCGCCATGGATCCGTACTACTACTTCCAGGTCGGGTGGAACATCTTCGACAGCATCATTGTGACCATAAGCCTGGTGGAGCTGGGGCTGGCCGACGTCGAGGGTCTGTCCGTGCTCCGCTCCTTCCGTCTGGTGAGGGTCCCTCCACCCACAGTTTAGAACACACTCTCTCAGTGTAACTGTGCAATGAGAATCGATCACGAGAGATCAATACATTTTCATAAACTAGTTGCAAGAGTAGGGTTGCAAACTACTGGGTAATTTATCAAAGTTACCAGAATCTTCTGTAATTTTGGCAATTTGTGGTTACTTTGGTAATTTATACTTGAATAGCTTGTATTCATATTATTCATTTTGTGTATCTGTGCCCGTATTGTCCATGAGTTTTTAGTGGATAGACTATGTGGTTCAATAGAAAATAGCCTAATTAATGATAGAAGCATCTAATCAACAATGGCATTCTTTTTAATCAACTCTGCAACTCTTCCAATTATTGACTTTTTTTTCACAACTGCCATCAGTTTGACGCTAAAACATTTACGATAAAGACATAGTAAAACACTATGTATTGACATAGTCAAATAAATAGGTGTGAAAATCTTTTTTATACATATGTCATGATGAAACCCTCATTTAACACCAATTGTATTCACTAAATTGATGTTTAGGATAATGTTTTGCAGCTTTGTCATTCAATTTCTTATTATAAAATCATCTTATTTGATTATTTTAAATATACAAAAAGTATATATAAAAGCAATATGTGGTCCTCTGTAGCTTAATTGGTAGAGCATGGCGCTTGTAACGCCAGGGTAGTGGGTTCGATCCCCGGGACCACCCATACGTAAAAATGTATGCACGCATGACTGTAAGTCGCTTTGGATAAAAGCATCTGCTAAATGGCGTATTATTATTATTACATGCAACAATTTCAACGATTTTACTGAGTTAAAGTTCATATAAGGAAATCCGTCAATTGAAATAAATTAATTAGGCCCTAATCTATGGATTTCACATGACTGGGCAGGGGTGCAGCCATGGGTGGGCCTGGAAGGGCATAGGCCCACCCACTGGGGAGCCAGGTACAGCCAATCAGAATTAGTTTCTACCCACAAAAGGGCTGTATTACAGACCGAAATACTCCTCAGTTTCATCAGCTGTCTGGGTGGCTGGTCTCAGACGATCTCGAAGGTGAAGAAGCCGGATGTGGAGGTCCTGGGCTGGTGTGGTTACACGTGGTCTGCGGTTGTGAGGCTGGTTGGACATACTGCCAAATTCTCTAAAACAACGTTGGAGGCGGTTTACGATAGAGAAATGAACATTACATTCTCTGGCAACAGCTCTGGTGGACATTCCTGCAGTCAGCATACCAATTGCACACTCTGTCAAAACTTGAGACATCTGTGGCGTTGTGTTGTGTGACAAAACTGTACATTTTAGAGTGGCCTTTTATTGTCCCCAGCACAAGGTGTAGCTGTTTAATGATCATGCTGTTTAATCAGCTTCTTGATATGCCACACCTGTCAGGTGGATGGATTATCTTGGCAAATTAGTCATGCTCTCTAACAGGGATATGAACAAGCTTGTGCACAAAATCTGAGCGAAATAAGCTTTTTGTGCGTATGGAACATTTCTGGGATCTTTTATTACATCTAATGAAACATGGGACCAGCACTTTACATGTTGCGTTTATGTTTTTGTTCAGTAAATAGTTTACATGTGATAAAGCCACACAGAGGGCCATAGATAATTCCAGACACCTGTGATAATCTGAAGTACCCAAAAAGATCACTAGACATCATTAATAAAAATAAAAAAAATAGAAAGTTACTAAAATGTTGGTAGTTTACTGGTAAACTTCAAAAGTTATGAGTAATATACCCTCCCTTTGCAACCCTATGCAAGATTAACATCACATTAGGCACAAGTAAAGTGATCCTAACTCTACAAACCTAATTATTGGTCAGTTTCCTGGACACAGCTCAATGGAAAATCAAGTTATAATTTTTTTGTATCAGTTTCTGGGAAACCAGCCCTATGTAACCTAATAATGTCTCTAATTGTTTTGGGGGCAGATGCGTGTTTTCAAACTGGCCAAATCCTGGCCCACACTCAACATGCTAATCAAGATCATCGGTAATTCAGTGGGCGCCCTTGGTAACCTCACCCTGGTCCTGGCCATCATAGTCTTCATCTTCGCCGTGGTGGGCATGCAGCTCTTCGGCAAGAGCTACAAAGAGTGTGTCTGCAAGATCTCCTTGGACTGCGAGCTGCCCCGCTGGCATATGCATGACTTCTTCCACGCTTTTCTCATCATCTTCCGGGTGCTGTGCGGAGAGTGGATCGAGACCATGTGGGAATGCATGGAGGTGGCCGGACAGGGCATGTGTCTCGTTGTCTTCATGATGGTCATGGTCATCGGTAACCTAGTGGTGAGTGATACATTGAACCATGGGATGTGGGCACTGGAGGGTTGGCATTGAAGTATTTTGGTGTTCAGTTAGTTCATGGATTACTCAGAAGATGGCAGGTAGCTTAGTGGTTAAGAGCATTGTGCCAGTAACCGAAAGGTTGCTGGTTCTAATCCCCGAGCCGACTAGGTGATACATCTGTCGATGTGCCCTTGAGCAAGGTACTTAACCCTAATTGCTCTTGTAAGTCGCTCTGGATAAGAGCGTCTGCTAAATGACTTTAAAAAAAAAAAGTGTAATGAACATAACATGAAAGATCAGGGAGAGTGTTTGGTGGAGTATTCCGTGCACATACCACAGATGCAGCTCTTATGTTGCTGTTAGATAATGAGTTGATTATGCCACCTCCATACTTTTGATGGATACCAGGCGATCCTTCACTGTAAACGAAACTGGTTGTGTTTCCTCTTTGGTTATTCATAGGACGAAGAGAGGAAATAGCTATGTCAGTTGAGGTAGCAAAAGCCTGACAACAAACTATGTGGCAAAGACAAACAGGCCTTTCTGTCTGAACTCCCGGGAGAATCCCATAGACTAACAGTGGCATCAAATAGGATACACACCATTCACTCAATGAAGGGGCTATTATTAGCTCCATGATATGGGCCAGCAGTTCTGACCTTGGGGTGTTTGGGGATCCAATGGGGCAGGTGGCATAGAGAAAAATAGCAGAGGGCTTACAGGAATCATGGAGGGGGCAGCCTTAAGTCTACTGATGATGTAACAGGTCACACAAGTCCAATACCACTGTTAGATGCTATTGAGAGGTAAAGTTACACGGTTACTGTTTAACTGACCTCTGGAAAACGTTTTAGAAAACGTTTGACAATATTAACCAGAAAAATAACAAATTATAATTTCACGACCCTGATTTAAGAACATAGGGGACAATAACAACAAATACTATAAAATAAAATAAAAATAAAATAAAATCCAGTTGTTCTAACTATCCATCCAGGTGTTGAACCTCTTCTTGGCCTTGCTGCTGAGCTCGTTCAGCGGCGACAACCTGGCAGCTCCAGAGGAGGACGGGGAGATGAACAACCTGCAGATCGCCATCAACAGGATCACCAGGGGCATCGACTGGGCCAAGGCCTACGTAATCAAACAGTTCTGCATTTTGACAGGGAAGCAGCCTAATGAGGATGGAGACGGGGCTGATGGTAATGGGGGTAGTAATGAAGATGTGGACGGCCTCCCGGAGGACAGCTTGGCTTTGAAAAATATAAACTCCAGTGACAACCCAAAGGCTGATTTGGAGCTCAAAATGCTGGACGTTTGGGTGGATGATGTTAACCCAAGTGGATTTCTTACAAATGCGGATTTTACCCTGGATGTACCTATTGCCAAAATGGAGTCTGATGATGAGGATGACAGCTCCGAAGAGGAAGAAGGAGAAGGCGCAAATGAGGATGCTAAAGAGGATACTGAGGTAAGACCTTTGCATTATTGATGAGTAAAACATGACACAGACGTCTGTTCCCACTGGGCACACACTGGTTGAATCGACATTGTTTCCATGTCCGTTCAATGAAATTACGTTGAACCAACGTGGAATAGATGTTGAATTGACATATGTGCCCAGTGGGTTATATTTTGAGCATTCATTACAAGCAATATAGAGAGTAATCAAGACTAAGGCTTCATACTGACAAGAGAAATAACCTATATACAAGCACATGCACATCATATATGGTTATCAATTGCCAATATTATTAGGATTAGTATTATTCTATTCAGTACCAGTATTATTGTAATACTGATAAAATACCGAACATTTTCCTTTTGGTATATTTTATGGGGTCTTTGGTTTCTTATAGTCATGGCAAAATAACTTAAGCAAACTACAGTATTTTTTGTGCCGCGGTAACAATCAGGGTAGTCTACCCTGCTGCAAAAACACTACAGTCCGCAAAAACACGAAATGTTTTAAACTATTGTAAATACTACAGTATTTCATTTGCAATTACCCTGCCCATTCCCCTCCCCCATATCCCAATTTGTGCCAAGTGAGAAACCTACATGCCAAGGATAGATCATATATTGTGTTCCCTATAAGTTATAGAAAAGAGCAGAAGCTCTGAACTATCCGTTCAGACCCCAGTCCTACCTACCTACCTATCTACCTACAGGGTATGGAAAACGTTTAGTATTTCTCCAGAAGGTTTCCTCAAGGAGAAAGCCTTCACTTCTATGACAAAAACACTATAGTAAATACTACAGTATACTACAGTCAGCAAAAACACTACAGTAAATACTATACTATATTCTACAGTTTTCTTTAACTACATTAATTATACTTAACTGTAAATACTACAGTATACTACAGTAAATACTACAGTATTCACTGTATTGTTTTTTGCGGACTTTAGTCCACAAAAACACTATACTAAAATACTACAGTAAAGTCTGCAAAAACACTACAGTGAAAAGTATAGTATTTATAGTATAGTATTTGTTCATGTGGGTAGGCTGTCCTCAATTAACTGGGATCAGCCCCATCAGCCCCAGATAGAAGCTCATAAAGATCACATACAGCCTCTGCTACAGAGAGAACATCTATCTATCTCTGAGCGTCTGGTTGCAAAGCGAGGAGAGACCATGTGACTGAATGACGGAGCGTGGGAAAGAAGACCAGCGCAGCATGATTAGCAAACCTGACCCACACAGCTACCTGCATCCTCACACACACTCCTAAAGGAAACATTTCACACCACTCCTACTCCTACTGTGTCGGGGTACCAATCCAAATCTATGAAAGCTAAATATATATATATATATATATATATACCTCGTATATTTGTTTTAGTGTCTTGTAAATACAGGGCATGCCTTTGTCAGTTCCTCAGCAGGCCAAATCATATAACATTTGTTTCATTCAGGAGCTAAAGCCCGAACGATTGAGTAATGCATACCTTTGGCATGCCTCTGAAATGGATCAAATGACATGTTTCACATGACAGCTCTGCTTACGGCTAAACCCATGGCATTTCAACTCTGACCTCTGCTTTAGCCACCCCAGCTGAGACCCATTTCTCCGAATATGGTGTAAATAAATTATAAAAGGGGTAAATAAATAGTTTGGCCTCATAAACAAAACAAGAAATAAGACACTCCATCTTGTCGAATTATCAGACGGTGCATATTTAAGCACAGTATAAATAAACAAAGCCAGTCTTTTTTCATAATAACTCGCAGTTAACATATACCATTATTGAATTACAATTTATGTTGACTTTCTTCAGTGCAGAGGTTGAAGAATTCTTTGGAGCTGACATGTTGACAAACTTTAAAAGAGACTGTAGGGCGACAGTTGCTATGACCTACTTCTTTCCCACAGTGTGTTTACTCATTAATCTAATGTGACAAGCGGCACTGTATGCTAAAGAGAGATACCACATGAATCTGTGACTGGGCAAAGAGTCATAGGCACATAGGTAACTTAAATCATTCCTCCTGTTACTAAACCGATATCATTTTGTGCTGTGTCTCAGCAAAAGTATGATGATCTTTATGCAATCTGCTCAAAACAGAGAGTAAATAAGGTCATAGTAAGTTGATAAAGAATGACATTTCATGTCTCTCCATCCAACCCAGATTAACCTCTGATTTCAAGATATCATTTAATTAAAGGGATAGTTCACATTTGATGTTTTTAATTTATTTTAGCTACAAATGGGATATCCCAGATGATCTAATACAGATGTCTCTCCCACTACAGTTAAGGAAACCTATTGCACAGGACAATGCCTCTTCAATCTGCAGCACAGTGGACAATCCCCCTGAAGTGGAGGAAGAGGAGGAAGAAGAGGCAGACCCCACCAGCCCTGAGAACTGCTGGACCGAGAGTAATAGGATCTCCCTCTTACAGGCTTGATGCTACCATGGGAGTCAATATACACTGAACAAAAATATCAACGCAACATGTAGAGTGTTGGTCCCATGTTCCATGAGCTGAAATAGAAGATCCCAGAAATGTTCAATACGCACAAAAAGCGTATTTCTCTCAAATTTGTTTACGTCCCTGTTAGTGAGCATTTGCTAAAATAATCCATCCACCTGACACGCGTGGCATATAAAGAAGATGATTAAACATAATGATCATTACACAGGTGCACCTTATGCTGTGGACAAAAAAGGCCACTCTAAAGTGCCACAGATGTCTCAGGTTTTGAGGGAGCGCGCAATTGGCATGCTGACTGCAGGACTGTCCACCAGAGCTGTTGCCAGAGAATTGAATGTTCATTTCTCTACCATAAGCTGCCTCCAACGTCGTTTTAGAGAAATTGGGAGTCTGTCCAACCGGCCTCACAACCGCAGACCACGTGTATGGCATCGTGTTGGCGATCGGTTTGCTGATGTCAACGTTGTGAACAGAGTGCCCCATGGTGGCGGTGGGATTATGGTATGGGCAGGCATAAGCTACAGACAACGAACACAATTGCATTTTATCGATGGCAATTTGAATGCACAGAGATACCGTGACGAGATCCTGAGGCCCATTGTCGTGCCATTCATCTTTTATGAATTGTAACTCAGTAAAATCTTTGAATTTGTTGCGTTTCTATTTTTGTTCAGTATACTGTAGTTAACCTACATCAGCCTCCAATGATTTACTTAGTTGTTCAGGAGGAGAGAGGGAGAGAGCAGGGCTCGCTTACTTAGTCTAGATTTGTCTGAGTCATGTTGCATTTCCCTGGCTGATATGACAATGGCTACACTGCCTATTTAAATGGCGGTTCTCTGTATGGTTCAAGTGGTAGAATACACTTTAAGTGAACATGAATTCATTAGCACCCCACTCATCTCCATTAATGAATGGGTTTTTTCACCTGCATTGATTGTAATTCTGAAATGCCTTGACAAATGTGGATAGAACTGGTAGATGGGGTGCGAGGGTTGTTTTGCCTAATCTTACTCATATGTTCTCCTTCCTCAAATCTCTGGTAGAATGCATTGGACGATGCCCTTGCCTTGATTTTGACATCACCACGGGCAAAGGAAAGACTTGGTGGAACTTCAGGAAAACATGCTTCCTCATTGTGGAGCACAACTACTTTGAGACCTTCATCATCTTCATGATCCTGATGAGTAGTGGAGCTTTGGTGAGAGAGTGATGCCTTCTTTCAGTACAATACAAATACCAACACACAGTATCTTGAAACAACGGTCCATAATCTTTTGCTCAATTCTTCACAGGCTTTTGAAGACATATACATTGAACAGCGCAGGACCATAAAAATCATCCTGGAATATGCTGATCAAGTCTTCACCTACGTGTTCATTATTGAGATGCTCCTGAAGTGGGTGGCTTACGGATTCCAGGCCTACTTCACAAACGCGTGGTGCTGGCTGGACTTCCTCATTGTGGATGTAAGTCAAAGTAATAACTCCAGTCCATCTGTGTAGTGCATCCTCGTCATAATAAGCTATATTTTATTTTATCAACATTTATAAGTAATATTGAATCAATATAAATGATCAATATTTCAGTTCATTTGAGAAAGCTAATCTTCACATGTTGTTGTCACATCCCAAATCTCCTAGGTGTCTTTGATTAGCTTAACGGCTAACATCCTGGGCTACGCTGAACTTGGACCAATCAAATCTCTTCGAACGTTAAGGGCTTTGCGGCCCCTCCGCGCCCTGTCCAGATTTGAGGGAATGAGGGTGAGTAGTCTTTCACAAGTCGAGAAAACCGAAACAAGAGAGGTGGTATATTTGATGAGTCCCAAACATGTGAATCTGTGGCCCTAGAAATGAAATGCATTTGCTGATAAATTTTCGAGAATTGAACAACAATCCAAAGAGTATTTCATTCCATTGAGTCTCAGCAGTTCAGCATTAATCCCTTTTTACATATTATACAAGCTCTGCTTTTACTAGGGATTTGATTTGCAGGTTCTCTCAAATTTGGACACGTGATTTCCTTTCCACAGGTGGTGGTGAACGCTCTGGTGGGGGCCATTCCTTCCATCTTCAACGTGCTTCTAGTGTGCCTCATCTTCTGGCTCATCTTCAGCATCATGGGAGTCAACCTGTTTGCTGGGAAGTACTACCACTGCTTCAACACCACCGCTGAGGAGATGTTCTCTGCTGACGTTGTGAATAACAAGACCGAATGCTATCAACTAATGATGGAGGGTAATGACGACGTGCGCTGGATGAACGCAAAGGTCAACTATGACAACGTGCCCATGGGCTACCTCTCCCTCCTGCAAGTAGTGAGTTTCAAAACAGGTTGCTTACTAATCATATAGCCTACTACCGTTGTATAGTTGAAGTTGTTTAAAGTGGTAATACGGGTGTTGGCCTGTGTTACATGTACACATGGATCTTACAGCATACATTTGTTTCTCATGTCCAGGCAACATTTAAAGGATGGATGGATATAATGTATGGAGCTGTGGATTCACGTTCAGTAAGACAATTCCTTCTTTATACTGTCATAATAATGATCAACTTTGAGATGAGTATGAAAACAAACTCATTTCTTATGATTTTATACTCTCTGTTCCAACAAGGTGGAAGACCAGCCCATATATGAGGATAATGTTTACATGTACATCTACTTTGTCATATTCATTATCTTTGGGTCTTTCTTCACCCTGAATCTCTTCATTGGTGTCATTATCGACAACTTCAACCAACAAAAAAAGAAGATAAGTAGCCTTCCTACAGACTAATATCACTAAATACCAAACACAACATGCAAGCCATTTCTAAAACATGTTATCACAACAATACTATACACATATACATTACAAGTATTTTAGGTCAATGACATGCACATGAAAATAACTGTATGTCTCTATACTTTGGAGGGAAAGATATTTTCATGACAGAGGAACAGAAGAAATACTACAATGCCATGAAAAAGCTTGGTTCCAAGAAGCCACAGAAACCCATTCCTAGACCACAGGTAAGCACCTGCTTGGGTTACTGGAAAGTTGCCTTAAGATGTAGAACAAAAGAGTGTGTATTCCACCAATGTTTAAGAGGAAAACATTCAGCTACATACAGTACCACTCAATGAGAAGGTATTGGCAAGACTTTATCACTAACTGCTCTTGTCCGCTTCTGTTCCTCCCTTATGAAGATATCTTTCCCTCTAAAGTATAGAGACAAACTGTTATTTTCATGTGCATGTCATTGACCTAACATACCTCTAATTCAGTCTGTTTTGTCCTCTCCTTCTCTTGGTCTCTATTGATTGAAGAACAAATTCGCAGGCATTATCTTCGACCTGATCACCCAACAATTCTTTGACATCTTCATAATGGTGCTGATCTGCCTCAACATGGTAACGATGATGGTGGAGACGGACGACCAGAGCGTGGAGAAGGAGGAAATCCTCTTCCTCATCAACCTGGTGTTTATCATTGTCTTCACCACAGAGTGTACCCTCAAGTTGATCGCACTGCGACAACATTTTTTCTCAGTCGGATGGAATATTTTTGATTTTGTCGTCGTCATTCTCTCCATCGTTGGTGAATATGAAGAAATGATTGTATTCGTTAGTCGTATAGCTACAGAATTCTTTATTTTTGCTTAAATGAAACATGATTGAAGAACATAGTAATAAGAATGAAAACTAAAATATTGATATTTTCTTTCCATTCCAGGTATACTGCTGGCGGACATCATAGAGAAGTATTTTGTCTCACCTACCCTTTTCCGTGTCATAAGACTGGCCAGGATTGGTCGAGTTCTGAGACTCATCCGAGGAGCTAAAGGCATCCGGACACTGTTGTTTGCCCTGATGATGTCACTTCCTGCTCTCTTCAACATTGGGCTCCTGCTCTTCCTCATCATGTTTATCTTCTCCATTTTCGGAATGTCCAACTTTGCATATGTCAAGAAGGAGGCCGGAATAGACGATATGTTCAATTTTGAAACTTTTGGCAACAGTATAATTTGTCTGTTCATGATCACAACCTCAGCCGGTTGGGATGGTCTCCTCTCACCCATTCTGAATAGTGGACCTCCGGACTGTGACCCGGACGTGGAAAATCCCGGCACAGATGTAAGAGGCAACTGCGGCAGCCCTGGTTTGGGAATTTGTTTTTTCTGCAGCTACATCATCATGTGTTTCCTTGTTGTGGTCAACATGTACATTGCCATTATCCTCGAGAACTTCAATGTGGCCACAGAGGAGAGTGGTGACCCTCTGTGTGAGGAAGACTTCGAGATGTTCTACGAGACCTGGGAGAAGTTCGACCCTGACGCATCACAATTCATTGCCTACGACATTTTGTCAGAGTTCTGTGACACGCTTAAAGACCCGCTCAGGATCCCCAAACCCAACACAATCAAGCTGATCACCATGGACCTTCCCATTGTCCCTGGGGATAAGATCCACTGTCTGGACATCCTGCTGGCACTGACCACAGAGGTGCTGGGAGAGTCAGGGGAGATGGATGCCATGAAGGAGAGCATGGAGGAGAAGTTCATGGCCAACAACCCCTCTAAAGTGTCATACGAGCCAATCACCACCACCCTGAGGCGAAAGCAGGAGGAGGTAGCAGCTGTTGTTATTCAGAGAGCCTATCGTAAGCATCTGCTGAGACGTTCGATGAAACTCGCTTCCTACAAGTACCGCGAAAAGAACGAGTTAACCAAGGAGGACGAAGTGCCACCAGAGAAGGAGGGAATGATTGCCATCAAGATGAGCAAACTGTATGGAAGCCAACAATCACTCGGAGGGGATGAAACCGTTGTAGAAGTGAATTATTTTGAAAAACGGGACAGCAAAGAACTGACAGAGACACAACCTCCTGAGGAGACTACTGAAGAGCCGCAGCCTGTGAAGCTTCAGAACGAGATCATCTTGCGCTCTGCCCCCTTTGTCATCCCTGCCTCAATCCGTAACTCACAGCTGAAAGAGTCTGATGTTTGAATAACTAGTGCAACCAATGGATAAAAACTGCATCACCATGGTCTTCTGCCTTTGACGATGAGACTGCTTGTTCATCTCCAATGTCCAACTTCGGTATGTTTGGCTTGGGTCAAAGACAGGGTTCTCGCTAACTAATTCTGAGGGACACATTGAGCCCAGCCCACTGAATCAAAGAGATTGCATAGAGATGATGATATAACGAATATAGCAGTCAATTTAATTGATGTTGATGATGATAACCTGGAATGTATTGTTGGCAAGACAATCACCAAAGCCTGAGCTGAAAGTTTGGGCCCATTTATGGATGCAAGCCCAGTTTTGGTAGCAGACCCCTTGTAATATATAGTTGAGATCAATTGAGAATTAAATAACCTAAGAGATAGGTAGCAATGTAAAATATAATAAGTCAATAAAACTCCATCTCACCAGAGAGTAGGGACCTGATTCCTATGGTTTTGCTCTTAACACAAAAAAATACCTTTCAGTCCCCTGAAAGTAATAAATATGTTCCTTTTCGTATTTTTAATGCCTTTTTTATTCAAGATGTATTCTTCAAGTCAAATCTGCACTTACAGTATTCAATTGCAACAAAAAAGGCCAACAATATTCTCAGCTCTATCTTCAAAGTTTAAATATGACTCCAAAAACAGGATTCTCAACAAGTATTATAGTTTTTTCATATGGAATCTGACTTTTGGTACATCTGTCATTTTAATCGAAACTTTTATGACTGCCCTATCATTTTCCAAATACCGGTACAAGAATGTCAAATAAAAATGTTAAATATATTTTTCAGTGAATACAATTGTATTTTCCCAAAGTTATTATTTGTCTGGAGTTTGGTTTGACGTATTTGGCAAACACTTTTGTGTGTTCATTTTAAGGTATTAAAGCAAATACTCACACAGGGATGTACAGTTTATACAAAGTATTTTATACTTTTTTTAACCAAAATATATTTAATTATGAATATGACATGTGCCTTTAAACATATGAAAATGACAAAAAGCTTTAATGAAGAAACAGATTTAGAAAACTAACTGAGAAATTATTTACATTTGCAATAATTAACTAATTCTGCTGACTAACACAATAATGTGTCAAATTTCTTTTCAGTTTTCTTTTATTGTTGAATTTCTTAATTTTCTGTATATTTCCTTTGATTTTATTCCTTTGATTCCTTTCTTTTTTAGTTTTTATCACTGTAGTAACACAAGTACTGTAGTAACACAAGTACTACTAACATTGTTCGGTTTTTAATCTGCAATTATTTATGCAGTATGATGATAGAAATTAATAATGACATATTTTCACAATAGGTGCACATGCTGAAAATGTACTGGGCAGTTTATTGGAACATGGGGCTTGTAACACCAGAATTGTTGATTTGATTTTCACAAGGGGCACATACTATATGTGTTAACTGAGTCGCTTCGGATAAAAGCTTCAGCTAAAATGACCATACAAGTCTTAACACAGAAATGTCTTAATCATGGGAATACAGTAGGAAAGCACTTTGAAACATCATTTGTACTGGAGAATGAAGCCTTGTTAGGAATGCAGTTTATTAATTAAAAAGTATGATGTTAACTACTTTTTAATTATACTGTAATATCAATCTCACCTAAATGTGTGTACAGTATCTTACCCAATCTCTGTCTGGAGAGGCATATTTGACTATTGATACTAAAATACTTCGATAAGCACAATCAAGCACACTGCAATTTCTTTGGAAACTTGTATGAGAAAGGCATGGATTAATTACACATGCATGGAACCGCTTTGAGTTACTACTACAATTCTTAACTGCACCATCAAATTTGTGTTTGTTTGCGTTTTGAAAACAATGTGTGGAGGATAACTTAGATAACATAAATAAATGTTCTATTTATTTCAGCGATTCACTAATTCTAACCAGTTAGTACTTCATTACAAGGGGTCTTGAGTTTGAATTAAGGACAAATACTAAGTTAGCAACTGCTTACTTTTGTACAAGATCTTCCATGTTTGTTAAGCCAAGTGTGCCTATTTGTAAGTGCTACCTACAACAGCGGTTCATCTAAAGGGAGAGGGGTTTGCCTCTAAATCATGTTCTATGCACTGTGTGAACATTCAAGCAGAGGACCTTGGAATTGTGAAATGTAAATTATATAGATATCATGCACCATTGTTTACAAAACTAATACTGTGTGAAAGAGATCGAGAAGGACGCTTATATTGTATTTTTCCGGAGGCTGTGGCCTGTAAACATTGTATGTTCAATGCTCAATTCTGGAGGTTTTTGTAGATTGTATTACTTTATATTATCGATATAAAGAGCATTTAATTCATTTAATGATAAACTATACATGCAAATACACAGCAGTACATATTATGCTTTACAGCTTTACTTTCTAACAATTCTAATACATTTCAAATAAAAAATAAAGATGTGTTTTGGGTCCTCTGCCAGTTGAATTGTATTACACAAATATTTTAGAGGGATTTTTATGATGTATTTGTTCACATGCATACTGTATATGCCATCTGCTGGACAACTATATAATTCACAACTTGCCTGTCAGACATGAGTAGCTTTCAGTTATCTCACTTTTACCAGTCATGACACCTTTGTTCCCAGTTATGATCAATAACAATTTCCAGATGTGATGTTTTTCCCCTGGAGGAGAAGAGTAATCCCTTAAGCATTTGTGAACTCTGAGATTTAGATTTTGTTCATCTTTCTATTTCCTGTGGGTGGGTCCTTATCCAGCAGTCACATATCTATTTAAACCTTATATAGCGTTAGGACTTAGTTCACAGTCCATAAATACTCTCTCACCTTATTATCGTGCCTCAAAGACATCAATTAGATAGTTCTCACAGCCATACCATAGCTTAGTCTGTCATGTAAAAGGATATCATGCACTAAAGGCCTGAATACAGTATAGTAAATAGCTAAACAACTTCTTTCTTCAATGATAAGAGAAACAGAATTGATAATTAAACAGTGGTAGAACATTTTGTTTGTTTCCTGCCAACACTATCAATGCAGCATTACATTTCAAAAACAAAACAGAGTGCTGTGTTAAAAGTGCTGAACTTTGGTTGTGTTCACTTCACATGAAAAACATTCAGCTGTGCCTTCAGGACGTCTCACCCAGCAGGCATTTGACTGCAGCAGCAGCAGTACTGTAATCAGAACCCATTGGGTTTGGAGCAGTTGCCCTCCAATACCAAAGCACAACCCCTCCCCTCTTCCCCAGACACATGCACGAGCGCACACACACGCACACACACACACACACACTCTCTCTCTTTTGGTCTCTCTCTCTAACCAGGCCCTTCCTTTAGGAGAGCGGTGGGGGCAATGGGGCCTCTGGCTGGAGGTGTCTGCCGGACTATTCCTCTCCGAGTTCCAAGCGTACGGCACAAGTCAGGGGTCATCAGTGCGTAACGACCTTAAGACAGCGAGGGTCTGTGTGTTCTACATGTCTCTCTTTAGTTTGCAGGACCAGGAGTGGGACCACGACTATAATGTTACACCCATTCACTCCTCACACTGACTGACCGATCCCTGTTACACATGCCAAGCTTGGCCCTATGACCGATCAGGAGGTCAAGGAGATTAGCTACAGATGTTAGCTACATGCTTGTGATGACTGGAGGGAAGGGGCTTGGGTTTGGTGTGGTGACTATAATGAGCAACACAGAGGCTCACACAAAATTCTAGCACATGATAACTGGCAGCTAATATAACTTACTAGTCCAACTGTCTGATAGTGTCATAAATGTGTTTCAAAATACAACAAATGTTGCCATTATCATGTTATCATGTATGACGACCCTCCCACTCTGTCTGCCGAATTCTCTATTTGTTCTTGTTTTCCTTAATAGGATGTTGGTGGGCGGAGCCGGGAGGGTCGTCAGAGAAATGGGACACACCTGGGCTCGGGTGTGTCCCAGGGATAAATACACCTTTCCCCTATTCATTGTGGAGACTCTCTCCATGCAGACACACTGTTGGAGTTTGGTTGTGGCATTTTTCTGGCTGTATGGTTTGTTTGCTTTGGCAACCCTCCTCATTATCACCTCTATGCATCCACTCACTTACACTACTGATTACTGACTACACACACCATTGTTAATTGTATATACAGTTGAAGTCAGAAGTTTACAAACACTTAGGTTGGAGTCATTAAAACTCGTTTTTCAACCACTCCACACATTTCTTGTTAACAAACTATAGTTTTGGCAAGTCGGTTAGGAAATCTACTTTGTGTATGACACAAGTCATTTTTACAACAATTGTTTACAGACAGATTATTTCACTTATAATTCACTGTGTCACAATTCCAGTGGGTCAGAAGTTTACATACACTAAGTTGACTGTGCCTTTAAACAGCTTGGAAATTTCCAGAAAATGATGTCATGGCTTTAGAAGCTTCTGATAGGCTAATTGACATCATTTGAGTCAATTGGAGGTGTACCTGTGGATGTATTTCAAGGCCTACCTTCAAACTCAGTGCCTCTTTGCTCGACATCATGGCAAAATCAAAAGAAATCAGCCAAGACCTCAGAAAAGAAATTGCAGACCTCCACAAGTCTGGTTCATCCTTGGGAGCAATTTCCAAATGCCTGAAGGTACAATCTGTACAAACAGTAGTACGCAAGTATAAACACCATGGGTCCACGCAGCTGTCATACCGCTCAGGAAGGAGACGCGTTCTGTCTCCTAGAGATGAAAGTACTTTGGTGCGAAAAGTGTAAATCAATCCCAGAACAACAGCAAAGGACCTTGTAAAGATGCTGGAGGAAACAGGTACAAAAGTATTTATATCCACAGTAAAACGAGTCCTATATCGACATAACCTGAAAGGCCGCTCAGCAAGGAAGAAGCCACTGCTTCAAAACCGCCATAAAAAAGCCAGACTACGGTTTGCAAATGCACATGGGGACAAAGATCGTACTTTTTGGAGAAATGTCCTCTGGTCTGATGAAACAAAAATATAACTGTTTGGCCATAATGACCATCGTTATGTTTGGAGGAAAAAGGGGGTTGCTTGCAAGCCGAAGAACACCATCCCAACTGTGAAGCACAGGGGTGGCAGCATCATGCTGTGGGGGTGCTTTGCTGCAGGAGGGACTGGTGCACTTCACAAAATACATGGCATCATGAGTAAGGAAAATTATGTGGATATATTGAAGCAACATCTCAAGACATCAGTCAGGAAGTTAAAGCTTGGTCGCAAATGGGTCTTCCAAATGGACAATGACCCCAAGCATACTTCCAAAGTTGTGGCAAAATGCTTAAGGAAAACAAAGTCAAGGTATTGGAGTGGCCATCACAAAGCCCTGACCTCAATCCTATAGAAAATGTGTGGGCAGAACTGAAAAAGCGTGTGCGAGCACGGAGGCCTACAAACCTGACTCAGTTACACCAGCTCTGTCAGGAGGAATGGGCCAAAATTCACCCAACTTATTGTGGGAAGCTTATGGAAGGCTACCCAAAACGTTTGACCCAAGTTAAACAATTTAAAGGCAATGCTACCAAATAAGAATTGAGTGTATATAAAAGCTGAAATAAATCATTCTCTCTACTATTACTCTGACATTTCACATTCTTAAAATAAAGTGGTGATCCTAACTGACCTAAGACAGGGAATTTTTACTAGGATGAAATGTCAGGAATTGTGAAAAACTGAGTTTAAATGTATTTGGCTAAGCTAAGGTGTATGTAAACTTCCGACTTCAACTGTAGTTTGCTTTAGTTAATAAATATATTTTGTTATTCCTTATCTCCACGTTGTCTCCCTGTTTGTTACGGGCTACGAGCCGGTTCGTGACACATGTAATGTAACAAATCTCTATTACAAGGTGTGTCATGTATAACTGCTCTATACAGGTTTAGAGAAAGCCATTTCAGTGTAATTGTTTTGTTTGTGTAGCCTATATGTTTTATCATCCCAGTCACTGAGCTGTGAGGCTTTTCCTTAAGTTCACTTAGGACAAGGTTTAGTTTCAAGTTTTATTAGTGGTACATACAGAATAAACATGGTATACACCATCCAACGAAATGCTTACAGTCAGGTTCCTTCTCGACAATGTAACAAGAATAAGAAATAATAAAAGACAAGAATACGAACATAAAGTAAATGTTTTAGCATAAGTATAATACAGGAATGCACAATTTAAAGTACAATATTTACACATGTATGAGAGAAAGAAGGGATTGGGGGGCAAATGTTTAAATTGTGCAGTATTAAATCAGAGTCTGTGCAATAGAAGAGTTTGGTAGCAGCAATTGTGATGTGTGTGCGTGTGTGAGTGATGTGTGCTAAGGTGCGGAGAGTGAGTACAGGTGGTCAGTTCAGTCTGATGGCTTGTAGATAAAACTGGGTCGGAGCCTGTTGGTATCAGACCTCATGCTCCGATACCGTCTGCCCGAGGATAAGGGAGTGAACAGCTCGTGGTTGGGGTGTGTGGGGTCCTTGATGATGCTGCGGGCCTTCCTCAGGCGCTGTTTCTAGTAGATGTCCTGGATGGGTGGGAACACGGCCCCAGTGATGTACTTTACGTTTTTATGGTGTTACGCTTATGTGTAAGTGTATGCGTGTGTATGTGTTTGTGCAAGTGTGTAAGTGTGAGTACATGCTTGTGTGTGTGTGTGTGACTGGGGGGGGATAGCATGACCTTGGAGTGGCGTGGATTTCGCCCAATGTAGTGAGACTAGAGAAGCACTGGCAGGCCTGTCCTGTCAACACGTGGAATCTCCTCTGAACCAGAGTCCCAGCAGCTTCCTGGGAGTCGCAACATGAGAGGAGACAGGTGTTGATGACGGAAGTCTGAGGGGGGAGGGAAGGAGGGAGGGAGGTGGGGAGGGAGGTGAGGAAGGGGGGCAGACCAGGTTGAGGAAGGTTAGGTGTGGAGAGGGACAGAGAACGGGATCAAGCGTTCTGAGGTGAGTTATGGTCGGGGAGGAAGGGAGGGAGAGGGGGAGGGAGGGAGGGAGGGAGGGGGGGTGTTAGTGAGGAGGGGTGAGAGGATCAGAGGAGAGGGTACGAGGGTATGCCCCCTCTGGGACCAGCTGGTGCCCAGTCCTAGATATCTGATGGCAATCAGGGTCAGAAGTCAACCAGCTAGTGCATGGTACCCACTGTAGGTACCATTCCGCCGCTCTGAGGAGATGTAAAAATGTCAGCCATAAAACATGACACCATTTATAACCCAACCACATGTCTACTATGAATTAGAGGCAAATGCCTATAAAATATAAAATACTTACAGTACAGTTGCAATCAACTATGTGTGAAAAAATGGCAGTGTAGAGTGAAGCTATGATACACCTTACACACTCTTAGAAGTAAAAGTGCCTGGAAGAACCTTTTGGGTTGCTTTCCAGTTGAAAAGGGTTCCTAGAGGTTCCTAAAGGGTCGTAGAAGAACCCATGTCTAAAGGTTAAAACCGGAACCTTTTTGTGATGGGAGGGGTACATTTTTTAAAACCTTTTTAGTAATATATTATAGAGGTGGAAGTTTATCAGATTGGAGGCGTGGCTTATTTGAGGCACAGTTATTTTTTGTCACCCGTTAGCATAAATGTAATTCCTGTTCATCATGTTAAGTTTATACACTGCAAATGTAAATGTTCCTTGAATACTTATGCATATTACATATTCTAATATAATATTAATAATATTAACATTGAGGATTACATACAGCAATAAAGTGGTAACTATTACAACTTTAGGATTTGCATAGGCTCTTGAGGAACTCATTGTAGCTACAAAACTGTCAGTGTTCAACCTTAACATGTGATGACAATACAGCAGAACAGATGAACAGGAATTACATTTACTCTAACGGGTGCCCCCCCCAAAAAAACCTGCTGCTACATTGAACCATTAAAGGTTGCTCCCAAGAACCCCTCAACTAAACGAAGGTACGAATATTAACCATTGACTAGCAATGGTTCCTTGAGGAACTCCCGGTGTTCCTTGAGGATCTGCAGGGTTTCTCGAGTCACCACTAATTCTAGTGTAAGGGACAGATGTTACAAAATGTCACAAAAATGTAAGCTACTTCAAAAGGGTCACACAAAATGTTTTGTCTTAAGATCACAGAAGTAACAACTCACTCTTACATTAATCTAATTAATAAACTCTGTATAGCCTAGGCCTATTTGCTGCACCTTTGGATATGTGTGGTCCACCGGGAGGAGATGAAACCCTTCCAGAAGTGACACTGGAAGGCAAAATAAGTTTTGTTTGTTGATAGACAACTAACACCAGCCACCGTTTCCTCGTTCGAACATCAACCCCAAATTGTTATGTTATATTTTTTTAGACGCCAGGAGCAGCAGGAGCGGAAGTAACAGTCTCAAATGTTAAGAGAGATACTTGATAGTTGTCTAAAATAGTTGTTGGAGTCACATCTAAAAGGGACACGACACGGCCCTATACATTAACATTGCACTTTCAGGAGAAGGTGGGCAGATGGGTGGGTGGGTGAGGGTGCATGTAATAGAGACAACTGGAATCGGGATCATTCAACTCTGCCCACACCCCACACACCCCTTTCCTATTCATAGAATACGTTAGAAAAGTGTGCCCCTGTTGCGTGGTAAGGGGAACATAACCATTCATTAATGTGGAATGACACTGAACTCTGCCCGCTGCTTTGCTGTTCACCCTTTACCCTTTCTCAATCCTCATTAGCTGCTAAGGAAATGCCTGGGTGATTACCTACACTACCGCATGACTGACTCAATCCCAGCTCCACCAACAGGGGCGTCACCAGAGTTTCGTAACATTCGGGGCTCAGCCCTTGCATGCATATCATTCTATTTCCGGGTTCGAGACAAATTGCCTTTTCTAAAATCATTTCATGCAATTCTACATAATTTTACATGACTGGAGACGTTACAAGAATGTTTTTTAATACCACACAAATGTCCAAAATGACAGGCCACTCTGACACTGAGAAACTGAGATCAATACAACGAATGTCTTAAATGCAACTAATAGCATAGGCCAATGAAAAGAGTGGAGACACAGATTGTACAACATGAGGAGGAAATTATAGTCCACCAACTTTCCAGTGGCACTCACTCATCCAAACAGTTTTTTCCTTCAATTGTATTTTGAAATATTGAGAAAGGCCTTCTAGCTGCTGCCTGCTGTTCATTGGCAGCCACAACTCAACAATCAGCTGTTTGATATTCCCGCGGGCTTTCCAATTGCAGGCTTCCCGACTGTAGGCTTATAAGCGCTGATAATGTGACAAAACACAATCAACAGCATTTAAAAAAAAGAAGCTATTGATAATCTGTGGCTAAAATATGCTCTCTGGTGTAGTATTTTCAATTATTTCATTTCTTTCGGTACAGATAAGAGTAATTATATAATTATGCAAATGTATTTAAATGTATCTACAGCACTTCCAGCACCCCTTCCCACGGCTAAGTTTTCTTCCATGCTCTGTGCTCTACCCAAGGCAAAATAATCAACACTTAGTATTCATTCAATGGATTGTGGTCAGTAACCCAATATGAGGTTATTTCGTAGGTAGGCCTACTGTTACAATAATATTAAAAATAGTCTATCTGCTAGTAGCCTACAATTTCAGTAAGTCAATTCTCAAGTGTTTCTATCTAATCGCTTTTTGTTCCTGTTGAGACAATAGTGATTTCAGCTACAGTGGGGAAAAAAAGTATTTAGTCAGCCACCAATTGTGCAAGTTCTCCCACATAAAAAGATGAGAGAGGTCTGTAATTTTCATCATAGGTACACGTCAACTATGACAGACAAATTGAGATGAAAAAAATCCAGAAAATCATATTGTAGGATTTTTAATGAATTTATTTGCAAATTATGGTGGAAAATAAGTATTTGGTCACCTACAAACAAGCAAGATTTCTGGCTCTCACAGACCTGTAACTTCTTCATTAAGAGGCTCCTCTGTCCACCACTCGTTACCTTATATTAATGGCACCTGTTTGAACTTGTTATCAGTATAAAAGACACCTGTCCACAACCTCAAACAGTCACACTCCAAACTCCACTATGGCCAAGACCAAAGAGCTGTCAAAGGACACCAGAAACAAAATTGTAGACCTGCACCAGGCTGGGAAGACTGAATCTGCAATAGGTAAGCAGCTTGGTTTGAAGAAATCAACTGTGGGAGCAATTATTAGGAAATGGAAGACATACAAGACCACTGATAATCTCCCTCGATCTGGGGCTCCACGCAAGATCTCACCCCGTGGGGGTCAAAATGATCACAAGAACGGTGAGCAAACATCCCAGAACCACACGGGGGGACCTAGTGAATGACCTGCAGAGAGCTGGGACCAAAGTAACAAAGCCTACCATCAGTAACACACTACGCCGCCAGGGACTCAAATCCTGCAGTGCCAGACGTGTCCCCCTGCTTAAGCCAGTACATGTCCAGGCCCATCTGAAGTTTGCTAGAGTGCATTTGGATGATCCAGAAGAGGATTGGGAGAATGTCATATGGTCAGATGAAACCAAAATATAACTTTTTGGTAAAAACTCAACTCGTCCTGTTTGGAGGACAAAGAATGCTGAGTTGCATCCAAAGAACAGCATACCTACTGTGAAGCATGGGGGTGGAAACATCATGCTTTGGGGCTGTTTTTCTGCAAAGGGACCAGGACGACTGATCCGTGTAAAGGAAAGAATGAATGGGGCCATGTATCATGAGATTTTGAGTGAAAACCTCCTTCCATCAGCAAGGGCATTGAAGATGAAACGTGGCTGGGTCTTTCAGCATGACAATGATCCCAAACACACCGCCCGGGCAACGAAGGAGTGGCTTCGTAAGAAGCATTTCAAGGTCCTGGAGTGGCCTAGCCAGTCTCCAGATCTCAATCCCATAGAAAATCTTTGGAGGGAGTTGAAAGTCTATGTTGCCCAGCGACAGCCCCAAAACATCACTGCTCTAGAGGAGATCTGCATGGAGGAATTGGCCAAAATACCAGCAACAGTGTGTGAAAACCTTGTGAAGACTTACAGAAAACGTTTGACCTGTGTCATTGCCAATAAAGGGTATATAACAAAGTATTGAGAAACTTTTGTTATTGACCAAATACTTATTTTCCACCATAATTTGCAAATAAATTCATAAAAAATCCTACAATGTGATTTTCTGGATTTTTTTTCTCATTTTGTCTGTCATAGTTGACGTGTACCTATGATGAAAATGACAGGCCTCTCTCATCTTTTTAAGTGGGAGAACTTGCACAATTGGTGGCTGACTAAATACTTTTTTCCCCACTGTATATAGTTATAGAAACGATGTAGGACTTATTAACTTCTTAACCATGGTGGCACAGTTTCTACGTTCATAAGGCTAATAAGAAAAGATGACAAATGACTTGAATAGCCAATGGTAAAAGTGTAAAAATGTGTATTCGCATCGGTAGGCCGTGACCAAAATGCATCATATAAGTCTTGGAAAGTTCAGGAAAACATCAGGAAAGCTCATCATGTAGGCTATATAGGCCTAATTGTGTGTGTAGAGGAGATCTGCATTGCTTTCAATTTGCTAGACGAATGATCATGAGTACTCACCTCAATTTAGCTAACATTTCCCAGCCTAATCGTAACCAAATATCCAAACGGAGATTCAGTTAAAAACAAATCTGGCATTGATTTATTTATAAAGACACGCCCCCATGCTCATCTCAATACAACCGGTGCTCAAATGACCATCTAGTTGACCACACACGACAATTGCTTTACATTTATTATAACGGTTGGATGACTTTGGGAGTTTCACGTAACCACGGTTCTATGAACTAAGCAGCACATTCAGTTGATGTATTTCTTTTCCAGCAGCAGCAGCGCAAAAGATTCAGGGCTGACCCAAAATCATTCAGGGCTAAAGCCCCGAAAGCCCGGTCCTGGTGATGTCCCTGTCCATCAACCAACCAACCAACCAACAACATGTTGATTGATCGGATAACAGAGGATGTGGACAGGAGACCAGGGACTGTCTGGTGTTCCTCGCAGGGTGTCACAGCACGTTTACAGAACTCAGCAGAACATTCTGGAAGACATTGGACATGTGCCAACAAATACCAAAGCCTGGTAATCTTCCCAAACTTAAATAAGCCCCTTAACGGTATCCTCTCTTAGGATGCCGAGGGTGACAGTGAGCACTGAGCAGCGGAACCACATTCTCTGACCGGCGTCTCTATATAGGTCTTGTTATTTTAATGACCTACTGCTTACCTTGCTGCTCCTCAGCTCTCTGTCTGATAGGTCGATAGGGGATTCTAGAGTATCACATCCTCATATTCTATTCTGCTGAAAGATCTTAATCAAAGTTCAAGAAGGACAGTGGTGATAGAAGTCCTGGTGGTTGTGAAGAATCGACACTCAGCTTGGACATTATCTTTGACATTCACTCTTTGGAGTAGAATGTTTAGTAGGCTACATTTGATCAGAATGAAAGAAAATCTCATGAGTTAGGCTAATACACTACATGGCCAAAGGTATGTGGACAGCCCTTCAAATTTGTGGATTTAGCTAGATCAGCCACACCCGTTGCAGGTGTATAAAATCGAGCACACAACATCCATGCAATCTCCATATACAAACATTGGCAGTAGAATAGCCTTACTGAAGAGCTCAGTGACTTTCAAAGTGGCACCGTCATAGGATGCCACCTTTCCAACAAATCAGTTTATCAAATTTCTGCCCTGCTAGAGCTGCCCCAGTCAACTGTAAGTGCTGTTATTGTGAAGTGGAAATGTCTAGGAGCAACAACGGCTCAGCCGTGAAATGGTAGGCCACACAAGCTCACAGAATGGGACCGCCGAGTGCTGAAGCGCTTAGCACATAAATATTGTCTGTCCTCAGTTGTAACACTCACTACCGAGTTCCAAACTGCCTCTGGAAGCAACGTCAGCACAATAACTGTTCATCGGGGGCTTCATGAATGGGTTTCCATGGCCAAGCAGCCGCACACAAGCCTAAAATCACAATGCGCAACGCCAAGCGTTGGCTGGAGTAGTGTAAAGCTAGCCGCCATTGGACTCTGGAGCAGTGGAAATGCGTTCTGTGGAGTGATGAATCACGCTTCACCATCTGGCAGTCCGACGGACTAATCTGGGTTTGGAGAACTCTACCCACCCAATGCATAGTGCCATCTGTAAAGTTTGGTGGAGGAGGAATAATCATCTGGGGCTGTTTTTCATGGTTCGGGCTAGGCCCCTTAGTTCCAATGAAGGGAAATCTTAATGCTACAGCATACAGTGACATTCTAGATGATTCTGTGCTTCCAACTTTGTGGCAACAGTTTGGGGGAGGCCCTTTCCTGTTTCAGCATGACAATGCCCCTGTGCACAAAGCGAGGTCCATACAGAAATGGTTTGTCGAGATCGGTGTGGAAGAAATTGACTGGCCTGCACAGAACCATGACCTCAACCCCATCGAACACCTTTGGGATGAATTGGAACACCGACTGCGAGCCAGGCCTAATCAGCCAACATCAGTGCCCAACCTCACTAATGCTCTTGTGGCTGAATGGAAGCAAGTCCCTGCAGCAATGTTCCAACATCTAGTGGAAAGCCTTCCCAGAAGAGTGGAGGCTGTTATAGCAGCAAAGGGGGGACCAACTCCATATTAATGCCCATGATTTTGGAATGAGATGTTCGAAGAGCAGGTGTCCACATACTTTTGGACATGTAGTGTATCCAAATACTGCACAAATCAACATGTCAAGAACAGAAATTGAAAATCAATATCAGGAGCTGACATTTGATTGACATAAGGTAAAACCCTGCCCCGCTGACCATGCCTCTCTCTCTCTCTCTCTCTCTCTCTCTCTCTCTCTCTCTCTCTCTCGCTCTCTCTCTCTCTCTCTCTCTCTCTCTCTCTCTCTCTCTCTCTCTCTCTCTCTCTCTCTCTCTCTCTCTCTCTCTCTCTCTCTCTCTCTCTCTCTCTCTCTCTCTCTCTCTCTCTCTCTCTCCTCAATTGCCACCTGGGGGCCAATGATAGAACTGCACGTCCTATCAAACTGAAGTCACCTCTGATAGGTTAACTTGGTGATAACGTTCTCAGAGACACTTCTCTCCTGACACACACTCAACACATATTCTAGAAATAAAAATATATTGAGCCACTGCAAGTGAAAACAGTATTCTGCACAATGGATTTGACAAAATATCCACATGAATGGTCAACGGAGGAAGATACAATTTGTGAACGACAAGATCTAAAGTAAGGGAAAATGTGGCACAATTTTCCATTATGACAAATCTCAAATGTTGACCATTGCTTGTGCTATTCCTTCATGTAGCTCCTGCTATAGTGTCTGGCGCAAGGGACTGAATAGCATAGAAGGCATGAAGACATCTTGGCCTGGGACCAAACACTGGGAGACTCCAGGGGCCAGGGAGGGTCACTCTTTGCCAGGGGATGGGAGGGTGGGAGAGCGCTGGTGTTTGCTAGGGGGGCCATGGGCTTTTCCGCTCCAAGTCAATGTCAGTGTTTCAGGTTCAAGTTTCGGATGTGCATATCACCTTTGATTGCTTCAGGGTCTCAGGCTTGTTTGACACTTAGTGGAGGTGAGTCGTGTACCTCGCCTGGGGAGATGCCATTTGCCATTTCATCGGTATTGAGCAGCTGAGGCTGAACTGAGTGATATAATCACCCACTGGCACCTGGCTGCAGTTTCATTCCTTAAAACAGTGTAGAGGTAGCTCACCTCTATCCCCTTGATGTGAATCCACGCCCTATATCTAGGTAAGTGTAACAAGACAACCCAGACGTCAATTCAACATCTAGGCCACGTTGGTTCAACGTAATTTCATTTCACAGAGCGGTATTATAGTGCACCATTACACTTCCTACCTAGAAGGTTAGTGTGATGTGGCGAAGAGGCCCAGGCAGAGTTGGAGTGAGACACAACCACATCACACCTGTGAGCTGTGACAACCCCATAGGCACATGCTGCTCTATGTGGACATACTGCACTCTGTGTAGCTGTTCTTAGTAATAAAAGGGTAATTCATTGTGAGGAATATGTGAACCCTGGGCTCGTTTATTTACATTCTATCCTATACTCTTACATTGTATGTTCTCTTTCTCCCTCCAGTTAGCTCTCCCTTAGCCCATAAATCGTGTGCGCTCTTAAAGGGGCACACACTCATTTAACATGAACCTCACACACTCAGTCATGACACACTTGGCAGGTTTAAGCCAAGGGAACCCCGATGCAGCTGTAGGGTATTACACTTCCCTACAGGTTGTGTTATAGACTTACATCAATAATGTGTGTATTGCTCAAAACAGTTACCCAATACCCATGCAGGACATTTTCTGGAATGTAGAGTATCTTTCTTCTATAGCCTGATAACAATGTTCAAGAATAATTATCAGTTCATTTGTAATTTGGCTAATCTAGATCGATTGAAACATGCTAAAACATAAATGGGTATGAGGCCATACAGCCGATTGAGTAAGATAAGGATATGGAGAGAATTGGTTGAGGCTGCCCTTACAGAAAGAACACTTGATTTCACATGTGGAAAATAAACAATGTGTTTTTGGAACACTTCACATGTGATAACATGTTTTCACATGTGCAGTTTCATGTTATCACATGTTACTTTACATGTTGTCACATGTTATCACATTATCTTCACATAAGATCACGTGATCACGTGAAATTCATGTGGATTTTCCATAAGGGTCAATAAGGGTATAAAGGAAAGAGAATTTAGGAACCACTGTGATGCAGTATATGACTAAACCTAAAAAATAACTTAACTTTCTGAGTGATTTCTGACATTTTGTTACAGGCAATACATATCCCACAATGGGGCCAGATGATGAAAGGTTGGTTGATGGAATAAAACCTTTATCGATATATGCTATACATCCAGTATTTTTGATTTGCTGTACTATCAAAACAAGTCATCACTACATCCAATCAGGTAGCGTGGCCGAAACGAACCATTGTATAATGCTCTTTTGAAAGCCAGCTACCACATATTCAACAAGGTAATGTGGTCAGTAAATGCACTTGCTGCCACCCTTCCAAAGTGATGCAGGTTAACAGATCGATTTCTGTTTTCGCCAGGAAAGGATTAGGACAGCGTTGGGCCTAGCCTGACATTCAGCACGTCTCTGTGTCCTGAACGCTGAATATGGACCTCGTTCCCAACTTATGTTGAATATGTTCACACTGGACCAGTCAACTCCCCCGTACGCCACACTGACACACATCAACCATGATCTCATTACTGTCATGACTATTGACCAGGTCACCTTTATAGGTGTCATGACACCGTACACCTACACCTACCTGTGTAGCGTAAACAACACACAGTAAGGTGGTGTGGCACAAACAAAGGGAAGGCTTTGGGCTAGTAGCATTTTGTAGTCAAGCACACATGCTGCTAGGCTGAAAGCATTCATGTGTTATCCTCTGAGATGTGTACTTTTTAAACGGCATATAGATTTTAACCCCAAAATCAATCAATCAATCAATGAAGTCCTACACATTTGCTCCAACACATACCTTTATTAGGCTTATTCACAATGTTTCTATTACTGAAAGGATCTTCGTCAGGTATAACAAAGGATCTCACACAAAAAGGAGTGGGTATTTCATGGACTGGTATTGATCAAGTGACTGTTTACAGTGGGGAAAAAAAGTATTTAGTCAGCCACCAATTGTGCAAGTTCTCCCACTTAAAAAGATGAGAGAGGCCTGTAATTTTCATCATAGGTACACGTCAACTATGACAGACAAATTGAGAAAAAAAAATCCAGAAAATCACATTGTAGGATTTTTAATGAATTTATTTGCAAATTATGGTGGAAAATAAGTATTTGGTCACCTACAAACAAGCAAGATTTCTGGCTCTCACGGACCTGTAACTTCTTCTTTAAGAGGCTCCTCTGTCCTCCACTCGTTACCTGTATTAATAGCACCTGTTTGAACTTGTTATCAGTATAAAAGACACCTGTCCACAACCTCAAACAGTCACACTCCAAACTCCACTATGGCCAAGACCAAAGTGCTGTCAAAGGACACCAGAAACAAAATTGTAGACCTGCACCAGGCTGGGAAGACTGAATCTGCAATAGGTAAGCAGCTTGGTTTGAAGAAATCAACTGTGGGAGCAATTATTAGGAAATGGAAGACATACAAGACCACTGATAATCTCCCTCGATCTGGGGCTCCACGCAAGATCTCACCCCGTGGTGTCAAAATGATCACAAGAACGGTGAGCAAAAATCCAAGAACCACACGGGGGGACCTAGTGAATGACCTGCAGAGAGCTGGGACCAAAGTAACAAAGCCTACCATCAGTAACACACTACGCCGCCAGGGACTCAAATCCTGCAGTGCCAGACGTGTCCCCCTGCTTAAGCCAGTACATGTCCAGGCCCATCTGAAGTTTGCTAGAGTGCATTTGGATGATCCAGAAGAGGATTGGGAGAATGTCAGATGAAACCAAAATATAACTTTTTGGTAAAAACTCAACTCGTCATGTTTGGAGGACAAAGAATGCTGAGTTGCATCCAAAGAACACCATACCTACTGTGAAGCATGGGGGTGGAAACATCATGCTTTGGGGCTGTTTTTCTGCAAAGGGACCAGGACGACTGATCCATGTAAAGGAAAGAATAAATGGGGCCATGTATCATGAGATTTTGAGCGAAAACCTCCTTCCATCAGCAAGGGCATTGAAGATGAAACGTGGCTGGGTCTTTCAGCATGACAATGATCCCAAACACACCGCCGGGCAACGAAGGAGTGGCTTCGTAAGAAGCATTTCAAGGTCCTGGAGTGGCCTAGCCGGTCTCCAGATCTCAACCCCATAGAACATCTTTGGAGGGAGTTGAAAGTCCGTGTTGCCCAGCGACAGCCCCAAAACATCACTGCTCTAGAGGAGATCTGCATGGAGAAATGGGCCAAAATACCAGCAACAGTGTGTGAAAACCTTGTGAAGACTTACAGAAAACGTTTGACCTGTGTCATTGCCACCAAAGGGTATATAACAAAGTATTGAGAAACTTTTGTTATTGACCAAATACTTATTTTCCACCATAATTTGCAAATAAATTCATAAAAAATCCTACAATGTGATTTTCTGGAATTTTTTTTCTCATTTTGTCTGTCATAGTTGACGTGTACCTATGATGAAAATGACAGGCCTCTCTCATCTTTTTAAGTGGGAGAACTTGCACAATTGGTGGCTGACTAAATACTTTTTTTCCCCACTGTATGTACTGTACGTTAATGGTAACTAGACCCCGTCTGAATTTAAACAAATAAAAACAAAACTTTCTAACATGTGCGTCTCAAGTGCTTGATAGGTCCTTCTTTGTGTGTCTACTTTGAAGTCTTTGAATATGTGTTAACGCCACAGGACATTCAATTGACATTAAACAATACAATATGGCTGCTACTAAAGAAGCAATATAAATCATTTCTTGTCAAATAATGCCTGTTATCTACAGTATCACAACGGAATGGCAGAATAGCTGGCGTTGTCGTCAAGTTACAGTGTGTGTGTGTGTGTGTGTGTGTGTGTGTGTGTAACTTGTTTTCATTCAATACATCCTAGACCACAGAGGTTTGTGTTGCATGTGTTTTGACCCTAGTTCTTTCAGTCATCAAGTAAGTTGTTTTTTAGGACACATCACGTCTTCCCGAAGTCATGGAAAAATTAATGATTGATTTGACGCATTATACTGATTGTTCCACAATCACATACAAAAACAGGTCCTATCAATGAAAGATGGTAACGGGAGAAAATCTCATGTTTCCTCCTGATGATACATTAAAACATGGGTTCCCCATCTATAAAAACAGTGCCCCCAAACAAACGGCAACATACTCAACCGACCACCGCACTTTCAAGTTAAGAAATCATCCTTGGCAATTAAGAGTAAAAATGGGACAAGGTAAGCCAGCTTTTTCTGTCTATTTCTTTTTTCAGTGGGAAGTACAATTGAACTTAAACATTTAATCACTGAAACAGGGGCCAACAAGGCATAGAAAGAGTGAACAAGTATTGGACTGTCATGAGGTTATAATCTATTGACACTTTTGATTTAACAACCTAACTATGTGATGTTCTATTAAATTTACATTTCAGTCATTTGGCAGACACTCTTATCCAGAGTGACTTACAGGAGCAATTAGGGTTAGGTGTCTTGCTCAAGGGCACTTCAACAGATTTCTCATCTAGTCAGCTCAGGGATTCAAACCACTAACCTTTCCGTTACTGGCCCAACACTCTTAACCGCTAGGCTATTGATGTACGAAGGCTGAGAATATCTTACTAATATATCTCACCATAATTCGACTTACTCGTTTTATACATTTCTTAATCACTTATTATTTTCTGTCATCTCTCTTTTAGTGTTTCTGCTGATGCCAGTTTTACTGGTCAGTTGTTTTCTGAGTCAAGGGGCAGCGATGGAAAACCAACGGCTCTTCAACATCGCAGTCAACCGGGTGCAACATCTCCACCTAATGGCTCAGAAAATGTTCAATGACTTTGTAAGACAGCTTTTGAATCTACTTTTGACATAGCAAATAATGTTTCAAAGATTGTTCTTCTTCTTGTAGACAGTGTCCTCTTCACACAAGCCTAGTGGCTAAAACATATCTCTCCCTTCTTGTGATTTTGTGCAGGAAGGCACCCTGTTGCCTGATGAGCGCAGACAGCTGAACAAGATATTCCTGCTGGACTTCTGTAACTCTGACTCCATCGTGAGCCCAATCGACAAGCACGAGACTCAGAAGAGTTCAGTAAGTTACCTGGCTGAGACAATTACCCATGTTATGCCCTTTACAACCATATAAAAGTGTAAAAGCTTGACAGTTCCACTCTGCTATTCACCTTAAATATTAATTCCTCCATGATGCATGATTCCAAAATAAATAATAGGCCATCTCAATGTGAACAGTCGATACAACTTAGTCATTAGTTATTGGGCAAGCAGAACACGATTTGTCTAAACTCCATGGGGAAATATATACTTTAGATAAGCAGAGACAGCATCATGCATGGTGGAAATTAAATCTAGCCATGACAGGGAGTATTTAATTCTACACGTAAAATCGGCATTAAAATGTTGCTACACCTCAGTGCCTTCAACTAAGGTAAGTAAAACAACTACATATCACAATCATTGCAAGTAAAACCATCACTCTCTAATCGCCGGTTTCTCTACACGTCCATTCTCCATTTTGTGCTTTTCTGCCCAGGAAACCAGCCCAAAAAGTATTTAGCTCAATCATGTAAATAGGGCATCTCAAGCTGTACAATACAACTCAACTTCATTCTCTAATAATCTGGGGTTTCTCTACATCTACACACAGGTCCTGAAGCTGCTCCATATCTCTTTCCGCCTGATTGAATCATGGGAGTACCCTAGCCAGACCCTGACCATCTCCAACAGCCTAATGGTCAGAAACTCCAACCAGATCTCTGAGAAGCTCAGTGACCTCAAAGTGGGCATCAACCTGCTCATCAAGGTAAAGAAAGGAGGGAGGACAATGACTATTTGTGGTGCCACACTTTGTGCACTGTAAACCCCAAGGCATTTTTAACTCAAATACGTCTAGTAAGTTGAACTCAAAGTCACTGAAAAGTCATTATTACTTAAAATGTTTATGTGGTACTGGCTCAAAACTAAATAAGAAGTCACATCAACTCAATTTTGTAAAGTTATGATAACAAATTAATTTTTTACCCAGCATGCTCTACTGCAGGTACATTTTTTGGAATTGTTTTTAATATTTGTGTTTTTGCATGTACATTGAGGGATTGATTGATTAATCTTATGCTACACAAAGATAAATAACATACAAGTTACCAGAATTTTGCAACCCTACTTGCCGGCCTGATGTGGCCTTAAAACCATGAGTTTCAGGCCACTGTATTAGGGTAAAGCTACGCCTCAAAATAAGACCTTATGAGATATGTAATGTATTGTTATAAAGAGTTTAATTATAATGATAAAATTTGCCTAGGAATTCACTTGAAGGCCACAGGAATGAAAATGAATGACAACAACCATGTCTCTGTCACTAACAAATACAGTCATGGGTGGTAACTCTATAATTCACTCAAAAAGGCAAGGCACACTGGGAAATTATATTGGAGACGTAGCTTAGTGGGGGCAATACAAAAAAATGTCAAGCTGATACAACTCAAATCTGGACCCTCTACAGGGTGACTCTATAGGCTTGAGTAATGACTACAAAATCACTTTAAGTAACTGCACTCATATTCTGTATATTAAATGCAACGGGTTTCCTCAAAGGTTTTGAGTAATGACAGCACATTGGGGTTTACAGTGTGGTTTTTATCTTCCACTGACATGAAAGTGAAATACCACTATGCTTTCCTAGTTAGAAAGCATAATGTAGGACTACGTATGCCTCTTCTCAGCAGATATTTCTGTGCTTTACATTGTGATGGAGTAACTCACCTCATCTGTCATCACTAATAGTGACTATATCAGTAACACACCATTAAAGGACATTTATGCATGTGTTTTTTGCTATGTGTGCTTTTAGAGTGACCCAATAAACAAATATTGATATGCACACATCCACCCCACCATGCATCTCTCTCTGTCTCCCACAGGGGAGCCAGGATGGCATGCTGAGCCTGGATGACAATGACTCTCAGCAGCTGCCCCCCTACGGGAACTACTACCAGAACCTGGGGGGCAACGGCAACGTCAGGAGGAACTACGAGCTGTTGGCCTGCTTCAAGAAGGACATGCACAAGGTGGAAAACCATGTTGCCTTCAATTGCATGTGCCTTCCTATATTTTCTACAGTGCATAGATGTTTTGTGTTCTCTATTATAAAGTCTATAAAGTCTTGAGAAAGGCCTAGAATATTGACATTAAAATGCGTCAATTATAACCTCATCCTTTTTTTTCCCCAAGGTCGAGACCTACCTGACCGTTGCCAAGTGCAGGAAGTCTCTGGAGGCCAACTGCACTCTGTAGACGTTGGTTGGAGAGGCAGCCAGCAAGAGCCTGTCTCCAGGGTTTGGTTTCCCAGATACAGAGTAGGCCTTGCCCTGCACTGAAGAGCATTTTCAATTGAGATTCTCCATTAAGCATGCTTTTTAGTCTAGAGTAGATTTAATTTGGATCTGGCAGAGCCTGACTCCAGGGGTTTTCAGGCATTTGCATTTTGTTCTCTGAAATCAACAACAGCACTTTCTATATTCACACTATTACTCTGAGATACCATTGATTCATGGACATTTTAGATTAGTACATTTATAGAAAAGTAAATTACATTTCTTAGTTAGATATATGATTCTAGGTGGTGCTGCTGTTTATGCATAAATTAATATTTAGGGATGAAATGGGAACTTGTAGCGCTCCAAGCTTTTGGTATGTACACGGATTGATAATATATTTTAGAGTATTTTCATTCCTTAATCTTATTGTTTGAAACTAATAGTGATGAGTTGTTCAATAAAGCTGTTGTTCTCTGCAGTACATGATCTCTTGGCTACTATTTATTATCTTTCAAATCAACATTTTTGACAAGTTCCTAGCCCCGACATTCCTATGGACAACCATATCGCAGACACTCCATTGAAATGTAAAGGCAATGTTCCCGCGTTTGCGGAGACAGCGTTCACTATGTCGGCTCAATCGGAAATTACCTTTAAAATGTTACGCGGTTCTTCAGCGATACGGATTGAATCCAGCCCATAGTCACGTACATTTGTATTGGCAAAAACCTATATGTCCCCTGTCTGTCGCGAATGTTGAATAAAGCTCAATTTGAACTTTCTCTGCCGATTGTCCGTAGGGTTGGTTGTTATATAGCGCGGAATTTGAGAAAATATATCCAAAGGAACTGTGAGAAATCTATTTTCTTATAACTAGATGTAAATGTAAATGTAAATGTAAATGTAGATGTGATGCCTAGCTTAGAAAGAATACATTAATGATTAAACATAATAGGTTTGTGCTGTACTGATATAGATTAGCTGTGATTAATGTGAGGAACCATTAGGGGGTAGGCCGAGACAGACTTGTGTCTCACATACACACACACTGCCTCTTTGTTAGACCGCTCAAGGACATGTGTACTGCAAAAGTGCTGACTCTTTGGACAAGTTGCAAAACAATCAACACCTGGCAACAGTGAAGCGCCAAGGGACTGGGACCAGCCTGTGCGCCAACGATAGGCTGAGTAAGTCTAAACCACGCTCAGTCTCTACTCTGATAGGCCAGCAGGGAGCGGGAACTATCTCTGTCAGAGTATTTAAAGAAGAACTTATAACAATGGACCAGTTCTCTGACTGCCCTGTGTGGTATTTCAGTGGACCCGTATATACGAACATCATATTTACCATTCAAGTGTTTGCAATAATTAAAATACTAGTATATCTTAGAAGTCGTGTTGACCTCTTTTGTTCCAATACCAGATTTGAATTGACGCAACTTAACAGAACATATTAATGAACAGACTTTCCAAACGTGGGTCTGCTGCAGGTGCTCCCACCATAACTCAATCTATGAATTTACCTTCAGTACTAGTAGCTGTGTTATAATTTATCATTCATCATTAATGTAAATGCCATGACCAGTGGCGTACGGCAGTTTCGCGAGGCTCCCCTGCAAGGCCCGAGCAAGTCCAATTGCAAAGCCAGGGGGCGGGAAATAGAATGTGACGCTAATGTTATCATTTTTACCTCAGGAACATTTTACCTTGTTGCCAACAGACAATTAGCCTACCAACCTGTCTGAATATATTGAATAAATTGTGGTTCTGGTGAAGGGACTTCAATGGTGAGCTAAAACGATTAGATTACTATTATTATTTTACTTTTCTCTGGTCTTCGAGCATGGGCGACCCCAACAAACTTTAACCAGATGAAGGTGTGTCCCAGCACTTGCAATTTCATTGGTAACACAGCTGTAAGCACTGCCCCGTGCTCGAGCTCATTGGTTTTATTGCGTACAGAAAATCTACTGCAGGAGTAAAGTAAGAGCTTTGTCAAATTCTTAAATTAGTAAACTGTTGTTTTTCAGTGACATTTACAGCCATATCAACTGTTCGGTGGTCGAACTATCTTGTTGGTTGTGCCAAGTGAGGACAATATTGGACGGAATGGAGACACTGGATAGATAGATACAACGAGAGGACGAGAAGGATGATGGTTTCTGGAGTGGAGGAATATGGAAGGTTGATGGATGAATTTTAATCTGGCCCGGTGGTGGCAGATTGTGCAATGGCGGAAGCGGATGCAATGTTTGATTCTGTTGGTGCGAGTAAAGATGGTAAGAATGACTGGACCACGGTAATAAAGAAGAATGGAGCTAAAAGAGCTAAAGCTGGAAATGAACAGCAGTTTCTGGCTGAAGTAGAAGAATAAGGATGTTTATTTGTTTGCTATTACGAAGATGGTGAAGGACGAATTGAGAAAGGTGGAGTCAGAGTGACCAGGAGCGGTATGATGGTGATATCATGCGTATCGAAAGAGCAAAAGGAGAAAGTTCTATGGCTCTATAAACTGTCAACGTACGAAGTGGAGAGTTGTGTTTTTCAGAGTAGGGCACTGAAGAAAGGTGTCATCTCTCTGGAGAGCGAGGCTTCATGGTTTAGGGACAACATGGCGGGAATAGTTGGGCCACGTCGCTTAACCTTTTTTGTGAATGGAAAGAAGGAGGAAAACCTGTCTGTTCGATGAAGTCTCTCCCGACCCATGTAAAGCTGGGATATATGAGATATGCAGTGCGAGTGTATGTACAAAAGTCACTGCAATGTCATGCATGTAAAAGGTTTGGCCACGTATCAAGTATTTGCAGATGGAATATACTGTAATGACCTGACTAGATCATAAAAGAACAACTGTCCAGACAGAGGATTGAGTTTACGAATGGACGGTTTATTAAACCAACTTTACACAGGCTACTGTTTGGCCGTAGCCCACGCCAAATAAATGAAAGATAACCCACAAGCCAATCGCGACCTTCTCTTGTGAAGCCCAGACGTAAAAAGAGAGAGAACAAAGGCTAAACCTGGTCTTAACTTCCAATGCTCCATCCCCCTGCCCAACCCCCCTCCACGCCACTCCGCCAACCGCCAGGATGCCCGGCATCAGAACATTCCAGGCATTCCCGTGATTGGCAGATAGCAGGTTGATTGACATGTCGGACCCCGCGAACACTGGGTACTGGTAGGTACAACACAACCATCTACTAGCCTAACACATAACACACAGCTGTCTGTGCGGGTCGCTACACAGCCCCCCACCACAAAGTCCCTCGTCCCCGAGGGAACAAACAAAGTCTCTGAAGCGACCCGGAGGTCTCCTTTGCCTGCGTGGCTGTGATGGCCGCAGAGTGCCCCTCTGGGAACCAGGGGATGAAGGCAAGGACATGGGGGACAAGGAAGCGGGAACGGGTAATACAGTCCGTGGCTCTGGGGAACCACGCGGTGACACAGGGGGAGTGGGCTGTCTGGAGCCTTGTCTGCGGCACCTGGGGGTGGGTGCCTGGAGAATGTCATTGCCAGAGAGGGGAATTGTGGGGGTTCCTGGGGTTTGGGGAGAAGAGGCCCCTCTATATGGGGCTAACCTGTCCCGGTGCAGTGTCACCTTTTTCCCCCTGGGAGGAAGCTGCACCCGGTAAACAACCTCCCCTACCCTCTCCAGGACACTGCAGGGTCCCACCCAGTGACTGTCCAACTTGGGGCATCTGCCTTTTTTCCTTAGCGGGCTGTAGACCCAGACCAGCTCCCCAGCCACAAAGTGCCTTCCCCGGGTGTGCACGTCATAGTTCCTCTTCTGCCTCACACCTGCATTCAGCAGCTGCTCTCTGGCGAAGGTGTGGGCTGTCTCCAGGCGGTCCTGGAGTCTCCGGGCATACTCCGGCCCCGGGGAAACATGAGGGCTATCCAGGGGCCGACCAAATGCCATCTCCGCAGGGGTACGGATCTCTCTCCCGAGCATGAGGAGGGCAGGCGTGCAGGAGGTGGAGTCTTGGACAGCGGAGCGGCATGCCATGAGGACCATAGGCAGGTGCTTGTCCCAGTCAAGCTGGTGTTTGGAAGAGACGATGGCCAGCTGCTGTCCAAGCGTTTTGTTGAAGCGCTCCACAAGGCCATCACTTTGAGGATGGAGAGGAGTAGTGCGGGTCTTGTGCATACCCAGCCTCTCACACATGGTGGCGAACACACGGGACTCAAAGTTTCTGCCTTGGTCGCTGTGGATGGACTCTGCAGCTCCAAACCTGCTGAACATCCCCGCTGTCAGGGCGTCGACGATGGTCTCTGCCTCCTGGTCAGGCAGAGCATAGGCCTCGGGCCATTTTGTGAAATAGTCCATGGCCGTGAGCACCCAGCGGTTTCCACTGTCTGTGGTGGGGAACGGCCCAACTACATCCACTCCCACCCTCTCCATGGGAGCCCCCACTGGGAACTGTTGGAGCTGAGCATGAGAGTGGCCTGGGGGGCCCTTTCTCGCTGTGCAGTTGTCACAGCGGCGGCAAAAGTCTTCCACATCCCTCTTGTGCTGCCCCCAGTAAAAGCCCTGACGGAGGCGGCGCAGTGTTTTTGTGACCCCAAAGTGTCCAGTCCCCACCCCCCATGAGTACTCTGGAGCACAGCCTCCCGCAATGCTTTTGGGACCACCACCTGCCACCTCTCCTCCCCCGTAGCTGACTCCTTCCATGCCCGCTGTAACACGCCATCAGCCAGCCGCAGTCGCTCAAACTTTGACCACAACCCTTTGGTCGCGAGTGAGAGCGCTGTCACCTCTTCCCATGGTGGCCTCACCTGCGCCTCTACCCACTGTAGCACTGGCTGTAGGTCTGTGTCCCGTCCCTGCTGCTGCCCCCATTCAGCCACGTCGACAGTCTGCAGCTCACAGCAGACAGGCCCGCTCGCCCGACACACTGTGGCACAGACCCCCTCCTCTGCACACAGCTCTCTCTCCCGTCCCTCTCTCCGTTCACAGTGGCGGCAGCCGTCTGCAGTACAAGGCCGACGGGACATGGCGTCGGCGTTGGAGTGGCGTGCCCCTGCCCTGTGCACCACCGTGAAGTCATACGGCTGAAGCTCCTCCAACCAGCGTGCCACCTGCCCCTCTGGCTCTCTGAAAGACATGAGCCACTGGAGAGCAGAGTGGTCAGTCCTTACAGTAAAGGGCAGACCACCCAGGTAGTACTTAAAGTGTTTGACGGAAGCCACAACAGCCAAGAGCTCCCGCCCGGGTGACACAGTAGCGGGCGCTCATGTTTGTCAAATGTTTTGCTGAAGTACGCCACCGCTCTCTCCCCCTCTGGCCCCACCTGGGCCAGCACCCCACCCATGCCCACCTTGCTCGCGTCTGTGTCCAGGATAAAGGGCAATGTGAGGTCAGGGGGGGCGAGCACGGGGGCCCCGATCAGTGCACGTTTGAGGGTGTTGAACGCCTCCTCACACTCCACTGTCCAAGTGAAAGCCTTGTCCTTCGGCAGCAGGCGGTTCAGTGGAGCAGCAACGCTTGAGAAGCCCCATACAAACCTCCTGTAGTACGAGGCCAGGCCCAGGAAGCTCTTCAGCTGACGCTGGTCGGTGGGGGTGGGCCAGTCTCTGACAGCCGCTACCTTGTCCTCCATGGTGCTGATCCCCTCCTTCCCCACTCGGTGGCCCAAGAAGGACACCTCTCTCCTCATGAAGTGGCACTTCTCGGGGTGGAGCTTCAGACCTGCGGCAGCCACCCTCTCCAGCACACACCGTAGCGCCCCCAGGGCTGACTGGAAGGAGCTGCCATGGGCCAGGATGTCATCGAGGTATACCAGACACTGCTGTCGGGGGATGCCATCCAGCACCCTGTCCATCAAACGCTCAAAAGTAGCTGGAGCGTTGCACAGGCCAAAGCACAGGACCTTGAACTGCCAGTGTCCTCTGTTAGTGGAGAACGCAGTTTTGGCTCTGGCCTCTGGGGAGAGGGGCACCTGCCAGTAGCCACTGCGGAGGTCTAGTGAGGAGAACCAGGAGGACCCCCTAACCAGGTCCAGCGACTCATCGATACGTGGTATGGTATATGAGTCCTTCCTGGTTACCTCATTCAGCCGCCTGTAGTCCGCACAGAACCTCAGCTTGCCCCCCTTCTTCGGAACCATGACGACTGGCGCCGCCCAGGGGCTGTCTGAGGGCTCAATGAAGTCTGCCCGCTGCATCTCCAACACAGCCTTGTCTGCCGCCTCCTGGCGTGCCAGCGGGATACGGCGGGGACGCATCTTGATAGGTCGAGCATCACCTGTGTCGATCTCATGCTGCACCAGATGAGTCTGACCCACCTCTTCCTCACTCAGCGCAAAGCTGTCTCTGAATTCAAACAGAAACTGCCTCAACCGTTCCTGCTGCTCGGGGTCAAGACCAACACAGTTCCTCCCCCATATCTCCCTCACTGCAGACAGTGTCCTCTCCCCTCCCATCTGGGGTAGCTGGGCTGGGGGGCGCGGCCCCGGGCTCACAGAGGACTGTGTCGTGGAGGTAGCTGGGGGAATGTAACGCAACGCCGTAGGTGACAGGGGGCTGGGGAAAAGTCACACCCAGATGTGGGGGAGGGGGGACAGCCATGAGTCTCTGCTGCTTTAACTGTTGGAGTAAAGGGTTTGTTGGGTTGAGTGAATGTGACATTAGGGGCCATGGTGACCTCCGGCCCTCCCTGGAAGCTCAGTGTGCCCCTATTTAGGTCAAACTGGCAGCCTGTGCTCCTAAGAAAGTCCAACCCCAGGATACAAGGGTCCTGCACAGCCGCCACCCACACAGGATGACGCACAGTCCTGCCCCCTACTGTCAGAGTCATTATTCCCTTCCCTTTCATGGGTGCCAGCTCACCTGTGACTGTGCGGAGCTGCACAGTTGTAGGCTCACACTGAGTCCAACCTGGCACAATATCTGGCCTCACCAGGGTTACTGTGGACCCAGTGTCCACCAGGGCGGAGCAGGGCACCCCCTCCACAGTGACAGGGACATGACAAAAGTCCCCAACACAGGTCCGGCCCACCACAACAACAGGCTCCATCCGCTTGCCCTCGTCTGCTTCTGGGGAAGTGGAGCCTTGCTTCCCGTCTGTGCCGGTGGGCTCCTCCTGAAGAAGATGGTGGTTGGGATAGAAAGCCAGGGGTCCGCACTACCCGGTCTATGCGGACCCCGAGCCGTTTCCCTGAGCTCTGGGGGACATGGGGCAATCTCGGCGCAGATGGCCTGGCTGGCCACAACCCCAGCAGACCCTGGGACCAGGGCGTGTGTTTCGTGCCGCCTGTAGCGACACAGCACGAATGAGTTCTGTCATTTCAGCCACCCATGCAGGCTTTTCCGGCTCCGGGCTGCTCTGCCCCCCAGCTCGCACAGAGGGTCTGTCTCCCTGCACCCCCACCAAAGCCCCAGCTGAAGCCCCAGCCCACACCAGCTCCCTCTCCAAAGCCATCTCCATGGCTACCTGCAATGACTCAGGATGAGCCAGCTGGGTCTGTATGCGCAGCTCCGTAGGAGAGAGCGCCTGTATGAACTGGTCCCGTGCTAGCGCGCTCTGCACAGAGGGGGGCATGTGAGCATATGCCCGCCGAGAGAGGCTCTCAATGTCATTAGCTAGCACCCGTAGAGGCTCTCCAGGCTGCCTGCGTCTATTACTCAGTTCGGAGCGCAGTAGCCCGGGCTGTACACACTGTCCATAGTGCCTCCTCAGTGCTCCCACTAAAGCACCATAATCACGTCTGTCCTCGGGGCTAATCAATATCAAACAGGCCAGAGCTTCTTCCGTGAGGCATAAAGCCAACTGCAGTGCCCTATCTTCATCCGACCACCCCCTAAAATGAGCTAACAGTTCAAACTGAGCATGAAAAGCTTCCCAATCCGCCTTACCGGAATACTTCGGGGTCTTAACAGATACGGACGCAGCCGGGAACTGGGCACCGCCATGTTTGTTTACATCCTGAGCCCCAGATTCCTCGTCCCGCCGCGTCGACGTCACCCCTTCGGTCCGCCCACCAGAATCCGCGCGAAACACAGTCGACGAAGCACTCATGCCCGCTTCAGCCGCCATCACTCTAACGTCCTCCCTCAAGCGGCCTCTGGGCTCCGATGCCCTGGCGATCTCCTCAGCCAGAACCCCCGACGTCCATGCACACGCACCTCCTTGGCCATAATCGTCCCCTACCTCCACCTTCACTTTCGGATTCCCTCGAAGCATCTTCAACCCCCGTTCTCACCTACGGTAGCTAGCCACAGAAGTCAGCTAGCTAGCTGGCTAACTTTTATCAACGTTTTTACTTCTGACACCAATGTAATGACCTGACTAGATCATAAAAGAACAACTGTCCAGACAGAGGATTGAGTTTACGAATGGACGGTTTATTAAACCAACTTTACACAGGCTACTGTTTGGCCGTAGCCCACGCCAAATAAATGAAAGATAACCCACAAGCCAATCGCGACCTTCTCTTGTGAAGCCCAGACGTAAAAAGAGAGAGAACAAAGGCTAAACCTGGTCTTAACTTCCAATGCTCCATCCCCCTGCCCAACCCCCCTCCACGCCACTCCGCCAACCGCCAGGATGCCCGGCATCAGAACATTCCAGGCATTCCCGTGATTGGCAGATAGCAGGTTGATTGACATGTCGGACCCCGCGAACACTGGGTACTGGTAGGTACAACACAACCATCTACTAGCCTAACACATAACACACAGCTGTCTGTGTGGGTCGCTACAATACGTTTTGAAGAGTCTGAGGATGCACGATGCTGCAATTGTGATGGGAAGCATTTTCCTGAGTTTCCTGAGTGCCCTGTTAGGGTGAAGGAGGTCAAAGTAGCGAGGCTCAGGGCTGTCAAGCAGGTCTCCTATGTAGAGCGGCAAAAAGGTTATTGGATCTACAGGACTTCACGGCTGAAACATTGCAGGGAATACTGTCGGAAGATACTCCTCCCTCTCAGGCCCCAGAGCCTGTGTAGGGATCTGAGTAGACATTTGAAACTGACTGAAATAGTACATTGATGTTTGTTTTAGTAAAAACGTTTGGGAATAATATGAGTTTTTTTTTTTAAACCTTTCTTTTGCTGCATTGAAGTTGCCCAGTTTTCACCCCATACAGTAGGTGGCGGCATGCACCTCTAACGTGTGTTTGCGGACCACCATAATACCATAGAAGAAAATCAACTGCCTATTGAATGACGTTTTCAGCGCGGGGAAATCAGAGGCTCTTGTGCGGAAGTCAACGTAAACATGAACGTGATATCAAAGATTCTGCGATAGATTGATTCATAATATCCTCCAGAAAAGACTTGACTAGGGGGACATTAACATCAACATTGAAACCATTTCGTGCAACACTGTTGGCGGAGCAGAGTAGTAGCCTACAACAATAATGTTGCTCTAGCCAGAATTCACTACTGCAATGGAGGTCGAGGTGGACGTAATAGAGTTCAGGGTACCCATTGAAAATAACAAAACACTGTTTGTCTGGAATATTCAACCCATATTTTCAGAAGCTTTTATTTACGTAAGTCTCATTGATGAATTGTTTGTGACTAATACAGTAGTTAGCTATGTGATTAATACAGTAGTTATCTGGCTTAGTTAATGACGTTTGAGAATCGCCACACTTAATTCAGAAAGAAACTAGTGAGACTATTTTCTTTGTCATCATCATTCATCATTACATGCAATGACATTAAAGCAATCTAATAGTATAGGCCCTTTATATGACTTTGTTTTGGACACATCTACATTTTACAATTAACTTGCAGAACACTAATGCAACTTTGATACGGAATCTTTGATAGGAGAGCAAGGTATAAAGGGAAAGGGGGATACCTAGTCAGTTGTACAACTGAATTGTGTCTTCCACATTTAACCCAACCCCTCTGAATCAGAGAGATGCGGGGGGGCTGCCTTAATCGACATCCACGTCATTGGCGCCCGGGGAACAGTGGGTTAACTGCCTTGCTCAGGGGCATAACTACAGATTTGTACCTTGTCAGCTCGGGGATTCGATCCAGCAACCTTTCGGTTACTGGCCCAACGCTCCTACCCACCAGCCTATCTAATTGAAATTCTATACTGTGTTCTTTTAAAGGAATCCATCTGGAACATCTTCTGTAAGTTTGGACCGCTGTATCTGGTGAAGGTGTGTCCCAATGCTGCCGTGGTCGAGCCAGGGTTCTATGCCCTAGTCAAGTACTTCTCCGCAGCCCAGGCATCTAAAGCACAGAGAGCCACACACGGAAGAGGCTTTTTCCAGAGCTCTCCTTTGAAGGTAAGGGAACTTTTCAGAGAGAAACTTACTCAAATATTACAAGCTATAGAGCCCCACAGTGGAGGTGTCATAATACCCATAAAACCTAGCGGTCAAACAGGAAAATGGTTCCAATGGTTTTTTCACCATTCATTTTATCCCATAGGGGATTTTAGAGACACTTAAAATAAGGGCTGTGTTTCGTGTAGGCTTACCTTGGCGTGACGTTTTGATAACCATGTAAAACTCTCTCGGACAAGGTGACTTTTATCAATATATTAGGCTCTATTTACTCTCAGATTTGGAAACGCTAATTAGCATCAAAGTAAACATCATGCAAAACTACAAATCCCTGCAAGCTCCTGCACATAATCTCTAGCTGCCACCTATGCTAACAGGTGTTGTGTCAATTTATAACTTGCACAAAAATTTAGCAATTTATTAATTAATACATTTAACTAACATGATATAGTTAATCCAGAGATTCTTACCTTTGCCTTGATTCGTCAGTCTCGTCCAGATAATTTGTAGTTCTTTTCGATAGCCACATGAGCAGCTAATTAGCGTTTCATTTTTGGGGGTTAAATACAGGCGAATATATTGATAAAAGTCACCTTGTTCTAGAGAGATTTACACGGTTATCAAATCATCCCGCCAGAGTAAGCCTACACGAAACACAGCCCTTATTTGAAGTGTTTCTAAAATCCCCTATGGGAAACATTTTTACATTGACATTTTAGTCATTTAGCAGACGCTCTTATCTAGGTGGAAAAACGATTTAGATCCATTTCCTTGTTGACCGCTAGGTTTTATGGGTATTATGACTCGTACGGTGGTACTCTATTGTACAATTTAGTGCTTGCAGTTCTCATATGTATTTACAAACATCAATTCCAAAGAGATATCAAAATACTCTCCAAATTGATTGTATTATAATTGTATTATTTCATAAGATCATTGCTTATGTGACATGACGTGTATATATTTTCAACCAAGCACTTTTCCCCATTTAAAACAACTTCGAGGCCCCAAGAGTAGTCTTTTTCTCACAGCTGCTGTGAACCTTCACAGTAACACTTGACCAATAACTAATACCAGACCTTGACCAGTAGATGGCAATGTCTTTCCACTCAATGATGATTTGTAGACCGGCCTCTTGCTGGTAGTCTCTGCTCTGCTGCACTTTCTGCCCAAAACACTGTTCACCATGAAGTCATAACCATTGTAGTGATTGACATTTAGAACTGATTGTACATTCTCTGTCTGTTCTCCAGGTAAAGCTGAGCACAAAGCAGTACCCAAACTTCCTTCACAACTCCAAGCCACTGAGCCATAGCAAGTGTCAGGACTTGGCCAATCACTACCTGGGATTTAATGGATGGAGCACCCACATTGTTACAGTAAGAAGCAGCAATGCCCCAAAATGTGTCTCTTTTATGTTCCAATACTAATATATTTGCCTGTATGTTACAGGATGATACAACAGATACAGTATTTGTTTGGTTAGGTGGGTGCAGCCGATGTGAAATCGATAGCTAGTTAGCTTTGTGTGAGCAATGACCTAAAGTATTTCTAAAGACATTAAAAAGATTGACAACACAAGCAGATGATAGGTTGTCAGACTTTAAAGTAACACATCTTCAGTCCCAAATGTTGAAGTCAATCCATTTCTGCTGTAGAGAATATGGACCATGTCGTATACCGTCGCTGTATGATGAAAACCTCATATATCCAAAACAGAAACTTTTCAGAACATTTGAAAAAATGACCATATTTTCCTGTTAACGAACATACAATTATGAAACTTCAGAAGCTATTTTGAATATATTTTCTTGGTCCTAGAGTCATAAAATGTTCAGAGTACATTGAGGGGAGTTACTGCTTTCAATAAATGAGAACTTTTTTTATATATATGACAATTGGCAAAAATGTAGTTACAAGGTTTTCCTCAGACAATGACAATATGTAATATAATGAAACCTTCCTTTCTCTGGACAGCTGAAGGACATCTCCAACTGTGACAATGCCGGCAGGTTGTCCACCACACCTGGTGACCCTCAGGAGATTACCCTGAAGTACGGCTGCATCATGGAGGTCACCTTCCCACAGCATGGCCTTAGCTGTCGAGGCGTCGGAGTGGCAGAGGAGACCGTGGAGGGCACCGGTGAGATTCAGCAGAACAGCCACAGTGCCTATGTGAAGGTTGTGTTTCAGAAAGAATCTGAATGAGAATCACCTTTATTTGCGAAGTACAGGAATTTGACCTTGTGAAATGGTGGTGACAGGGCCTTATAATAAACAGAATACAGTGGGGGAAAAAAGTATTTAGTCAGCCACCAATTGTGCAAGTTCTCCCACTTAAAAAGATGAGAGAGGCCTGTAATTTTCATCATAGGTACACGTCAACTATGACAGACAAATTGAGGAAAAAAATTCCAGAAAATCACATTGTAGGATTTTTTATGAATATATTTGCAAATTATGGTGGAAAATAAGTATTTGGTCACCTACAAACAAGCAAGATTTCTGGCTCTCACAGACCTGTAACTTCTTCTTTAAGAGGCTCCTATGTCCTCCACTCGTTACCTGTATTAATAGCACCTGTTTGAACTTGTTATCAGTATAAAAGACACCTGTCCACAACCTCAAACAGTCACACTCCAAACTCCACTATGGCCAAGACCAAAGAGCTGTCAAAGGACACCAGAAACAAAATTGTAGACCTGCACCAGGCTGGGAAGACTGAATCTGCAATAGGTAAGCAGCTTGGTTTGAAGAAATCAACTGTGGGAGCAATAATTAGGAAATGGAAGACATACAAGACCACTGATAATCTCCCTCGATCTGGGGCTCACGCAAGATCTCACCCCGTGGGGTCAAAATGATCACAAGAACGGTGAGCAAAAATCCCAGAACCACACGGGGGACCTAGTGAATGACCTGCAGAGAGCTGGGACCAAAGTAACAAAGCCTACCATCAGTAACACACTACGCCGCCAGGGACTCAAATCCTGCAGTGCCAGACGTGTCCCCCTGCTTAAGCCAGTACATGTCCAGGCCCGTCTGAAGTTTGCTAGACTGCATTTGGATGATCCAGAAGAGGATTGGGAGAATGTCATATGGTCAGATGAAACCAAAATATAACTTTTTGGTAAAAACTCAACTCGTCATGTTTGGAGGACAAAGAATGCTGAGTTGCATCCAAAGAACACCATACCTACTGTGAAGCATGGGGGTGGAAACATCATGCTTTGGGGCTGTTTTTCTGCAAAGGGACCAGGACGACTGATCCGTGTAAAGGAAAGAATGAATGGGGCCATGTATCGTGAGATTTTGAGTGAAAGCCTCCTTCCATCAGCAAGGGCATTGAAGATGAAACGTGGCTGGGTCTTTCAGCATGACAATGATCCCAAACACACCGCCCGGGCAACGAAGGAGTGGCTTCGTAAGAAGCATTTCAAGGTCCTGGAGTGGCCTAGCCAGTCTCCAGATCTCAACCCCATAGACAATCTTTGGAGGGAGTTGAAAGTCTGTGTTGCCCAGCGACAGCCCCAAAACATCACTGCTCTAGAGGAGATCTGCATGGACGAATGGGCCAAAATACCAGCAACAGTGTGTGAAAACCTTGTGAAGACTTACAGAAAACGTTTGACCTGTGTCATTGCCAACAAAGGGTATATAACAAAGTATTGAGAAACTTTTGTTATTGACCAAATACTTATTTTCCAAATAAATTCATTAAAAATCCTACAATGTGATTTTCAGGATTTATTTTTCTCACTTTGTCTGTCATAGTTGACGTGTACCTATGATGAAAATTACAGGCCTCTCTCATCTTTTTAAGTGGGAGAACTTGCACAATTGGTGGCTGACTAAATACTTTTTTCCCCCACTGTATATTGACAGAATATAGACAAAATAATTTACGTATACTTTTGCCCAACTCAGGGTTTGTTGACATAAAGGTGTTGATCTCTAATTACCTTTTAAAATGTCTGTGTTATTCTCGGAACAGAGCACATTGAGGGCAAAAGATACGATTTGTGTCTTTGTAATGAAATAACTAATTATTGTGCAACGAAAGTGAAAGCTCTAGTCTGTCAACACATGCTAGATAACGCTCTGCATTTATTTCACTAAAACGCCTCTCTGTTGTTTTGGGCCATAGGTACAGACATTGTCCTGCTAAAAAGAGGAAAGCTCCAGAGATGGGCCAGGGACAAAGCAGTCGTTGACGCTTTCGAGAAGGTGTTGCTGCTGGTTCTGGGTGAGTAAAGCTTCATTTAAATTGGGGAGATGTGGAAACGGCAGTCCAAGCTCCCGCCACCACTTGAGTTTTTTTCCCATACGGCTGATTGGGCACATCGTTGAGCACATCTTGTCACACATCATGACACATATTGAGGCAAAAATTAGACCGTAGCCTAGTGGTAAAATAAAACTTGACGATTTCAATACGATTTCAATTTATTGGCCCATGTAGCCTATTTATCTTTTAATGCAGTCATCTCGGTTTTCATTTTATAATAATATAATATGCCATTTAGCAGACGCTTTTATCCAAAGCGACTTACAGTCATGTGCGCATACATTTTTACGTATGGTTGGTCCCGGGGATCGAACCCACTACCCTGGCGTAACAAGCGCCGTGCTCTACCAATTGAGCTACAGAGGACCACCTGCATTTGAAGCATTGTTTTATGTTTCACTTGTTTGTAACAATTGCAAATACTTTGGCCACTTTGTTTTTGTAGTTCACAGTTAGATAGATACCCATCTTGATCAAGAAACATCTTGATTCTATGTTTAGCGGAGGTCTTCTGTGAATAAAGTGGCACGGAAGGGCAAAAAATAATCTAACGATGCACTTTGGCTGCTCTACGAGTGGTCTGGATCACTCATAGATGTGCAAAGGTTTTTAAGATCAACGTTATTAACGAAGGCTCTGGGAAACACCTCGGCTACTAAAGATGCATCGTAAGATGGTTCTAACGATAATCTTAACGCTACGAAGGCTCTGGGAAACGAGGCCCTGAACTTTAAGTGAGCGAATCATTGGAATCATTATGAAGATTGCAGCTCAGTCTTCCATGTGTAGATGCATGGGCAGGGATATCCTCCGCCATAAGGGAATAAAAATGTAATCACAAAAAAATGATGTCTTCCAGGTAATGGGAAAGTTGTAGTTGAATGCAGGATGGAGCGAGATAATGTCCTACAAGACGAGGATCTGGAAGGACTCATAAAGGTACCACACTGTTCTCTTACAGTAATTATTCCACACTTTAGATTACCATTGTATTCTTTAAATTGTTTTCTACCCACATGGGATGTTTAGTCGGTATGTATTTTGGCCATTGTAGTATTTACAAAAATTGCCAGTGCAGTTTAAATTATTGGTAACTTTACTGGACAATCACTGGTGTTAACTTTATGTAATATTAACTTTAGTAGTATACTTTATAACTTAATGTAACTGATTATATGTAATTGTGTATTCTGCATAACTCAGTCTTGTTGACCGCAAGCATTAATGAAATCTAAATCAAATCTGATCTCAGGAATGAATGTCCTTTCTTTGTATTTCTTTGTCAGGTGAATGACATTCCCTGGAGCCAATTTGACCCTGACGGCCAGGAGGAGGATGAGGATATACCGTGGGACCTCAGTGTCAACATGTGACATGTACCTGGAGACAGTTCACCTGTGTTCACCTGCACTCACTGTGTTCAAGTTAGTGCCAAACAACAACATGGCATTTCCTGTTACTTTTAGAAGAATGTACCTGAGAAATTGTATTTGTTTTGTGGAAAATACCTTTTGTAAACTGTATTTCTTGACGTACTACTACAGGATATAACATGCTTTTGAAATTCTGTGAATGTTTATGAACTTTTGACAACTCAATATTTTATTAAAAGCACAAGTTCTTCTCTCCTTATCGTGTTTGTGTCTCCTAGAGAGAGAAATTGAGAGCAGCCAGTCTGAGTTTGTGTTTGGTGGTAAAATGTGTCAAATTGTCCAATTAGATGATTAAGCAATGAGACAGTAAAGGAGTCACAATCCGCCAGTAGGCACTGAGCGTTGGCTCGCCTGTGCATCAGTGTGCTCCCCCAGGGGAGCCTCTTTACCACTGGCACGGTGTGTAAGCTTCCTCAAACCAGTCTCACCAGTGCTATTTGTCATGCCATGAGATCATCATATCACAACGTCTCAAAGGGAGTTTTCTTCTCCCGTTTTAGAATTGTTTTCCTTTCATTGTTTTTGTTTTCTAATCTAAACATCTGCAGCCATGGATACCGAACTCCTCTCTATCCTAGTCTGCCTCTGCGTCATTAGAAGTGTATGAGTGCATTGCAGACTATTTTACTGTAAGTCAATGTGGTGGGTCACAGTCATTTTATGATATTGTGTTATTGTAGGATGAAAGTGTAACAAATATAAATATTTTCAGTTGTAATGTTATTTATTGAATTACAACAAAGTGCAGTCAGTGCCACGTCCAGTAGTATTACGTTTTCCCTCCTGATTAGCAGGTTTTAGTGATTGACAGCCAAACACATAAAAGTATAGATTGTTTCAATTTGTTGTCGTGAAATGTACGTACAGTAATGTACAGTCGTGGTCAAATGTTTAGAGAATGACACAAGGATTGGTCTTCACAAAGTTTGCTGCTTTAGTGTTATGAGATATTTTTGTCAGATGTTACTATTGTATAATTACAAGCATTCCATAAGTGTCAAAGACTTTTATTGACAATTACATTAAGTTTATGCAAAGAGTCAATATTTGCAGTGTTGACCTTTCTTTTTCAAGACCTCTGCAATCCGCCCTGGCATGCTGTCAATTAACTTCTGGGCCACATCCTGACTGATGGCAGCCCATTCTTGCATAATCAATGCTTGGAGTTTGTCAGAATTTGTGGGTTTTTGTTTGTCCACCCGCCTCTTGAGGATCGACCACAAGTTCTCAATGGGATTAAGGTCTGGAGAGTTTCCTGGCCATGGACCCAAAATGTCGATGTTTTGTTCCCCGAGCCACTTAGTTATCACTTTTGCCTTATGGCAAGGTGTTCCATCATGCTGGAAAAGGCATTGGTCGTCACCAAACTGTTCTTGGATGGTTGGGAGAAGTTGCTCTCGGAGGATGTGTTGGTACCATTCTTTATTCATGGCTGTGTTCTTAGGCAAAATTGTGAGTGAGCCCACTCCCTTGGCTGAGAAGCAACCCCACACAAGAATGGTCTCAGGATGCTTTACTGTTGGCATGACACAGGACTGATGGTAGCGCTCACCTTGTCTTCTCCGGACAAGGTGTTTTCCGGATCCCCCAAACAATCTGAAAGGGGATTCATCAGAGAAAATGACTTTACCCCAGTCCTCAGCAGTCCAATCCCTGTACCTTTTGCTGAATATCAGTCTGTCCCTGATGTTTTTCCTGGAGAGAAGTGGCTTCTTTGCTGCCCTTCTTGACACCAGGCCATCCTCCAAAAGTCTTCGCCTCACTGTGCGTGCAGATGCACTCACACCTGCCTGCTGCCATTCCTGAGCAAGCTCTGCACTGGTGGTGCCCTGATCCTGCAGCTGAATCAACTTTAGGAGACGGTCCTGGCGCTTGCTGGACTTTCTTGGGTGCCCTGACGCCTTCTTCACAACAATTGAACCTCTCTCCTTTAAGTTCTTGATGATCCGATAAATAGTTGATTTAGGTGCAATCTTACTAGCAGCAATATCCTTGCCTGTGAAGCCCTTTTTGTGCAAAGCAATGATGACGCCACGTGTTTCCTTGTAGGTAACCATGGTTAACAGAGGAAGAACAATGATTTCAAGCACCACCCTCCTTTTAAAGCTTCCAGTCTGTTATTCTAACTCAATCAGCATGACAGAGTGATCTCCAGCCTTGTCCTCATCAACACTCTCACCTGTGTTTAAGAGAGAATCACTGACATGATGGCAGCTGGTCCTTTTGTGGCAGGGCTGAAATGCAGGGGGATTAAGTTCATTTTCATGGCAAAGAGGGACTTTGCAATTAATTGCAATTCATCTGATCACGCTTCATGACATTCTGGAGTATATGCAAATTGCCATCATCAAAACTGAGGCAGCAGACTTTGTGAAAATTAGTATTTGTGTCATTCTCAAAACTTTTGACCACGACTGTATATTAGTCAGCATTAGACTTGTCTCCTAGCTTATCCACACTCCGTAGTCCTGGAATCTGAATGAGGAGACATACCCAGGCAGCCATCCACCCATTTTGGCAGCCCAATATGGGAGGTACAATATGTGTTGAAAGTTGGAGTTGCAATCTGTTGTCTCTGTTAAGTTTACAGTAATCTATATTAGTCAGCATCAGACTTCGAACTTATCCACACTCTGGTATGATGAAGAATCCCAATGAAGAGAGAGATAACCAGGCAACCATGGATGGTTTGGGAGGAGACATACAGTCAGGTCCATAATTATTGGTACCCTTGATAAAGATTAGCAAAAAAACGGTATAATAATACTGAGCTATGTTGTGTGCTCCAAAAAAAAGTGGGACATTATATAATTTTAAACTAATACAATTGCTCAGAGAAACAGATTTTGTTTAACAAGTAACCACATTATTTTTTTGTTAAAATGGGGGTCAAAAAATTGGCACTCCTGTTTTCAATACTCTCGGATAACAACACTGAGCCTTTTTCTGAAATGTTTTATGAGATTGGATAACATGTTGGGAGGGATCTTTGACCATTCCTCCACACAGAATATTTCCAGATTGTTGATATCCTTCTTCTGCTCTTATGGACTGCCCTCCTCAATTCAAACCACAAGTTGTCAACGGGGTTCAAGTCCAGAGACTGAGATGGACATTGCAAAATGATGATTTTTGTGGTCAATTAACAAGGGCCCCAGGACCAGTGGAAGCAAAATAGCCCCATAACATCAAAGATCCACCACCATATTTTACTGTAGGTATAAGGTAATTTTCTGCATATGCTTCTGTTTTTCAACGCCAAACCCACCACTGTCTTCTGACCATCAAACTCAGATGGTCAGATGACATGAAAATAGAGCTCTTTGGCCTGAAAAGCGGAAGCAAAGTACCTCATATCTACGGTATACCTCAAACCTGTGTTTTGAATTGAAGAGGGCAGGCAGTCCATAAGAGCAGACAAAGGAGATCAAGGGTCTGGAAAGATTCTGTATGGAGGAATGATCTAAGATCCCTCCCAACGTGTTCTCAAATCTCTTTCTCTGAGCAATTGTAAGAGTATAAAATAATATTTAGCATGCAATATACGTGGCTCAGTATTTGTATTATTTACTATATTTTATATACAGTATTTTTTGCTCATCTATATCAAGGGTGCCAATAATTATGGACATGACTGTATTGGCCAACACCGTTTGATTTGAGGATTAGAAGAGAAGTGGTTTATGGTCGGTTGCCTAAAGCCTCATGTCTTTGGTGTCTTCCAGGGTTAGCTTGTTGTTTTCACAGGTGTGGGCTGAAGTTGTGAGTCACTTCACAGCTCACACCTCCCTTCATAGCACTAGTTCAGCTAAATACCGACTAATAACACACATTCGGTGGAAGTGGCAGACTGCGGGTATTTTGAAGACAATTATTGGGCCAAGGATGATGAGTAGTACTTGACCTCAGAAGAAGATGAATAAATCACCTATAAGAGACTGAGTTTTACAAAACCAGATGCTATTTCCTGACCTTGTGAAAGGTTTTAACCTCAATCATATCCCAAACTCTCATATATTTGCATGTGAATTATTGAGTCAAATGATCTACGCTAGGGTTAATCCATAACTTTGACTTAAAAAGGAATTCAAATGTTACTCCTGCAATAGCGTAAGACTATTTCCTTAAATGTAATAGTTATTTGTTAATAAAAATGTAATGGTAAGTGATGGTGAGAAAAAGCAATATGAAAAACTGACATTTAATACCATAACTTTTCTTTAGTGATTAGCAATGTTCTGCCAAATGTTGACATTCTGTTCTAATTCAGACTGTCAGACCCGTCCAACATGTCATATTCTAGGGTGTAGTTCTCATACAGATATACCACAGCATTTATAGCCCCTTCATGAACTTCCACGGTAATAATCCCCTGTGAATCAGATGCGATATTTCTGTTTTAGCTAGCGGTGCTTAAAAATCAGACCTATGATAATGTAGGTCTATGTGGTGAATCATAACACTTAATACCTTGACACCTGTTCATTAACCATTGTGTTTATATATAGATTCGTTTCGATCTCAAGTCAGTGAATCATATGCCATAAAATATGATTCACCTCCATGTTTCTATGTCAGGTTTACTTAATGAGCAGTGCAGGGTGTGTCATTCTGTTTACCCTTCTGGCTCCATTAGATATAAATCATCTGATTCTCACTGAGCTCAACTGGCCCTCAGTCAAACCTCACTGTTTAGACATGATCTGACTACACCTGGCTGTAACCTTACATGAACCCTACAGCAATAGGCTACATGCATGTACATTGCCTTCAGAAAGTATTTTCACCCCTTGACTTTTTCCACATTTTGTTGTTTTATAGCCTGAATTTAAAACGTGATTACATTTAGATTTTTTGTCACTGGCCTACACACAATACCCCATAATATGAAAGTTATTGTATTTAATCAATTTTTAATTCAAGCTGTAACACAACAAAATGTGGAATAAGTTTTAGGGTATGAACACTTTTTGAAGGCACTGTATGCGCTAGGAAATGGAAACTGAAACTAGAAAAGAAAACAGTAGGGAAAACTGTTTTACTTCACTGCTTGTGAATTCACTATGCATATTTTCTGTCTATTCGACGAATATTGCTTTGATTACGTTATTGTGGAATGCAATTTAATGGAGGGGGTTGAAACGGAATTTGTAATAGCTCAAAGTACTGTGTTCAAAACAGGCGAGCCCTGCTGAAACCCGTTTACTTATCCTCATTGAAGACAGGCTTTTGAATATAGACTAACTACAGTTTGAGAAGTTACATCTGACTTGTTTTTTAGGACTTTCCTTTATAGATTAGTATGCTATAGGCCAAATTCCACTGCCAACCGTGCATGTCCTGAGCATGTTTAACTCAAATCTGAACGTTTACACGCCGACAGACAGTGCATCAAGATGCAACAGAATGAGCACACAGAGTAGCAATATTTGAAAGTATAAAAATTTGTATTTACCTGACAGCAACAATATGCACGATTTTCAAATAAATAAAAATGTAACCTTGAAATATACATAAATAAATCCATTATATTGCAGTTTGACATCACACATTACATAATTGTAGAATGGTAGGCAATCAAAATCAAGTACAGTATGAAAATCAATTCTGCACGTTCAAATTCATGTTCTGTTGGACCACAAAAGGCTATCAGAGTTGTGTTCCAGAATGAACTGTAGGGTGTACAGGAGCTCTTTTCGAACCACTTCCCAGGCGCAGTAACTGAAATTCTGTGAAAATACAAATAAACTGTTAGGGAAATGTAGGCTAATATTGACATAGATATATTATCAAAGTAGTGTTTTCTATTATAGTATTTTTGCTTTTATCCTACTTTTTCTTTTAGGACTTCTGCGATGTTCCCGAAGTATGTCTTCAGCACCTTTGCCCATACTAGATAATCACGTGTATCCACACTCCCCATCATCTGACACAAGAAGAAAAGAGGCAGGCGAACAAAAATAATTCAAATGTTTAAGTAATCTGTATTAGCATAGGTAGGTACTCACACATTTGCTCTCTTCAATCTGACGGTAGATAATATTCTGAAAATACTCCAACTTCTGTTGGTCCCACATTGTTGGCAGGTCGTCAACTCCAAACAATGAGTCGATGTTCTTCAATGTCTCATAAATAGACTTAACACCGCTGCTGCTCAACTGAAACGGACAAGAACAATAATTTCAAATAACATATGACAGTGTAAGATTGTCTTATTTATTGTAAGGGTTGCAAATATACTTTCATGCTCTAATGAACACTTGGATATGAGCCCATGCGGTTACCTGTGGCGCGCCGGAGGTTGCGAAAGCAGTGGCTGGGAATGCCATGAAGACATTATCCTGCAGGCACTCCAGAGGAAAATTACCTCCCTGAAAGAAAGACAAAACACAGAAGTCAGGCTGAGTTAGTCAGTTAATACACTTTGTTAGATACTACAATTAAAGCCCAAAGTAATTTAAAAAATGTACCATGTCTCTCAGTAGGTTGTGGGTTGTTCGCACCAGCTGTTCTTTTAACTGACAAGGCATGGAGCAAACTTGCGCGAGGCAGAGGAAGGTGCTCATCCAAGTGATAGTCTGAAGTGCCACTCTTAGGGTAGCTAGATGACCTGCAACAGAGTATCATTGTTAGTTAAATTTAATCCTGAAAATGATTCATTCGTTAAAACCTGAAGTAATGATAAAATGATAGCATATAGACTCACCTGTTGCCAGTATAGTGCACATAACCTCCAGAGTCAGAATGTGGTTTGTGTTCTGATCCCATACAGTGAGGGAAAAAAGTATTTGATCCCCTGCTGATTTTGTATGTTTGCCCACTGACAAAGAAAGGATCAGTCTATACTTTTAATGGTAGGTTTATTTGAACAGTGAGAGACAGAATAACAAAAAAATCCAGAAAAACGCATGTCAAAAATGTTATAAATTGATTTGCATTTTAATGAGGGTGTCACGCCCTGGCTCTGGGACTCTGTTATGTTGAGCCAGGGTGTGTAGTTTCTATGTGTTTGGGTTCTAGGTTCATTATCTAGCTCATGTGTTTCTGTGTTGGCCAGGGTGGTTCTCAATCAGAGGCAACGAGTATCAGCTGTTGCTTGTTGTCTCTGATTGGGAACCATACTTAGGCAGCCTGTTTTCCACAGTATTTTGTGGGATCTTGTTCCGTGTATGGTTTGTGTCTGTTACCTAGGACTTCACGTATCGTTTTGTTGTTTTGTTGTCATTGAATAGTACTCATTAAAAGTATGTTCACTTATCACGCTGCGCATTGGTCCACTCTGTATGACGATCGTGACAGAGGGAAATAAGTATTTGACCCCCTCTCAATCAGAAAGATTTCTGGCTCCCAGGTGTCTTTTATACAGGTAACGAGCTGAGATTAGGAGCACACTCTTAAAGGGAGTGCTCCTAATCTCAGCTTGTTAACTGTACAAAAGACACCTGTCCACAGACGCAATCAATCAATCAGATTCCAAGCTCTCCAAGGATGTCAGGGGAAAGATTGTAGACCTACACAAGGCTGGAATGGGCTACAAGACCATCGCCAAACAGCTTGGTGAGAAGGTGACAACAGTTGGTGCGATTATTCACAAATGGAAGAAACACAAAATAACTGTCAATCTCCCTCGGCCTGGGGCTCCTTGCAAGATCTCACCTCGTGGAGTTGCAATGATCATGAGAACGGTGAGGAATCAGCCCAGAACTACACGGGAGGATCTTGACAATGATCTCAAGGCAGCTGGGACCATAGTCACCAAGAAAACAATTGGTAACACACTACGCCGTGAAGGACTGAAATCCTGCAGCGCCCACAAGGTCCCCCTGCTCAAGAAAGCACATATACAGGCCCGTCTGAAGTTTGCCAATGAACATCTGAATGATTCAGAGGAGAACTGGGTGAAAGTGTTGTGGTCAGATGAGACCAAAATCGAGCTCTTTGGCATCAACTCAACTCGCCGTGTTTGGAGGAGGAGGAATGCTGCCTATGACCCCAAGAACACCATCCCCACCGTCAAACATGGAGGTGGAAACATTATGCTTTGGGGGTGTTTTTCTGCTAAGGGGACAGGACAACTTCACTGCATCAAAGGGACGATGGACGGGGCCATGTACAGTCAAAACTTGGGTGAGAACCTCCTTCCCTCAGCCAGGGCACTGAAAATGGGTCGTGGATGGGTATTCCAGCATGACAATGACCCAAAACACACGGCCAAGGCAACAAAGGAGTGGCTCAAGAAGAAGCACATTAAGGTCCTGGAGTGGCCTAGCCAGTCTCCAGACCTTAATCCCATAGAAAATCTGTGGCGGGAGCTGAAGGTTCGAGTTGCCAAACGTCAGCCTCGAAACCTTAAGGACTTGGAGAAGATCTGCAAAGAGGAGTGGGACAAAATCCCTCCTGAGATGTGTGCAAACCTGGTGGCCAACTACAAGAAACGTCTGACCTGTATATTTGCCAACAAGGGTTTTGCCACCAAGTACTAAGTCATGTTTTGCAGAGGGGTCAAATACTTATTTCCCTCATTAAAATGCAAATCAATTTATAACATTTTTGACATGCGTTTTTCTGGATTTATTTGTTGTTATTCCGTCTCTCTCTGTTCAAATTAACCTACCATTAAAATGATAGACTGATCATCTCTTTGTCAGTGGGCAAATGTACAAAATCAGCAGGGGATCAAATACTTTTTTCCCTCACTGTATCTGCGGATTAACTGAAATTGTGAGAATTTAAAGGATGTACAAAAAGTGAATGGGGGTCTCACTAGGTTTGAGTAAAAAATGAATGAATTTGGGAAAGTTTGGCCTAGTTAAAACCGCAATAGACCTACCAGATTTCCCTTTTGGTATCCTCAACTTCTCTCTCATTATGTACAGAGTGTGTCCTCAGTAGGCTAGTTCTAAACAATGTCTCATCTGGCCTTGCGAAGGCTCAAACATTGCTAAAATAGAGAGAGGGAGAGAGAGAGAATATTGACCCTTAACTATACGATGAATGCAGTAGACCTCTATATGTCTTTATCATCTAAATAATCTAGGCAAACTAGAACCAAATATCTGGGTTAACATTAATATTTTAATATTTTGTCGTTATTTATCTGAATAAACTAATGTCCCAATGTGTTGTGATAACCTCGTCATAGGTTTATCAGAAAATGATGTAAATAATTTAAAACTACCTAATAGGCCTACTACAACATGCCATCCTCCTGGACATGCTACGTTAAAGGGGCAATCTGTAAAATTGTACTTCCATTTTGGGACTTTTAAATTAATGATATATAGCTATTGATTATTAAATAATAGACACAACTTTTAAATGGCTCATAGTTCAACAGTCGTATCCCACCAGAACCCAAATTATAAGCTTTATTTACTCATTGTTTGTAAATAATTTTGCTAATTGTAAGCAAATACTGTATGTCCTCAAAATGTGGTTAAAACTATAGTCTCATTTTGATTTCATTGCATCCTGAGCTCTCTATGAATTTGACCGTGGTTACTTTTCTCCAATCCCATCCCTTTGCTATTTAACAAAACAGTGGCGGGGATTGGCTTTGTTGTCGTTTGATTTGCAGATTGCCGCTTTAAAAAAGTCAGTCAACAAACAAATGAATGCATGAAAGGATAAGTGAATGAATAGATACATGTATTTTTCATTCAATGTTATTATAAATAAAATCATAAATACATATCAGTCAACCAATATCTCTCTCTGTGAGATGATGATTTACATTTTTGTCATTTAGCAGACGCGTTTATCCAGAGCGACTTACTGTAGTGAGTGCATACATACATTTTTTTTTTTTTTGCTTGTCCCATTTACATTTACGTCATTTAGCAGACGCTCTTATCGAGAGCGACTCACAAATTGGTGCATTCACCTTATAGCCAGTGGGATAACCACTTTACAATGTATTTTTTTTTTTTTTTTTTGGGGGTGGGGGTAAGGGGGGTAGAAGGATTACTTTATCCTATCCCAGGTGTTCCTTAAAGAGGTGGGGTTTCAAATGTCTCCGGAAGGTGGTGAGTGACTCCGCTGTCCTGGCGTCGTGAGGGAGCTTGTTCCACCATTGGGGTGCCAGAGCAGCGAACAGTTTTGACTGGGCTGAGCGGGAACTGTGCTTCAGCAGAGGTAGGGAGCCAGCAGGCCAGAGGTGGATGAACGCAATGCCCTCGTTTGGGTGTAGGGACTGATCAGAGCCTGAAGGTACGGAGGTGCCGTTCCCCTCACAGCTCCGTAGGCAAGCACCATGGTCTTGTAGCAGATGCGAGCTTAAACTGGAAGCCAGTGTAGTGTGCGGAGGAGCGGGGTGACGTGAGAGAACTTGGGAAGGTTGAACACCAGACGGGCTGCGGCATTCTGGATGAGTTGTAGGGGTTTAATGGCACAGGCAGGGAGCCCAGCCAACAGCGAGTTGCAGTAATCCAGACGGGAGATGACAAGTGCCTGGATTAGGACCTGTGCCGCTTCCTGTGTAAGGCAGGGTCGTACTCTCCGAATGTTGTAGAGCATGAACCTACAGGATCGGGTCACCGCCTTGATGTTAGCGGAGAACGACAGGGTGTTGTCCAGGGTCACGCCAAGGCTCTTCGCACTCTGGGAGGAGGACACAATGGAGTTGTCAACCGTGATGGTGAGATCATGGAACGGGCAGTCCTTCCCCGGGAGGAAGAGCAGCTCCGTCTTGCCAAGGTTCAGCTTGAGGTGGTGATCCGTCATCCATACTGATATGTCTGCCAGACATGCAAAGATGCGATTCGCCACCTGGTTATCAGAAGGGGAAAGGAGAAGATTAGTTGTGTGTGTCGTCTGCGTAGCAATGATAGGAGAGGCCATGTGAGGATATGACAGGATTCAGCAGGGAGGAGAAGGTGGCAAAGAGCTTCCTAGGGTTAGAGGCAGATGCTATGGGAATTGAACCCACAACACTGGCATTGCAAGCACCATGCTCTACCAGCTGAGCCACAAATAACTTAATATGGTCTCATTCATGTCTATACAGTTGAATTAAACTGTTGATAATAACTGAAGATTAAATAGAAATTAAATAGAAATTCGCCAGCATTTTATGACGTCTGTATCTGAATAATCAGGCTAACATTAACATTCAAATATTTCATCATTAGGAGAGACTAGCAGGCCTATATGAATAAAACAATTTGCCAATGTGTTGTGATAACATTATCGTATGTTTATTAGAAAATGACCTAAATCATAATTCCTTATGCTATAACATTTCATCATCCTGGACATGCTACATTAAAGGGGAATTTTCTGCGATTGCTACATCCATTTATGGACTTTTTAATTAATTATATACAGGCTACCCATTGATTCTTGAAGAATATATCAATGTTAAATGCCTCATGAGTTTAGTTCAACTGTCTTACCTCAACAGAACCAAAAATATACTTGTTTTATTACATTGTTTGAAACAATATTAATCTAAACACTGTATAGCTTCAAAATGTAGTTAAAACTATAATTTTGATCTCTTGGATGGTCATTACTTGAATCAATAGCTCTCTGACCGTGGTTACTTTTCTCGAACCCCATCCCTCAGCTATTTACCAAAATAGTGGTTGAGTGACCGCTTTGGTGTTGTTTGAACTTCAGATTGCCCCTTTTAAAAAGTAAGTCTATAAACAAATGAATGCATTAAAGACTGAATGGATGAATGCATGGATGACTGAATATATAAATGAATGAATAGAAACAAAATGATAATAGATGCATGTATTTTTCATTTAATTGTATTATAAATAAATAAAGGAATACATAAATAAATACATAGCCTTCACATATAAATATCAGTCAACCAATGTTTATAAATAAATCAGTCAGTCAGTAAATATATCAGCCATCAATCTATTAGCCAGCCTCAGGAACATGTCACATGTCTCCAATGATGATTATGTGGTTCTCCAACAGACCGCTTCTTCCTTATGGCTTGACTCTGCTGTTGACTTCCTCACGGCTTGACTCTGCTGTCGAGGAATTTCTTGACATGCACCAGGTTGTCGCAAACCTCCTCTCTCACGATCTCGCATGCGCATGTGTTGTGTTCCTGGAGAGCATAAAATAAATACAAACATCTCAGTCAACTCAACCACAGCAAGTGCTGCGCCAACGCATCCAACGACACTACAACGGCGCTTGGATGTTCCCAGTTTCATATGTGAGTTGTGGAAGAGAAATGCATCCAATTAGTGGTGATCTAGAACTTTTGCTCAGATTAAATTAGTCTATTTTCGAGGGCATTTGATATTGGACCGACCTTGTGTTTCAAGACGGTGTTCATCTTATCGAAATATGTTTTGAGAGACGCGTTGCCTGCAGTAATCGACCCTCCATCTCCAGAGGATGCCCCAACATCACCTCCGACCTGGAGATAACATAAAATGGTGGTGAGTGCATTAGTTCTGTCTTATGAAAGATACATAAAATATTTGAATAAATAAGTAACTGTAGTGTCTAAATTAAATACCAATGCCCACGACTGTCTGCCCCCCGAAATATAACCTATAGGTTACACAAGAGGAAATAATCTAATTCCTCTAAATTCTCAATTTGACAAGATATTATGTTTTTGAACAGGTTTAGGGCCATGTATCCCATAGCCTCTAATGCAAAAACAGAGACGTCCTCGCCCTGGATAAAATAAAACAGGGTTTTAGGCATTACCCACATTGGTTGAATCGACGTTGTTTCCACGTCATTTCAATGAAATTACTTTGAACCAACGTGGAATTGACGTAGTTTAGGCTGTCAGCATCTTGCTATATGATACTGAAGTGTATGCTACATGTGTGTTCTTGTAAACATCCTCTGGAAACATGCATTGACATTTTCTTCTAGACACAGAACTGGAAAGTGTCCACCCTGAGATAGAAGTCAAATCAATATCAAGTGAACTGTAGGCTACCGGGAGAGCAACCTTAAATTAAATATTGTGGTACAGAGTGAAATCGTTGGTTACATGAAATGTGCTATAATACAAAGTAAAATTTGAACATCATTGCGAATATTGCGCATCAATTTGGGCACACCAAATAGTGGACTGGTGCAATTAAAATTACTCACCATATCTAATATCAGATCTATGCTCAGATCGTTCAGTCTGCCCAACCTACAAAAATAATTTGTGGTAAAGAAGGTTGCATGGTTCAGGCTTTCGCTTCCCTTTATAAGCCCCACTGAGTGGGTGATTCTTAATTATGCTATTGTGAAATTAATCAGAAAAATAAAATGTAAGTGAACAGTTTTCATACATGTCTGTGCAAATAATTGCATTGAAGCAAGGCATTTAATGATAACATTCAGCAGTTATTCAGCAGGCAATATTGAATATGAAAAACGAATAACGCTATAATACAATGGTGCAGGACTCTGTCTTATTAAATGAGGGCCATGTTCAATATAAATATGCTGAAATTGTGGACATTGCACACCACACTTTTCAGATTCTGTGTAGGGTTAGCAAGAACAATTGTTTCAATAGGCGTTTCACAGAGACCACATTTTGCTCACACATTTAGTCTGTTGACTCTCTTTTAATCAGGCAGTGCAATCTGAAGCATATGGCTGTTCAGTGTTTATATTGCACATAATTGAAATAAAATAGAAGTTATTAATAGAAAGACTGATAGTGTTGAATGAAGGCTAAAGTTCGACCATTTTACCTCACTGCTTGTGAATTCACTGTGCACCTGTTCTTTCTATTCGGCTAATATTGTTCCGATTACGTTATTAATTGTGGAACCCAATTTCACAGAGGGGGTTGAAACCATAGAATTTGGAATTCGAATAATTTAATAGGATCTCTATGGTAGGAACGGAATTCGTATAGGAGCTCAAAGTGAAACGTTCAAAACAGGCCCGCCCTGTCCAGTACTAAAACACACTTCATTGAAAAAAGGCTTTTGAATATAACTACATTTTGAGAAGATACATTTTACTTGTTTGTATGGCTTTCCTTTATGGATTAGTAGGCTATAGAATTAATTGTACTGCCATCCGTGCATATGTCCCGAGCATGTTTAATCCAAATCTGAATGTTCACACACCGACAGACTTGCCAACAGAATGAGCACTCAGATTAATAATATTTAAAAGTAGAAAAAGTTTATTAATTTAACATTTGATGAAGATTAACATATAGGCACGATTTTCAAAGAGATAAATGAATACATTTATAAATAGGCCTACATAAATAAATAACCTTGATAAATAAATATATACATACATGTATAATATTGCAGTTTGACATCACACATTACATAATTGTACAATGGTAGGCAATCAAAATCAAGTACAGTATGTAAATCAATTCTGCACGTTCAAATTCATGTTCTGTTGGACCACAAAAGGCTATCAGAGTTGTGTTCCAGAATGAACTGTAGGGTGTACAGGAGCTCTTTTCGAACCACTTCCCAGGCGCAGTAACTGAAATTCTGTGAAAATACAAATAAACTGTTAGGGCAATATAGCGTAATATTGTCCAATGTAGAGATGTATCAAAACAATGTGTCTTTGTTTTTACCCTATAGCCTACCTTTTCTTTTAGGACTGCTGCAATGTGCCCAAAGTATGCATTCAGTCCCTCTGCCCTGATGGGATAATCACTTGTATCCACACTGCCCATCATCTGCCAGAAAGAAAGAGGCAGGCGATTAATAATAATTAAAATGCCACCATACCACAATTAAACAGTTAAGCTATCTGTGTTGGCATAGCAACTCACACATTTGCTCTCTTCAATCTGGCGGTATATAATATTCTGAAAATTCTCCAACTTCTGTTGGTCCCACTTAGTGGGCAGGTCGTCAGCTCCAAACAATGAGTCGATGTTCTTCAATGTATCATAAATAGCCTTAGCACCGCTGCTGCTCAACTGAAACGGACAACAACAATAATTTCAAATAACATAAATGGCAGTTTAAAATTTTCTACTTTCTAATCCTAACGATTGCAAAAAACTATTTCATGCTGTAAAGAACCCTTGGATATGCGCGCTTTCCCTTACCTGTGGCGCGCCGGTTGCAAATGCGGCGGCTGGGAATGCCAGGAAGACATTGTGCTGCAGGCACTCCAGAGGAAAATGACCCCCCTGAAAGAAAGCGAAAACACAGTATTCACGTTGAGCTATTCAGTTAAACATAGTTGGATAATACACCTCAAGTCAAAAGTAATTTAAAAAATGTACCATGTCTCTCAGTAGGTTGTGGGTTGTTCGCACCAGCTGGCCTTGTAGCTGGCAAGGCATGGGCATGGAGCAAACTTGTGCGAGGCAGAGGAAGGCGCTCATCCAAGTGATAGTCTGAAGTGCCATTCTCAGGGTAGTTAGACGACCTGTAGCAGATGATCAGTGTTAGTTGAATATATTTCTGAAAATGATTCATTCATTGAAGCCTGAAGCATTGATCAAATGATAGCATATTGTTGACTCACGTGTTACCAGTATATTGCACATTTCCTCCAATTAGAATGTGGTTTGTGTTCTGATCCCATATCTGCGGATTAACTTAAATAGTGACGATTGAAAGGATGTACAAAAAGTGAAAGCGAGTCTCACTAAATTATGAGTTAAAGTGAATGAATTTGGGAGGGATTTTTAAAACTGCACAATTTTGTAGCGAACCTCCGCTCCCACTATCTCCCATGCACATGCGCTGTGTTCCTGGAGCGCATACAAGACATGCATTTTTTCACTCAACTCAACCACAGCAGGTACTGCACCAGCGCATCCGACGACACTAAAACGGCGCTTGGAAGTTCCAAGTTTCATATGTGAGTTGTGGCAGCGAAATTCATCCGATTTGTGGTGATCTAGAACTTTTCCTCTGATTAATTTAGCCTTTTTTCCAGTACATTTGATATTGGACCCACCGTCTGTTTCAAGACGGTGTTCAGCTTGTCGAAGTATGTTTTCATAGACGCGTTGCCTGAAGTAACCAACACTCCAGAGGATGCCCCAACACCACATCTGACCTGGAGACAAAGTAAAATGGTGGTGAGTGAATTAGTTCTGTCTTAAGACAGGTTCTGAAAATGTATCGCTTATATTAAATCACAAATTAAAGACCTATGCCAATGATTGTCTGCCCCCCAAATATAGCTTAGGCTACACCATGAGGGATCATACTTACGCATCCCTCTAATTTCTTAACTTAACTGGTAATCTGTTTTTGAACAGGTTCAGTGTTTCCTTGTTGCAGGTAACAGAAGTCAGGCTGTTAAATAATTGGGCCATATATCCCAAAGCCTCTAAAGCAACCACAGAGACATCCTCGCCCTGGATAAAATAAAACAAGGTTTTAGGCATTAGGGTGTCTCATAAATTACATTGTTAAACTTCCAATTTACCCCTTTGAAATTGCAAGAAATCATATACTATAGTTTAGGCTATCAAAATATTGCTATATGATACTGAAGTGTATCCTACCTGTGTGTTCTTGTAAACATGCTCTGGAAACATGCGCTCACAGAACTGGAAATTGTCCACCCAGAAATAAAGTCATATCAATATAAATAAGTGAACTGTATTGGGATAGTAACCTTAAATGAAACATTGTGGTACAGAGAGTGAAAGCATTGGTTAGATAAAATGTGCTATAATAAATCAATAAAAATCTAGGCCTAATAATGAGATATATTGAGCATAAAATTGTGCACACCAAATAGCGGACTGGTGCAAAAAATTGCGGACTGGTTCATAAACTGCGTCCACCAGCAAGGTTTGGATGCTGCTGTGTCTAGACAGAACAGAGTCAGGCAGATACTCCACCATTTCAATACAGACATGTTTCCTTGGATATAATTTAAGTGTAACAGACTTTCGAAATGATTAACAACCGATTATCTTAATCGTGATTCGATATGATACCCAATTGCTGAAGTTCCTTTATTATATAATAAACCTAAGTATCGATACGGTATAAAACACTCCTTTGTGGTGAAGAAGGCTGCTTGGTTCAGGCTTTCGCTTCCCTTTATAAGCCCCACTTTTCAGTGGGTGATTCTTAATTATGCTATTGTGAAATTAATCCGATTTATTTTGGGGTCCAGCAAGTTAACAGTTATCATACATGTCTATGCAGAGAATTGCATTGGAACAAGGCATTTCATGAGAACAGAAAGCAGTTATTCAGCAGGCAAAATTGAATATGAAAAACAGAAAACAGCCTATTTCTACAAGTTCAAGATTGTGGACATTGCACACCACATTTTTCAGATTCTGTGTATGGTTAACCAGAATCATTTTGTTCACACATTTAGTCTGTTGTGACTCTTTTAATCAGGTAGTTCAATCTGAAGCATGACTGTTCAGTGTTAATATTGCACATCATTCAAATAAAAATACATTTTATTAATAGAGTGACTGGTAGTGTTGAATGAAAGCTAAAGCCGTCCCGCCTCTAAAATCGAGAGTAGAGTGCGGTGGTATTGACTTTGCTGCCAGCATGCAGGGGAATTACTTTTCCTTTTCTCTCATGGGGTTCATTCTTATTAAATTGATTCGGTAAATTCCAAGGGGATCTTTTTACAGTTTGATAATTTCTGTTTAATAAAATAGTATATGCACTAAATTAGCCTTCATTAGGCGCTTACCATGACGTCGACGAGGATGAAGATTATGTGTGAGTTTGGCCTAATGTGAATGATGATTATGTTTTATGGGTCTTTTTTAAAAACCTTGATTTAAGTAGGAAAGTCCCATTGAGATATAGAATCATAGAATGATGATGATGGTTATGGTGATGATGACGACGTTAATTGGAGGTGTAGGTTTCTGATTGTGCAGTTTTTATGTTAAGCCTTTATTGTAGGTTACCTTGTAACAATGACCTAACTGATCATGGCATTGGTTTATCAACATTGTAGGCCTATCAACAAATGAATGATTATTTTCAAGCGTGAGATGAATTTCACTTTATTTGTGCAGTCATTGAAATACAAATGGGTTAAATGGGTCAACATGTTTATTTTGGTAGCCTACAGTCAGTCGTGTTATTAAATAAACATATATCTGCTCATTTGTGGTGCATAGACTCGAGTAGAATCTGTAAATTCTTCAATATCCACACGATTTCATTTCGAACAACCTCCCAAGTACAATAACTGTTGTCGTGAAACGATGAAACCCCACAGTAAATTGAAATGAGTAAATATAATAATTAAAAAGTGATTCAAATAAAACCATTCAATATAAGCTACTGTGTTATTTTTACCTTTTGCTTTAGAAGTTGCTTCATTTTGCTGAAGTAGCGTTTTGTAGAATGACAGTTTCTCCATGAAAACGTGTCCAATGGTAGAATTCTCATCTGCATTTAACTGTGTGAAACAATTCAATGTAGTAAGTGGTATTGACATTTCAACTTGCAAGCAAATAATCATACTCACACATTCAGATACATTCGTTGTCTGTCTAAAAATTATATTTCTAAAGTAACCCAGGTGACTTTTGTTCCATGACAAAGGCTGAAGAGGTTTAGCAAATATCTTTCTCACTTGACCTAAAATGATATATGCAGTCAAAACCATCTCTCTCGTTTGGGAAAAAAAAATGGACGTAAATCAATGTGCTATAAAATCATTCCATTGTAGAAAATTATTTGTCTACTGTAAAAGTTACAGATTTAACCTACCTGTTGATAATGGGTGTCTTCAAATAACAAATGCATGTTGAATTCGATGTTCACGTTCTCTTACAAGCACTGAACCGGAAAACGACCACCCTAGGTATTTAAAACATGATATGGTCAGCAAAGGATAAGCCAAGATTGAGAAATGAGGCTACAGATTGAGAAATTAGGCTACGTTTCATGCTCGGACACAATCATCAACGGTTTTTGTCAGCCATCTCACCAAATCCTGAAGAAGTTTGATGTTGTGCTTATTTAGGATTTTGAAAGGAGCATCCCTCCATGTGTATCCAATTGTTGGATACACCTTACATATGCTAAATGAAACACTCCATCATGTCAAATTGGTTATGTTGATGGTCGGCTACACAACAATCTCTTTTAGAAAGATAGGTCTGGAAATCTGAGACAAGCATCAATATGTAGCCTATATAAACACCTCCCAAAATTCCTGACAGCCAACCGAGATGGGACAGCCGAGTAGCTGTGTGATTCACCATAAGCCTTATGATGAAACTGTAAAACAATTAAATGATAGAAGTTAACCCGGTGTACCGAAACCTTCACTTGTACCCTATAAACATAAATGGAGATAATCTCATTGGATTATCTTCACTTGAAAAAATATACTTTACTAAACTCAAATAACATATTGTGATCCACTCTAGACAGGTTTCTTTTGGGGAGAACTTGTATTTATTGACTTTACACATTGCATTCATTAACAGTTTCATGTGCCATTGGATGATTATTTTATTTTATTTTTACAAATACACCAATGACACGTATTAGTGACAAAATAACATGTGAAACAGGAAACAACAACAAAAACAAAATAACATTTTTTTTCTAAACAGGTGGGGCTCTGAGTATTTTTGTAATACACCAAACATACTGCAAACCATTCAGATACAGCACATATGAGTACTATACCATATCTTTTTTTTTACATTTTTAGTCATTTAGCAGACGCTCTTATCCAGAGCGACTTACAGTTAGTGAGTGCATATATTTCCATACTGGCCCCCGTGGGAAACGAACCCACAACCCTGGCGTTGCAAGCGCCATGCTCTCCAACTGAGCTACAGGGGACATACAATGTAAACACACATACACACCATTCTAGATGTTATCCCAAATAACCTCATACCATTATACAAATGGATATACAGTATATCTACAATAACTCTATTCTATCCAGGAATTCCAAGTCTTATGAAAGGACTGTGTGCTGCCACATTGGCCTATATAATACACACCTTTGTCTAATGTCATACAGGAATTGACCTCATTTATCCATTGAGACTTATCCATTGAGCTTAGTCATATATATATATATATATATATATATATATATATGGCTAAGCTAAATCAATTTGTTTTAATTTTTTGCCCACTGCCACCCCGCCTCAAACTATTATCTATTAAAAGTATTGTTTGTTTTTTGTCTCTTTTTCCATACTGTCTTTCTATCTCTTTTTCTTCTTTCTCCTCCAATCATAGTAAGACATACAGGTGTTTAATACATTGGACAGACTTTATAAATAAACATCCCACAATTGCAAGTGGGAGCTAAAAGTTCCTGGTCCCCCAGATTATCGTCTACTCCTCACCCAGATCTCCCCACCCCCTTCAGCCCACTGCCCCAGTGTGATTGACACACAAAAACAAACAAGAAAAACAGTAACCCTCACAAAGTAGAAAAACACATTTAAAAGAAATTACAGAAAGAAACAAAACAACAAGAATATACACTATATATACAAAAGTATGTGGACACCCCATCAAATTAGTGGATTCGGCTATTTCAGCCACACCCGTTGCTGACTGGTGTATAAAATCGAGCACACCGCCATGCAATCTCCATAGACAAACATTGGCAGTAGAATGGCTTTACTGAAGAGCTCAGTGACTTTCAACGTCGTACGGTCATAGGATGCCACCTTTCCAACAAGTCAGTTCGTCAGATTTCTGCCCTGCTAGAGCTGCCCCGGTCAACTGTAAGTGCTGTTATTGTGAACTGGAAACATCTAAGAGCAACAACGGCTCAGCCGCTAAGTGGTAGGCCACACAAGCTCACAGAACGGGAACGGCGAGTGCTGAAGCGCATAGTGCGTAAAAATCGTCTGTCTTTGGTTGCAACACTCACTACCAAGTTCCAAACTGCCTCTGGAAGCAACGTCAGCACAATAACTATTCGCCGAGAGCTTCATGAAATGGGTTTCCATGGCCGAGCAGCCGCACACAAGCCTAAAATCACAATGCGCAATGCCAAGCGTTGGCTGGAGTAGTGTAAAGCTAGTCGCCATTGGACTCTGGAGCAATGTAAATGCGTTCTGTGGAGTGATGAATCACGCTTCACCATCTGGCAGTCCGACGGACTAATCTGGGTTTGGAGAACTCTACCCACCCAATGCATAGTGCCATCTGTAAAGTTTGGTGGAGGAGGAATAATCGTCTGGGGCTGTTTTTCATGGTTCGGGCTAGGCCCCTTAGTTCCAATGAAGGGAAATCTTAATGCTACAGCATTCAATGACGTTCTAGATGATTCTGTGTTTCCAACTTTGTGGCAACAGTTTGGGGAAGGTCCTTTCCTGTTTCAGCATGACAATGCCCCTGTGCACAAAGCGAGGTCCATACAGAAATGGTTTGTCGAGATCGGTGTGGAAGAACTTGACTGGCCTGCACAGAACCCTGACTTCAACCCCATCGAACACCTTTGGGATGAATTGGAACGCCGACTGTGAGCCAGGCCTAATCGCCCAACATCAATGCCCGACATCACTAATGCTCTTGTGGCTGAATGGAAGCAAGTCCCCGCAGCAATGTTCCAACATCTAGTGGAAAGCCTTCCCAGAAGGGTGGAGGCTGTTATAGCAGCAAAGGGGGGAATGAGATGTTCGATTAACAGGTGTCCACATACGTTTGGTCATGTGGTGTATAAACTTAAAGTAGAATTATCATGTGACTGACGATCAGCAACAAGTTTAATCTTTATCCCCTCAAATGGTTAGATAAATCCACTCTCATTGGTTCTAAAAAAGAACAACATTTGGACAATTTATACAAAATACATTTTACTCACATTTTCAATATTCATTTATTTCACAGGTTTTTCAAGTAGACAGGTAATACAGTTCAGTTCAACACAGGTACAAAAGGGAAATACAAAATATAAATAATAATTTATAATAATAAAAAACTATAATTTATGCATTTAAATATAATAATTAGACTATTAGGATCCCACATGATTGTTTGCATGCTTTATAAACTGGTAAGGCATAGCTTCTGAGATTAGTCCGTATGATCAGTATCCAACATTAAGATTAAGATTAAGTTTCGTCTCTTTCCTGATGAGCGCCTGTGCACTGTAGTTCTGAAAAAATGAAAATGTAAATATTAGTGGTGTGGACTTTCTGGCCAATATAATGATCATTTTGTCTTGAACAACAAAGAAAGACCTGGTGCCATATGTAATAATAATAATAATAATAATAATAATAATAATAATAATAATAATAATGTATTAAACTTTTCAGAGTAGGAGTGCTTTTTAGGTCACTATAAATAAGGACAGAGGAGACCTGATACTAGATCAGCACTTCTCTAAAACGCTTGATACATTTGGGCCCAGAACCAAAAAGTGTTTTAAAACTGCTCCTGTTTAGCCTAGCCTAGTTTATATTCATTTGATTACAGGTATCAAACATGTTGCCATTCAAAACCAAACTCACCATTTTTCTCAGAACCTCCCTATTCAACATCTTGAAGTAGTTTCAGTCTCCTCACATGTTTCTTGTCAGGTGATACCTGTTGGACAAAATTAAAACATTAGCCTCGCACTGAACATAATAGCCCATATAGATTATCTCACTTGTACAGTTAGTAGGCTACACCTAAACCAGGGCTCTCCAACCCTGTTCCTGGAGAGATACCGTCCTTTAGGTTTTCACTCCAGTCCTAATCTAGCACACCTGATTAATTAGCTGCTTGATAAACTGAATCAGGTTAGTTACAACTGGGGTTGGAGCGAAAACCTACAGGAGGGTAGCTCTCCATGAACAGGGTTGGAGAACCCTGACATAAACAGGGATTCTATTTTAAATTGACTCGTTACTTACACAGGACTAAAGGTTCTCAAATTGGCGTTCGAGAATGTTGAGGAAATCATCCAGGTTTTTCTTGTCCCAGGTGACAGCATTCATATTCCCATCAAACAGTTTTGTGATTTGGAAGATTGTCTCGTTCATGAATCTGACTTTGTCCTCAAACTACACACGAAGATATCAAAAGAAGATTAGAAACAGTATCGGCTTCAATTATGGCATCAATGTAACGTTGGGTCAAGACCGCTATACTAAAGCATATCAGAACATGAGAAGTTAGAATTCTAGTTTTTACCTCAGCTTTATCTCTGCGTCTGTATAGTAATTTGGGGAAAGGGACAGGGGAAATCTCCTCTATAATATCTCGTCCCTGGAAAACAATCAATATAGTATGTTAAGTCACGCGTCAAAAAGTATAGCTTAAACTGCAAGGACAGTATAGGCCTAATGTAGATAGCCTCTCTAGATATCTCTGTCACTATAGCCTTAGCGCCCTTTTACTATGATATTCAAATATAGACTACAGTCTTCTAACACAGAGGCTAAACATGAAACATATTACTATTTTACTTGGTTGGTTGTTTTGCTGTCCTTAATACATGCATTCAGTCTGCTCTTACAGCGTGCTGATAACTCACCATCTGGTCCAGCAGGGAAAGGTATTCTGCGCTCAAGTGTCCGTAGTGGTGTCGGATCCAGTCACAGCAATGACACACGCTCTGCATACTGCAAATAATAAGACAAATACACGTTCAGATCTCTATTGTATACATTGTAAATAGTAGTCTGCTTCGCTCTTAGCTTTCCAGTTGAGTTTGAACATTTTGGCTCTGTTAAGGAGTTTTATGTGGAGTTGGGAAAGATAAAACTGTATGGAGAATTTCCCCGATCAACCTACCGGAGACGGGGATATTAACGTTCCAGACTCAAGCGCAGGCAGGCAAAGGAATTTCCTGCCTGGTCCGTCTTCTGGACGACCAAATCCCAGAGTTGAATGATAGTTGAACCACGAGAATATAAGTTATTATATTTAGATATAGGCTATTCGCGAGAATAGGCTATATGCGAGCTAGGCTTTTAACTGCCATTAACTTCGCGTGAACCGCAAAAAAAAAAAAAAACTTTATAAAAAAGTCTGATAACAAAATCGTTGAAGACGAAATAAAACCCAAACTTAAGAAATGTACCACATAAGAAATACATTTAATTGGTTTCGTTGTAAGTTTGTCTGAAATATTGTTTCGCGACGTTCCTGCAAGTCCTTGCTGTTGCGCTACAAATGGAAAGTGAAAGGGAAACGTCAGCGTCACTACTTTTAATTTAAACAATGACGTAACCAACTTTCACCTGCTGGTGATGCAATTTTGACGAGCAACGACAACACGATTTGTTGGAATTTTCTCTTTATCGTTTTCTTTACAAAGGAAAAGTTGAAAGTAATATTTGACTATACACTGAGTGTACAAATCATTAGGAACACCTTCATAATATTGAGTTACGCCCCATTTTGCCCTCAGAATAGCATCAATTCGTCTGGGCACGGACTCACAAGGTGTCGAAAGCGTTCCACAGGGATGCTGGCCTATGTTGACTCCAATGGGTCCCACAGTTGTGTCAAGTTGGCTGGATGTCCTTTGGGTGGTGGACCATTCTTGATACACACGGGAAACTGTTGAGCGTGAAAAACCCAGCAACGTTGCAGTTCTTGACACACTCAAACCGGTGCGCCTGGCAACTACTAGCGTTCAAAGGCACTTAGATAATGCCAAGGCAGCAGCTAATGGGGATCCATAATAAATACAAATTCAAATCTACGCTGATTAAATTGAATTTAACAGGTGACATGAATAATGGATCATAGCTTTCACCTGAACCTAGTCAGTCTATGAAAGCCTCTAATGTTTTGTACACTCAGTGTAGTTCCTTGGTATACGATATTTTCCCTGTACCCAAGAAAGCGAAAGTAACTGAACTAAATGACCAGTAGCGATTTTATCATGTGGGGCAAACTAATTTTATTTATTTTTTTTGCATGCCAGCAAAGCCACTACACAACACAACACAACACTAAACAATACATTCATAGCACTACAACGGTGACAAACGGTGCCCACAAACTGTTAAGGCCGACACAAAGCTGTCCCAACAGCAGAGCTTTCTTTTCAGCACCATGGAGTGAATCCTTACCACCACTACACCTGGCTATGAGCAGAGTCTTGTCTGGCAGCCAAATAGTTAATTCAGCCTCCTTTACTGCCTTTTTAAAAACATAGCTGACATGGCTGACTTGCTTAAACAAATGTGGTATCTACTGACAATTGAGATGTACAAACTATGGCATAAGGGAACGACGAGCGGATAAGAGGCAATCCGTTATTTTGTTTAAGACATTAATGAGCGAGCTAGGAGGGACATAGTCGATTTAACTATTTGTTCAGCACTTTTGAAATGTACAGCGACAGAATTCAGAACATGGGCCGTTCTTACAGTATTCTCCCTGTACAGAACCGTAGGATAAATAAAGGGGCCATACAAGCAGACAATAAAAGCTCTTACAATATTGGATGATTACATTTCTCTAAAACAGGCTATAGGCTACATGTGCACCATCAAGTCAGAACAGTAGGCTAAGTTATGAGGGGGAAAGGGACCAAATTAGGCACATGGGCTACTAACAGCTTACTACACAACACACACTTAGTATTACTTTCTTAGCTACAGTATACATATCTCCCTGGCATATTACGTCATTTATGCAGCAGCATACAATACATTTTTGGACTCACCTTGTTGTGCTCACTTGAAAAGGAAGGAGGCGCAGCGGTCTTTCTTGTGGGCACATTTTGTCATCAAACTTTGTCATCAAAGTCAGGTATTGTCTGGATTTATGATGCTTTCAAGACAACTGGGAACTCCGAAAAACCCCCAGATCGAATCATGACGTCGGAGCTCTAGAAAGAGGCCCAACTTCCCGACTTGGAATTCCGAGTTGGATGACCGTTCAAAAATATATTTTCCCAGTTGGAGCTCGTTTTTCTCCGACTTTCCAATTGTTTTGAACTCACTGAAGTCTGAGATTTCCCAGTTCCGAGTTTACAGTTGTTTTGAACGCGGCAGAAGCCATGCTGGATTGACAGCATGGACAATGTATTCAACCTTTTTTGGTCCATGGTGTTGAAAGTTTATCCTTTTAATCTTGGAAAAGAGACCCTTAAACCCACACTTGGACCACACACCCACTCTACTGAATAACAGGCTAGTGATTGCTTTGAAAAGCTTGCAGTTAGCGAATGATTCCTCCCAAACCACTCATTGTTGAATTTGCGAATTCCAACTTGTTGTGTAATGTTTATGTCCAATGGCCGATGAGCACCAATACGTTTTATCTATAATATCTCTTCATATGACAAGGATGAAAAGGATTTGCCAGTAGATTGTCGACTTGATTCATGATGATGGCTGCTTGTCTAGCTTGCTAGCTAAGATTTTGAAAGTATGATGTTGACATGATCAGTCCAATCAAAGCTAGGGTAAATATAACTTGATTTGACATCATTTTATCTGTGGACAATGACCTTGAGCCTTCTTGGATGGGCATTTCTAATGTAACTCTATGGCATCACCCAAGGGGCTTGAATTTTCTAGCTCTCCACATAGATTTTGCGGTGACGTAGTGTCCCCATGAGTGACAGAATCTGAGCCAATCACGGCGCAACTAGCAATTCCACGGCTCAGACACGAGACGTATGTGGCAGGGTTTACAGACAATCACGGACTACAATAGGAAAACCAGCCATGTCGCGGACACCGACGTCTTGCTTCCAGACAAGCTAAACAAGTTCTTTGCCCGCTTTGAGGATAATACAGTGCCACCGACGCGGCCAGCTACCAAGGACTGTGGGCTCTCCTTCTCCGTGGCCGACGTGAGTAAGACATTTAAACGTTTTAACATTCGCAAGGCTGCCGGCCCAATGGCATTCCTAGCCGCATCCTCAGAGCATGCACAGACTAGAAGACTGGTGTGTTTACGGACATATTAAATCTCTCCCTATCTCAGTCTACCGTCCCCACATTCTTCAAGATGGCCACCATTGTTCCTGTACCCAATAATGCAAAGGTAACTGAACTAAATGACTAGCGCCCCGTAGCACTCACTTCTGTCATCATGAAGTGCTTTGAGAGACTAGTCAAGGATCATATCACCTCCACCTTACCTGTCAACCTAGACCCAATTCAATTTGCATACTGCCCCAATAGGTCCACAGACGATGCAATCGCCATTACACTGCATACTGCCCTATCCCATCTGGACAAGAGGAATACCTATGGAAGAATGCTGTTCATTAACTATAGCTCAGCATTCAACACCATAGTACCCTCCAAGCTCATCATCAAGCTTAAGGCCCTGTGTAATTGGGTCCTGGACTTCCTGATGGGCCGCCCCCAGGTGGTGAAGGTAGGAAACAACATCTCCACTTTGCTGATCCTCAACACTGGGGCCCCACAAGGGAGTGTGCTCAGCCCCCTACTGTACTCCCTGTTCACCCATGACTGCGTAGCCATGAACGCCTCCAACTCAATCATCAAGTTTGCAGACGACACAACAGTAGTAGGCTTGATTACCAATAATGATGAGACAGCCTACAGGGAGGAAGTGACGGCTCTCGGAGTGTGGTGTCAGGAAAATTACCTCTCACTCAATGTAAAACAAACAAAGGAGATGATCGTGGACTTCAGGAAACAACAGAGGGAGTACCCCCCTATCCACATCGACGGGACAGCAGTGGAGAAGGTGGAAAGTTTTAAGTTCCTCGGCATACATATCAATGACAAACTGAAATGGTCCAACCACACAGACAGTGTGGTGAAGAAGGCGCAACAGCATCTCTTCAACCTCTGGAGGCTGAAGAAATTTGGCCTTTCACCTAAAACCCTCACAAACTTTTACAGATGCACGATTGAGAGCATCCTGTCGGGCTGTATCACCGCCTGGTATGGCAACTGCACAGCCCATAACCGCAGGGCTCTCCAGAGAGTGGTGCGGTCTGCACAACGCATCTCCGGGGGGCAAACTACCTGCCCTCCAGGTCACCTACAGCACCCGATGTCACAGGAAGGCCAAAAAGATAATCAAGGACAACTACCACCCGAGCCACTGCCTGTTCACCCCGTTATCATCCAGAAGGC